>NC_090295.1:27532822-27833951 GCF_037392515.1 Haliotis asinina
AATGATAGAGGAGGTTGCCTGATGGAATGGTAGAGGGTCCAAACACAGTTTCGTGAAAGTCAACTTTGGCACCCCAGGAAGGGTAATCCCGTGAAAGTGTAATAGTGGATACATCATGGTTTGTAAATAGGTAATAAGGTGAATCGGAGCTACAGATTTTCAAACCAGCTGAAATGATAGAGGAGGGTTCCTGATGGAGTGCTAGAGGGTCCAAACACAGTTTCGTGAAAGTCAACTTTGGCGGCCCAGGAAGGGTAATCAATTGAAATGGCAATAGGGGATACATCATGGTTTGGAAATAGGTAAAAATGTGAATCGGAGCTATAGGTTTTCGAACCAACTGAAATGATAGAGGAGGGTTCCTGATGGAATGCTAGAGGGTCCAAACACAGTTTCGTGAAAGTCAACTTTTTCACCCCAGGAAGGGTAATTCTGTGAAAGGGTAATAGTAGATACGTCATGGTTTCCAATTAGGCATAAAAGTGAATCGAAGCTATAGGTTTTAAAACCAGCTGAAGTGATAGAGGAGGGTTCCTAATTGCGTGGAAGAGGGTGAACACAGTTTCATGAAAGTCAACTTTGGCACCCCAGGAAGGGTAATCAATTGAAATGGCTATAGGGGATACATCATGGTTTGGAAATAGGTAAAAAGGTGAATCGGAGCTACAGATTTTCAAGCCAGCTCAAATGATGGAGGAGGGTTCCTGATGGAGTGCTAGAGGGTCCAAACACAGTTTCGTGAAAGTCAACTTTGGCACCCCAGGAAGGGTAATCAATTGAAAGGGAAATAGTGGGTACATCATGGTTTGGAAATAGGTAAAAAGGTGAATCGGAGCTACAGATTTTCAAACCAGCTCAAATGATAGAGGAGGGTTCCTGATGGAGTGCTAGAGGGTCCAAACACAGTTTCGTGAAAGTCAACTTTGGCACCCGAGGAAGAGTAATCCCGTAAAAAGATCATGGGGGATACATCATGGTTTGGAAATAGGTAAAAAAGGTGAATCGGAGCTACAACTCTTAAAACCAGCTGAAATGATAGAGGAGGGTTCCTGATGGAGTGCTAGAGGGTCCAAACACAGTTTCATGAAAGTCAACTTTGGCACCCCAGGAAGGGTAATCACGTGAAAGGGTAATAGGGGATGCATCATGGTTTGGAAATAGGTAAAAAAGTGAATCGGAGCTACAGCTATTAAAACCAGCTCAAATGATAGAGGAGGTTACCTGATGGAATGGTAGAGGGTCCAAACACAGTTTCGTGAAAGTCAACTTTGGCACCCCAGGAAGGGTAATCCCGTGAAAGTGTAATAGTGGATACATCATGGTTTGGAAATAGGTAAAAAGGTGAATCGGAGATACAGATTTTCAAACCAGCTGAAATGATAGAGGAGGGTTCCTGATGGAGTGCTAGAGGGTCCAAACACAGTTTCGTGAAAGTCAACTTTGGCGGCCCAGGAAGGGTAATCAATTGAAATGGCAATAGGGGATACATCATGGTTTGGAAATAGGTAAAATGGTGAATCGGAGCTATAGGTTTTCGAACCAACTGAAATGATAGAGGAGGGTTCCTGATGGAATGCTAGAGGGTCCAAACACAGTTTCGTGAAAGTCAACTTTTTCACCTCAGGAAGGGTAATTCTGTGAAAGGGTGATAGTGGATACATCATGGTTTGGAAATAGGTAAAAAAATGAATCGGAGCTACAGCTATTAAAACCAGCTCAAATGATAGAGGAGGGTTCCTGATGGAGTGCTAGAGGGTCCAAACACAGTTTCGTGAAAGTTAACTTTGGCACCCCAGGAAGGGTAATCAATTGAAAGTGTAATAGTGGATACATCATGGTTTGAAAATAGGTAAAAAAATGAATCGGAGCTACAGATTTTCAAACCAGCTGAAATGATAGAGGAGGGTTCCTGATGGAGTGCTAGAGGGTCCAAACACAGTTTCGTGAAAGTCAAATTTGGCACCCCAGGAAGGGTAATCCCGTAAAAGGATAATGGGGGATACATCATGGTTTGGAAATAGGTAAAAAAGTGAATCGGAGCTACAGCTCTTAAATCCAGCTGAAATGATAGAGGAGGGTTCCTGATGGAGTGCTAGAGGGTCCAAACACAGTTTCGTGAAAGTCAACTTTGGCACCCCAGGAAGGGTAATCCCGTGAAAGTGTAATAGTGGATACATCATGGTTTGGAAATAGGTAAAAAGGTGAATCGGAGCTACAGATTTTCAAACCAGCTGAAATGATAGAGGAGGGTTCCTGATGGAGTGCTAGAAGGTCCAAACACAGTTTTGCGAAAGTCAACTTTGGCAGCCCAGGAAGGGTAGTCAATTGAAATGGCAATAGGGGATACATCATGGTTTGGAAATAGGTAAAAAGGTGAATCGGAGCTATAGGTTTTCGAACCAACTGAAATGATAGAGGAGGGTTCCTGGTGGAGTGCTAGAGGGTCCAAACACAGTTTCGTGAAAGTCAACTTTGGCACCCCAGGAAGGGTAATTCTGTGAAAGGGTAATAGTGGATACATCATGGTTTGGAAATATTTAAAAAAGTGAATCGGAGCTACAGCTATTAAAACCAGCTCAAATGATAGAGGAGGGTTCCTGATGGAGTGCTAGAGGGTCCAAACACAGTTTCGTGAAAGTTAACTTTGGCACCCCAGGAAGGGTAATCAATTGAAAGGGTAATAGTGGATACATCATGGTTTGGAAATAGGTAAAAAGGTGAATCGGAGCTACAGATTTTCAAACCAGCTCAAATGACAGAGGAGGGTTCCTGATGGAGTGCTAGAAGGTCCAAACACAGTTTCGCGAAAGTAAACTTTGGCAGCCCAGGAAGGGTAATCAATTGAAATGGCAATAGGGGATACATCATGGTTTGGAAATAGGTAAAAAGGTGAATCGGAGCTATAGGTTTTCGAAACAACTGAAATGATAGAGGAGGGTTCCTGATGGAGTGCTAGAGGGTCCAAACACAGTTTCGTGAAAGTCAACTTTGGCAACCCAGGAAGGGTAATTCTGTGAAAGGGTAATAGTGGATACATCATGGTTTGGAAATAGGTAAAAAAATGAATCGGAGCTACAGCTATTAAAACCAGCTCAAATGATAGAGTAGGGTTCCTGATGGAGTGCTAGAGGGTCCAAACACAGTTTCGTGAAAGTTAGCTTTGGCACCCCAGGAAGGGTAATCAATTGAAAAGGTAATAGTGGATACATCATGGTTTGGAAATAGGTAAAAAGGTGAATCGGAGCTACAGATTTTCAAACCAGCTGAAATGATAGAGGAGGGTTCCTGATGGAGTGCTAGAGGGTCCAAACACAGTTTCGTGAAAGTCAACTTTGGCACCCCAGGAAGGGTAATCCAGTAAAAGGATAATGGGGGATACATCATGGTTTGGAAATAGGTAAAAAGGTGAATCGGAGCTACAGCTCTTAAAACCAGCTGAAATGATAGAGGAGGGTTCCTGATGGAGTGCTAGAGGGTCCAAACACAGTTTCGTGAAAGTCAACTTTGGCACCCCAGGAAGGGTAATCACGTGAAAGGGTAATAGAGGATGCATCATGGTTTGGAAATAGGTAAAAAAGTGAATCGGAGCTACAGCTACTAAAACCAGCTCAAATGATAGAGGAGGTTACCTGATGGAATGGTAGAGGGTCCAAACACAGTTTCGTGAAAGTCAACTTTGGCACCCCAGGAAGGGTAATCCCGTGAAAGTGTAATAGTGGATTCATCATGGTTTGGAAATAGGTAAAAAGGTGAATCGGAGCTACAGATTTTCAAACCAGCTGAAATGATAGAGGAGGGTTCCTGATGGAGTGCTAGAGGGTCCAAACACAGTTTCGTGAAAGTCAACTTTGGCGGCCCAGGAAGGGTAATCAACTGAAATGGCAATAGGGGATACATCATGGTTTGGAAATAGGTAAAAAGGTGAATCGGAGCTATAGGTTTTCGAAACAACTGAAATGATAGAGGAGGGTTCCTGATGGAATGCTAGAGGGTCCAAACACAGTTTCGTGAAAGTCAACTTTTTCACCCCAGGAAGGGTAATTCTGTGAAAGGGTGATAGTGGATACATCATGGTTTGGAAATAGGTAAAAAAATGAATCGGAGCTACAGCTATTAAAACCAGCTCAAATGATAGAGGAGGGTTCCTGATGGAGTGCTAGAGGGTCCAAACACAGTTTCCTGAAAGTTAACTTTGGCACCCCAGGAAGGGTAATCAATTGAAAGGGTAATAGTGGATACATCATGGTTTGGAAATAGGTAAAAAGGTGAATCGGAGCTACAGATTTTCAAACCAGCTCAAATGATAGAGGAGGGTTCCTGATGGAGTGCTAGAGGGCTTAAACACAGTTTCGTGAAAGTCAACTTTGGCATCCCAGGAAGGGTAATCCCGTAAAAGGATAATGGGGGATACATCATGGTTTGGAAATAGGTAAAAAAGTGAATCGGAGCTACAGCTCTTAAATCCAGCTGAAATGATAGAGGAGGGTTCCTGATGGAGTGCTAGAGGGTCCAAACACAGTTTCGTGAAAGTCAACTTTGGCGGCCCAGGAAGGGTAATCAATTGAAATGGCAATAGATGATACATCATGGTTTGGAAATAGGTAAAATGGTGAATCGGAGCTATAGGTTTTCGAACCAACTGAAATGATAGAGGAGGGTTCCTGATGGAATGCTAGAGGGTCCAAACACAGTTTCGTGAAAGTCAACTTTTTCACCCCAGGAAGGGTAATTCTGTGAAAGGGTGATAGTGGATACATCATGGTTTGGAAATAGGTAAAAAAATGAATCGGAGCTACAGCTATTAAAACCAGCTCAAATGATAGAGGAGGGTTCCTGATGGAGTGCTAGAGGGTCCAAAAACAGTTTCGTGAAAGTTAACTTTGGCACCCCAGGAAGGGTAATCAATTGAAAGGGTAATAGTGGATACATCATGGTTTGGAAATAGGTAAAAAGGTGAATCGGAGCTACAGATTTTAAAACCAGCTGAAATGATAGAGGAGGGTTCCTGATGGAGTGCTAGAGGGTCCAAACACAGTTTCGTGAAAGTCAACTTTGGCACCCCAGGAAGGGTAATCCCGTAAAAGGATAATGGGGGATACATCATGGTTTGGAAATAGGTAAAAAAGTGAATCGGAGCTACAGCTCTTAAATCCAGCTGAAATGATAGAGGAGGGTTCCTGATGGAGTGCTAGAGGGTCCAAACACAGTTTCGTGAAAGTTAACTTTGGCACCCCAGGAAGGGTAATCCCGTGAAAGTGTAATAGTGGATACATCATGGTTTGGAAATAGGTAAAAAGGTGAATCGGAGCTACAGATTTTCAAACCAGCTGAAATGATAGAGGAGGGTTCCTGATGGAGTGCTAGAAGGTCCAAACACAGTTTTGCGAAAGTCAACTTTGGCAGCCCAGGAAGGGTAATCAATTGAAATGGCAATAGGGGATACATCATGGTTTGGAAATAGGTAAAAAGGTGAATCGGAGCTATAGGTTTTCGAACCAACTGAAATGATAGAGGAGGGTTCCTGGTGGAGTGCTAGAGGGTCCAAACACAGTTTCGTGAAAGTCAACTTTGGCACCCCAGGAAGGGTAATCAATTGAAATGGCTATAGGGGATACATCATGGTTTGGAAATAGGTAAAAAGGTGAATCGGAGCTACAGATTTTCAAGCCAGCTCAAATGATGGAGGAGGGTTCCTGATGGAGTGCTAGAGGGTCCAAACACAGTTTCGTGAAAGTCAACTTTGGCACCCCAGGAAGGGTAATCAATTGAAAGGGTAATAGTGGGTACATCATGGTTTGGAAATAGGTAAAAAGGTGAATCGGAGCTACAGATTTTCAAACCAGCTCAAATGATAGAGGAGGGTTCCTGATGGAGTGCTAGAGGGTCCAAACACAGTTTCGTGAAAGTCAACTTTGGCACCCGAGGAAGAGTAATCCCGTAAAAAGATCATGGGGGATACATCATGGTTTGGAAATAGGTAAAAAAGGTGAATCGGAGCTACAACTCTTAAAACCAGCTGAAATGATAGGGGAGGGTTCCTGATGGAGTGCTAGAGGGTCCAAACACAGTTTCATGAAAGTCAACTTTGGCACCCCAGGAAGGGTAATCACGTGAAAGGGTAATAGGGGATGCATCATGGTTTGGAAATAGGTAAAAAAGTGAATCGGAGCTACAGCTATTAAAACCAGCTCAAATGATAGAGGAGGTTACCTGATGGAATGGTAGAGGGTCCAAACACAGTTTCGTGAAAGTCAACTTTGGCACCCCAGGAAGGGTAATCCCGTGAAAGTGTAATAGTGGATACATCATGGTTTGGAAATAGGTAAAAAGGTGAATCGGAGCTACAGATTTTCAAACCAGCTGAAATGATAGAGGAGGGTTCCTGATGGAGTGCTAGAGGGTCCAAACACAGTTTCGTGAAAGTCAACTTTGGCGGCCCAGGAAGGGTAATCAATTGAAATGGCAATAGGGGATACATCATGGTTTGGAAATAGGGAAAATGGTGAATCGGAGCTATAGGTTTTCGAACCAACTGAAATGATAGAGGAGGGTTCCTGATGGAATGCTAGAGGGTCCAAACACAGTTTCGTGAAAGTCAACTTTTTCACCCCAGGAAGAGTGATTCTGTGAAAGGGTGATAGTGGATACATCATGGTTTGGAAATAGGTAAAAAAATGAATCGGAGCTACAGCTATTAAAACCAGCTCAAATGATAGAGGAGGGTTCCTGATGGAGTGCTAGAGGGTCCAAACACAGTTTCGTGAAAGTCAAATTTGGCACCCCAGGAAGGGTAATCCCGTAAAAGGATAATGGGGGATACATCATGGTTTGGAAATAGGTAAAAAAGTGAATCGGAGCTACAGCTCTTAAATCCAGCTGAAATGATAGAGGAGGGTTCCTGATGGAGTGCTAGAGGGTCCAAACACAGTTTCGTGAAAGTTAACTTTGGCACCCCAGGAAGGGTAATCCCGTGAAAGTGTAATAGTGGATACATCATGGTTTGGAAATAGGTAAAAAGGTGAATCGGAGCTACAGCTATTAAAACCAGCTCAAATGATAGAGGAGGGTTCCTGATGGAGTGCTAGAGGGTCCAAACACAGTTTCGTGAAAGTTAACTTTGGCACCCCAGGAAGGGTAATCAATTGAAATGGCAATAGGGGATACATCATGGTTTGGAAATAGGTAAAAAGGTGAATCGGAGCTATAGGTTTTCGAACCAACTGAAATGATAGAGGAGGGTTCCTGGTGGAGTGCTAGAGGGTCCAAACACAGTTTCGTGAAAGTCAACTTTGGCACCCCAGGAAGGGTAATTCTGTGAAAGGGTAATAGTGGATACATCATGGTTTGGAAATAGGTAAAAAAGTGAATCGGAGCTACAGCTATTAAAACCAGCTCAAATGATAGAGGAGGGTTCCTGATGGAGTGCTAGAGGGTCCAAACACAGTTTCGTGAAAGTTAACTTTGGCACCCCAGGAAGGGTAATCAATTGAAAGGGTAATAGTGGATACATCATGGTTTGGAAATAGGTAAAAAGGTGAATCGGAGCTACAGATTTTCAAACCAGCTCAAATGATAGAGGAGGGTTCCTGATGGAGTGCTAGAAGGTCCAAACACAGTTTCGCGAAAGTAAACTTTGGCAGCCCAGGAAGGGTAATCAATTGAAATGGCAATACGGGATACATCATGGTTTGGAAATAGGTAAAAAGGTGAATCGGAGCTTTAGGTTTTCGAAACAACTGAAATGATAGAGGAGGGTTCCTGATGGAGTGCTAGAGGGTCCAAACACAGTTTCGTGAAAGTCAACTTTGGCAACCCAGGAAGGGTAATTCTGTGAAAGGGTAATAGTGGATACATCATGGTTTGGAAATAGGTAAAAAAATGAATCGGAGCTACAGCTATTAAAACCAGCTCAAATGATAGAGTAGGGTTCCTGATGGAGTGCTAGAGGGTCCAAACACAGTTTCGTGAAAGTTAACTTTGGCACCCCAGGAAGGGTAATCAATTGAAAAGGTAATAGTGGATACATCATGGTTTGGAAATAGGTAAAAAGGTGAATCGGAGCTACAGATTTTCAAACCAGCTGAAATGATAGAGGAGGGTTCCTGATGGAGTGCTAGAGGGTCCAAACACAGTTTCGTGAAAGTCAACTTTGGCACCCCAGGAAGGGTAATCCCGTAAAAGGATAATGGGGGATACATCATGGTTTGGAAATAGGTAAAAAGGTGAATCGGAGCTACAGCTCTTAAAACCAGCTGAAATGATAGAGGAGGGTTCCTGATGGAGTGCTAGAGGGTCCAAACACAGTTTCGTGAAAGTCAACTTTGGCACCCCAGGAAGGGTAATCACGTGAAAGGGTAATAGGGGATGCATCATGGTTTGGAAATAGGTAAAAAAGTGAATCGGAGCTACAGCTACTAAAACCAGCTCAAATGATAGAGGAGGTTACCTGATGGAATGGTAGAGGGTCCAAACACAGTTTCGTGAAAGTCAACTTTGGCACCCCAGGAAGGGTAATCCCGTGAAAGTGTAATAGTGGATTCATCATGGTTTGGAAATAGGTAAAAAGGTGAATCGGAGCTACAGATTTTCAAACCAGCTGAAATGATAGAGGAGGGTTCCTGATGGAGTGCTAGAGGGTCCAAACACAGTTTCGTGAAAGTCAACTTTGGCGGCCCAGGAAGGGTAATCAATTGAAATGGCAATAGGGGATACATCATGGTTTGGAAATAGGTAAAAAGGTGAATCGGAGCTATAGGTTTTCGAAACAACTGAAATGATAGAGGAGGGTTCCTGATGGAATGCTAGAGGGTCCAAACACAGTTTCGTGAAAGTCAACTTTTTCACCCCAGGAAGGGTAATTCTGTGAAAGGGTGATAGTGGATACATCATGGTTTGGAAATAGGTAAAAAAATGAATCGGAGCTACAGCTATTAAAACCAGCTCAAATGATAGAGGAGGGTTCCTGATGGAGTGCTAGAGGGTCCAAACACAGTTTCGTGAAAGTTAACTTTGGCACCCCAGGAAGGGTAATCAATTGAAAGGGTAATAGTGGATACATCATGGTTTGGAAATAGGTAAAAAGGTGAATCGGAGCTACAGATTTTAAAACCAGCTGAAATGATAGAGGAGGGTTCCTGATGGAGTTCTAGAAGGTCCAAACACAGTTTTGCGAAAGTCAACTTTGGCAGCCCAGGAAGGGTAATCAATTGAAATGGCAATAGGGGATACATCATGGTTTGGAAATAGGTAAAAAGGTGAATCGGAGCTATAGGTTTTCGAACCAACTGAAATGATAGAGGAGGGTTCCTGGTGGAGTGCTAGAGGGTCCAAACACAGTTTCGTGAAAGTCAACTTTGGCACCCCAGGAAGGGTAATTCTGTGAAAGGGTAATAGTGGATACATCATGGTTTGGAAATAGGTAAAAAAATGAATCGGAGCTACAGCTATTAAAACCAGCTCAAATGATAGAGGAGGGTTCCTGATGGAGTGCTAGAGGGTCCAAACACAGTTTCGTGAAAGTTAACTTTGGCACCCCAGGAAGGGTAATCAATTGAAAGGGTAATAGTGGATACATCATGGTTTGGAAATAGGTAAAAAGGTGAATCGGAGCTACAGATTTTCAAACCAGCTGAAATGATAGAGGAGGGTTCCTGATGGAGTGCTAGAGGGTCCAAACACAGTTTCGTGAAAGTCAACTTTGGCACATCAGGAAGGGTAATCAATTGAAAGGGTAATAGGGGATACATCATGGTTTGGAAATAGGTAAAAAGGTGAATCGGAGCTACAGATTTTCAAACCAGCTGAAATGATAGAGGAGGGTTCCTGATGGAATGGTAGAGGGTCCAAACACAGTTTCGAGAAAGTCAACTTTGGCACCCCAGGAAGGGTAATCCCGTGAAAGGGTAAAAGTGGAAACACTAAAGTTTGGAAATAGGTAAAAAGGTGAATCGGAGCTATAGGTTTTCGAACCAACTGAAATGATAGAGGAGGGTTCCTGATGGAGTGCTAGAGGGTCCAAACACAGTTTCGTGAAAGTCAACTTTGGCACCCCAGGAAGGGTAATTCTGTGATAGGGTAATAGTAGATACATCATGGTTTCCAAATAGGCATAAAGGTGAATCGAAGCTATAGGTTTTAAAACCAGCTGAAATGATAGAGGAGGGTTCCTAATTGAGTGGTAGAGGGTGAACACAGTTTCATGAAAGTCAACTTTGGCACCCCAGGAAGGGAAATGCCGAGAAAGGGTAATAGTGGATACATCATGGTTTGAAAATTGGTAAAAAGGTAAATCGGAGCTACAGATTTCAAAACCAGCTCAAATGATGGAGGAGGGTTCCTGATGGAGTGCTAGAGGGTCCAAACACAGTTTCGTGAAAGTCAACTTTGGAACCCCAGGAAAGGTTATCCCGTGAGAGGGTAGTAGGGGATACATCATGGTTTGGAAATAGGTAAAAAGGTGAATCGGAGCTACAGATTTTCAAACCAGCTCAAATGATAGAGAAGGGTTCGTAATGGAGTGCCGAAGGGTCCAAACACAGTCAACTTTTGCACCCCAGGAAGGGTGATTCTGTGGAAGGATGATAATGGATACATCATGGTTTGGAAATAGGTAAAAAGGTGAATCGTAGCTACAGATTTTCAAACCAGCTGAAATGATAGAGGAGGGTTCCTGATGGAGTGCTAGAGGGTCCAAACACAGTTGCATGAAAGTCAACTTTTGCTCCCAAGGAAGGGTAATTCGGTGAAAGGGTGATAATGGATACATCATGGTTTGGAAATAGGTGAAAATGTGAATCGGAGCTACGGCTCTTAAAACCAGCTGAAATGATACAGGAATGTTCCTGATGGAGTGCTAGAGGGTCCAAACACAGTTTCGTGAAAGTCAACTTTGGCACCCCAGGAAGGGTAATTCTGTGAAAGGGTAATAGTGGATACATCATGGCTAGCAAATAGGCATGAAGGTGAATCGGAGCTATATAGGTTTTAAAACCACCTGAACTGATAGAGGAGGGTTCCTGATGGAGTGCTAGAGGGTGAAAACAGTTTCATGAAAGTCAACTTTGGCACCCTACGAAGGGTAATCCCGTGAAAGGGTAGTAGTGGATACAACATGGTTTCGAAATTGGAAAAAAGGTAAATCGGAGCTACAGATTTTCAAACCAGCTGAAATGATAGAGGAGGGTTCCTGATGGAGTGCTAGAGAGTCTAAACACAGTTTCGTGAAAGTCAAATTTGGCACCAAAGGAAGGGTAATTGAAAGGGTAATAGGGGATACATTATGGTTTGGAAATAGGTAAAAAGGTGAATCGGAGCTACAGATTTTCAAACCAGCTCAAATGATAGAGAAGGGTTCGTGATGGAGTGCCAGAGGGTCCAAACACAGTTGCATGAAAGTCAACTTTTGCACCCCAGGAAGGGTGATTCTGTGGAAGGATGATAATGGATACATCATGGTTTGGAAATAGGTAAAAAGGTGAATCGTAGCTACAGATTTTCAAACCAGCTCAAATGATAGAGGAGGGTTCCTGATGGAGTGCTAGAGGGTCCAAACACAGTTTCGTGAAAGTCAACTTTGGCACCCCAGGAAGGGTAATTCTGTGAAAGGGTAATAGTGGATACATCATGGCTAGCAAATAGGCATGAAGGTGAATCGGAGCTATATAGGTTTTAAAACCACCTGAACTGATAGAGGAGGGTTCCTGATGGAGTGCTAGAGGGTGAAAACAGTTTCATGAAAGTCAACTTTGGCACCCTACGAAGGGTAATCCCGTGAAAGGGTAGTAGTGGATACAACATGGTTTCGAAATTGGAAAAAAGGTAAATCGGAGCTACAGATTTTCAAACCAGCTGAAATGATAGAGGAGGGTTCCTGATGGAGTGCTAGAGAGTCTAAACACAGTTTCGTGAAAGTCAAATTTGGCACCAAAGGAAGGGTAATTGAAAGGGTAATAGGGGATACATTATGGTTTGGAAATAGGTAAAAAGGTGAATCGGAGCTACAGATTTTCAAACCAGCTCAAATGATAGAGAAGGGTTCGTGATGGAGTGCCAGAGGGTCCAAACACAGTTGCATGAAAGTCAACTTTTGCACCCCAGGAAGGGTGATTCTGTGGAAGGATGATAATGGATACATCATGGTTTGGAAATAGGTAAAAAGGTGAATCGTAGCTACAGATTTTCAAACCAGCTCAAATGATAGAGGAGGGTTCCTGATGGAGTGCTAGAGGGTCCAAACACAGTTTCGTGAAAGTCAACTTTGGCACCCCAGGAAGGGTAATTCTGTGAAAGGGTAATAGTGGATACATCATGGTTTGGAAATAGGTAAAAAAATGAATCGGAGCTACAGCTATTAAAACCAGCTCAAATGATAGAGGAGGGTTCCTGATGGAGTGCTAGAGGGTCCAAACACAGTTTCGTGAAAGTTAACTTTGGCACCCCAGGAAGGGTAATTGTTTGAAAGGGTAATAGTGGATACATCATGGTTTGGAAATACGTAAAAAGGTGAATCGGAGCTACAGATTTTCAAACCAGCTGAAATGATAGAGGAGGGTTCCTGATGGAGTGCTAGAGGGTCCAAACACAGTTTTGTGAAAGTCAACTTTGGCAGCAAAGGAAGGGTAATCCCGTAAAAGGATAATGGGGGATACATCATGGTTTGGAAATAGGTAAAAAGGTGAATCGGAGCTACAGCTCTTAAAACCAGCTGAAATGATAGAGGAGGGTTCCTGATGGAGTGCTAGAGGGTCCAAACACAGTTTCGTGAAAGTCAACTTTGGCACCCCAGGAAGGGTAATCCCGAGAAAGGGTATTAGCGGATACATCATGGTTTGGAAATAGGTAAAAAGGTGAATCGGAGCTGCAGATTTTCAAACCAGCTGAAATGATAGAGGAGGGTTCCTGATGGAGTGCTAGAGGGTCCAAACACAGTTTCGTGAAAGTCAACTTTGGCACCCAAGGAAGGGTAATTCTGTAAAAGGGTAATAGTGGATACATCATGGTTAGCAAATACGCATAAAGTTGATTCGGAGCTAGAGGTTTTAAAACCAGCTCAAATGATAGAGGATTGTTCCTGATGGAGTGCTAGAGGGTGAAAACAGTTTCATGAAAGTCAACTTTGGCACCCCAGGAAGGGTAATGCTGTGAAAGGGTAATAGTGGATACGTCATGGTTTGGAAATTGGTAAAAAGGTAAATCGGAGCTACAGATTTTCAAACCAGCTGAAATGATGGAGGAGCGTTCCTGATGGAGTGCTAGAGGGTCCAAACACAGTTTCGTGAAAGTCAACTTTGGCACCCCAGGAAGGGTAATCAATTGAAATGGTAATAGGGGATACATCATGGTTTTAAAATAGGTAAAAAGGTGAATCGAAGGTACAGCTCTCAAAACCCGCTGAAATGATAGACGAGGGTTCCTGATGGAGTGCCAGAGGGTCCAAACACAGTTTCGTGAAAGTCAACTTTGGCACCCCAGGAATGGTCATCCAGTGAAAGGGTAAAAGTGGATACACCATGGTTTGGAAATAGGTAAAAAGGTGAATCGGAGCTATAGGTTTTCAAACCAACTGAAATGATAGAGGAGGGTTCCTGATGGAGTGCTAGAGGGTCCAAACAGTTTCATGAAAATCAACTTTGGCACCCCAGGAAGGGTAATGCCGTGAAAGGGTAATAGTGAAAACATAATGGTTTTCTAAATAGGAAAAAAGGTGAATTGGAGCTTCAGATTTTCAAATCAGCTGAAATGATAGAGGAGGGTTCCTGATGGAGTGCTAGAGGGTCGAAACACAGTTTCGTGAAAGTCAACTTTGGCACCCCAGGAAGGGTAATCAATTGAAATGGTAATAGGGGATACATCATGGTTTGGAAATAGGTAAAAAGGTGATTTGAAGGTACAGCTCTTAAAACTCGCTGAAATGATAGAGGAGGGTTCCTGATGGAGTGCTAGAGGGTCCAAACACAGTTTCGTGAAAGTCAACTTTGGCACCCCAGGAAGGGTAATCCCGTGAAAGGGTGAAAGTGGATACACCATGGTTTGGAAATAAGTAAAAAGGTGAATCGGAGCTATAGGTTTTCGAACCAACTGAAATGATAGAGGAGGGTTCCTGATGGAGTGCTAGAGGGTCCAAACACAGTTTCGTGATAGTCAACTTTGGCACCATAGGAAGGGTAATTCTGTGATAGGGTAATAGTAGATACATCATGGTTTCCAAATAGGCATAAAGGTGAATCGAAGCTATATGTTTTAAAACCAGCTGAAATTATAGAGGAGGGTTCCTAATTGAGTGGTAGAGGGTGAACACAGTTTCAGGAAAGTCAACTTTGGCAGCCCAGGAAGGGTAATCCCGAGAAAGTGTAATAGCAGATACACCATGGTTTGGAAATAGGTAAAAAGGTGAATCGGAGCTACAGATTTTCAAACCAGCTGAAATGATAGAGGAGGGTTCCTGATGGAGTGCTAGAGGGTCCAAACACAGATTCGTGAAGGTCAACTTTGGCACCCCAGGAAGGGTAATTCTGTGATAGGGTAAGAGTAGATACATCATGGTTTCCAAATAATCATAAAGGTGAATCGAAGCTATAGGTTTTAAAACCAGCTGAAATGATAGAGGAGGGTTCCTAATTGAGTGGTAGAGGGTAAACACAGTTTCAGGAAAGTCAACTTTGGCACCCCAGGAAGGGTAATCCCGTGAAAGGGTAATAGTGGACACATAATGGTTTGGAAATTGGTAAAAAGGTAAATCGGAGCTACAGATTTTCAAACCAGCTCAAATGATGGAGGAGGGTTCCTGATGGAGTGCTAGAGGGTCTAAACACAGTTTCGTGAAAGTCAACTTTGGCACCCCAGGAAGGGTAATCCCGTGAAAGGGTGAAAGTGGATACATCATGGTTTGGAAATAGGTAAAAAGGTGAATCGGAGCTATAGGTTTTCGAACCAACTGAAATGATAGAGGAGGGTTCCTGATGGAGTGCTAGAGGGTCCAAACACAGTTTCGTGATAGTCAACTTTGGCACCATAGGAAGGGTAATTCTGTGATAGGGTAATAGTAGATACATCATGGTTTCCAAATAGGCATAAAGGTGAATCGAAGCTATATGTTTTAAAACCAGCTGAAATTATAGAGGAGGGTTCCTAATTGAGTGGTAGAGGGTGAACACAGTTTCAGGAAAGTCAACTTTGGCAGCCCAGGAAGGGTAATCCCGAGAAAGTGTAATAGCGGATACACCATGGTTTGGAAATAGGTAAAAAGGTGAATCGGAGCTACAGATTTTCAAACCAGCTGAAATGATAGAGGAGGGTTCCTGATGGAGTGCTAGAGGGTCCAAACACAGATTCGTGAAGGTCAACTTTGGCACCCCACGAAGGGTAATTCTGTGATAGGGTAAGAGTAGATACATCATGGTTTCCAAATAATCATAAAGGTGAATCGAAGCTATAGGTTTTAAAACCAGCTGAAATGATAGAGGAGGGTTCCTAATTGAGTGGTAGAGGGTAAACACAGTTTCAGGAAAGTCAACTTTGGCACCCCAGGAAGGGTAATCCCGTGAAAGGGTAATAGTGGACACATAATGGTTTGGAAATTGGTAAAAAGGTAAATCGGAGCTACAGATTTTCAAACCAGCTCAAATGATGGAGGAGGGTTCCTGATGGAGTGCTAGAGGGTCCAAACACAGTTTCGTGAAAGTCAACTTTGGCACCCCAGGAAGGGTAATCCCGTGAAAGGGTGAAAGTGGATACACCATGGTTTGGAAATAGGTAAAAAGGTGAATCGGAGCTATAGGTTTTCGAACCAACTGAAATGATAGAGGAGGGTTCCTGATGGAGTGCTAGAGGGTCCAAACACAGTTTCGTGATAGTCAACTTTGGCACCATAGGAAGGGTAATTCTGTGATAGGGTAATAGTAGATACATCATGGTTTCCAAATAGGCATAAAGGTGAATCGAAGCTATATGTTTTAAAACCAGCTGAAATTATAGAGGAGGGTTCCTAATTGAGTGGTAGAGGGTGAACACAGTTTCAGGAAAGTCAACTTTGGCAGCCCAGGAAGGGTAATCCCGAGAAAGTGTAATAGCGGATACATCATGGTTTGGAAATAGGTAAAAAGGTGAATCGAAGCTACAGATTTTCAAAACAGCTGAAGTGATAGAGGAGGGTTCCTGATGGAGTGCTAGAGGGTCCAAACACAGATTCGTGAAGGTCAACTTTGGCACCCCACGAAGGGTAACTCTGTGATAGGGTAAGAGTAGATACATCATGGTTTCCAAATAATCATAAAGGTGAATCGAAGCTATAGGTTTTAAAACCAGCTGAAATGATAGAGGAGGGTTCCTAATTGAGTGGTAGGGGGTAAACACAGTTTCAGGAAAGTCAACTTTGGCACCCCAGGAAGGGTAATCCCGTGAAAGGGTAATAGTGGACACATAATGGTTTGGAAATTGGTAAAAAGGTAAATCGGAGCTACAGATTTTCAAACCAGCTCAAATGTTGGAGGAGGGTTCCTGATGGAGTGCTAGAGGGTCCAAACACAGTTTCGTGAAAGTCAACTTTGGCACCCCAGGAAGGGTAATCAATTGAAAGGGTAATAGGGGATACATCATGGTTTTTTAAATAAGCATAAAGGTGAATCGGAGCTACAGATTTTCAAACCAGCTGAAATGATAGAGGAGGGTTCCTGATGCAGTGCTAGAGGGTCCAAACACAGTTTCCTGAAAGTCAACTTTGGCACCCCAGGAAGGGAAATGCCATGAAAGGGTCATAGTGGATACATCATGGTTTGGAAATAGGTAAAAAAGTGAATTCGGTCTGCACCTCTTAAAACCATCTGAAATGATGGAGGAGGGTTCCTGATGGAGTTCTAGAGGGTTCAAACACAGTTTCGTGAAAGTCAACTTTGGCACCCCAGGAAGGGTAATCCCGTGAAAGTGTAATAGTGGATACATCATGGTTTGGAAATAGGTAAAAAGGTGAATCGGAGCTACAGATTTTCAAACCAGCTCAAATGATAGAGGAGGGTTCCTGATGGAGTGCTAGAGAGTCCAAATACAGTTTCGTGAAAGTCAACTTTGGCACCCCAGGAAGGGTAATCCCGTAAAAGGATAATAGGGGATACATCATGGTTTGGAAATAGGTAAAAAGGTGAATCGGAGTTACGGCTATTAAAACCAGCTGAAATGATAGAGGAGGGTTCCTGATGGAGTGCTAGAGGGTCCAAACACAGTTTCAGGAAAGTCATCTTTGACACCCCAGGAATGGTAATTCTGTGAAAGGGTAATAGTGGATACATCATAGCTAGCAAATAGGCATGAAGGTGAATCGGAGCTGCAGATTTTCAAACCAGCTGAAATGATAGAGGAGGGTTCCTGATGGAGTGCTAGAGGCTCCAAACACAGTTTCGTGAAAGTCAACTTTGGCACCCCACGAAGGGTAATTCTGTAAAAGTTTAATAGTGGATACATCATGGTTAGCAAATACGCATAAAGTTGATTCGGAGCTAGAGGTTTTAAAACCAGCTCAAATGATAGAGGATTGTTCCTGATGGAGTGCTAGAGGGTGAAAACAGTTTCATGAAAGTCAACTTTGGCACCCCAGGAAGGGTAATGCCGTGAAAGGGTAATAGTGAAAACATAATGGTTTTCTAAATAGGAAAAAAGGTGAATTGGAGCTTCAGATTTTCAAATCAGCTGAAATGATAGAGGAGGGTTCCTGATGGAGTGCTAGAGGGTCGAAACACAGTTTCGTGAAAGTCAACTTTGGCACACCAGGAAGGGTAATCAATTGAAATGGTAATAGGGGATACATCATGGTTTGGAAATAGGTAAAAAGGTGAATCGAAGGTACAGCTCTTAAAACCCTCTGAAATGATAGAGGAGGGTTCCTGATGGAGTGCTAGAGGGTCCAAACACAGTTTCGTGAAAGTCAACTTTGGCACCCCAGGAATATGTAATCCCGTGAAAGCGTGAAAGTGGATACACCATGGTTTGGAAATAGGTAAAAAGGTGAATCGGAGCTATAGGTTTCCGAACCAACTGAAATGATAGAGGAGGGTTCCTGATGGAGTGCTAGAGGGTCCAAACACAGTTTCGTGATAGTCAACTTTGGCACCATAGGAAGGGTAATTTTGTGATAGGGTAATAGTAGATACATCATGGTTTCCAAATAGGCATAAAGGTGAATCGAAGCTATAGGTTTTAAAACCAGCTGAAATTATAGAGGAGGGTTCCTAATTGAGTGGTAGAGGGTGAACACAGTTTCAGGAAAGTCAACTTTGGCAGCCCAGGAAGGGTAATCCCGAGAAAGTGTAATAGCGGATACACCATGGTTTGGAAATAGGTAAAAAGGTGAATCGGAGCTACAGATTTTCAAACCAGCTGAAATGATAGAGGAGGGTTCCTGATGGAGTGCTAGAGGGTCCAAACACAGTTTCGTGAAAGTCAACTTTGGCACCCCAGGAAGGGTAATCCCGAGAAAGTGTAATAGGGGATACATCATGGTTTGGAAATAGGTAAAAAGGTGAATCGAAGCTACAGATGTTCAAACCAGCTGAAGTGATAGAGGAGGGTTCCTGATGGAGTGCTAGAGGGTCCAAACACAGATTCGTGAAGGTCAACTTTGGCACCCAACGAAGGGTAATTCTGTGATAGGGTAAGAGTAGATACATCATGGTTTCCAAATAGGCATAAAGGTGAATCGAAGCTATAGGTTTTAAAACCAGCTGAAATTATAGAGGAGGGTTCCTAATTGAGTGGTAGAGGGTGAACACAGTTTCAGGAAAGTCAACTTTGGCACCCCAGGAAGGGTAATCCCGTGAAAGGGTAATAGTGGACACATAATGGTTTGGAAATTGGTAAAAAGGTAAATCGGAGCTACAGATTTTCAAACCAGCTGAAATGATGGAGGAGGGTTCCTGATGGAGTGCTAGAGGGTCCAAACACAGTTTCGTGAAAGTCAACTTTGGCACCCCAGGAAGGGTAATCAATTGAAAGGGTAATAGGGGATACATCATGGTTTTTTAAATAAGCATAAAGGTGAATCGAAGCTACAGATTTTCAAACCAGCTGAAATGATAGAGGAGGGTTCCTGATGCAGTGCCAGAGGGTCCAAACACAGTTTCCTGAAAGTCAACTTTGGCACACCAGGAAGGGAAATGCCATGAAAGGGTCATAGTGGATACATCATGGTTTGGAAATAGGTAAAAAAGTGAATTCGGTCTGCAGCTCTTAAAACCAGCTGAAATGATGGAGGAGGGTTCCTGATGGAGTGCTAGAGGGTTCAAACACAGTTTCGTGAAAGTCAACTTTGGCACCCCAGGAAGGGTAATCCCGTGAAAGTGTAATAGTGGATACATCATGGTTTGGAAATAGGTAAAAAGGTGAATCGGAGCTACAGATTTTCAAACCAGCTCAAATGATAGAGGAGGGTTCCTGATGGAGTGCTAGAGAGTCCAAATACAGTTTCGTGAAAGTCAACTTTGGCACCCCAGGAAGGGTAATCCCGTAAAAGGATAATAGGGGATACATCATGGTTTGGAAATAGGTAAAAAGGTGAATCGGAGTTACGGCTCTTAAAACCAGCTGAAATGATAGAGGAGGGTTCCTGATGGAGTGCTAGAGGGTCCAAACACAGTTTCGTGAAAGTCAACTTTGGCACCCCAGGAATGGTAATTCTGTGAAAGGGTAATAGTGGATACATCATAGCTAGCAAATAGGCATGAAGGTGAGTCGGAGCTGCAGATTTTCAAACCAGCTGAAATGATAGAGGAGGGTTCCTGATGGAGTGCTAGAGGCTCCAAACACAGTTTCGTGAAAGTCAACTTTGGCACCCCAGGAAGGGTAATTCTGTAAAAGGGTAATAGTGGATACATCATTTTTAGCAAATACGCATAAAGTTGATTCGGAGCTAGAGGTTTTAAAACCAGCTCAAATGATAGAGGATTGTTCCTGATGGAGTGCTAGAGGGTGAAAACAGTTTCATGAAAGTCAACTTTGGCACCCCAGGAAGGGTAATGCTGTGAAAGGGTAATAGTGAATACGTCATGGTTTGGAAATTGGTAAAAAGGTAAATCGGAGCTACAGATTTTCAAACCAGCTGAAATGATGGAGGAGTGTTCCTGATGGAGTGCTAGAGGGTCCAAACCAGTTTCGTGAAAGTCAACTTTGGCTCCCAGGAAGGGTAATCAATTGAAATGGTAATAGGGGATACATCATGGTTTTAAAATAGGTAAAAAGGTGAATCGAAGGTACAGCTCTTAAAACCCGCTGAAATGATAGAGGAGGGTTCCTGATGGAGTGCTAGAGGGTCCAAACACAGTTTCGTGAAAGTCAACTTTGGCACCCCAGGAAGGGTAATCCCGTGAAAGGGTGAAAGTGGATACACCATGGTTTGGAAATAGGTAAAAAGGTGAATCGGAGCTATAGGTTTTCGAACCAACTGAAATGATAGAGGAGGGTTCCTGATGGAGTGCTAGAGGGTCCAAACACAGTTTCGTGAAAGTCAACTTTGGCACCATAGGAAGGGTAATTCTGTGATAGGGTAATAGTAGATACATCATGGTTTCCAAATAGGCATAAAGGTGAATCGAAGCTATAGGTTTTAAAACCAGCTGAAATTATAGAGGAGGGTTCCTAATTGAGTGGTAGAGGGTGAACACAGTTTCAGGAAAGTCAACTTTGGCAGCCCAGGAAGGGTAATCCCGAGAAAGTGTAATAGCGGATACACCATGGTTTGGAAATAGGTAAAGAGGTGAATCGGAGCTACAGATTTTCAAACCAGCTGAAATGATAGAGGAGGGTTCCTGATGGAGTACTAGAGGGTCCAAACACAGTTTCGTGAAAGTCAACTTTGGCACCCCAGGAAGGGTAATCCCGAGAAAGTGTAATAGCGGATACATCATGGTTTGGAAATAGGTAAAAAGGTGAATCGAAGCTACAGATTTTCAAACCAGCTGAAGTGATAGAGGAGGGTTCCTGATGGAGTGCTAGAGGGTCCAAACACAGATTCGTGAAGGTCAACTTTGGCACCCAACGAAGGGTAATTCTGTGATAGGGTAAGAGTAGATACATCATGGTTTCCAAATAGGCATAAAGGTGAATCGAAGCTATAGGTTTTAAAACCAGCTGAAATGATAGAGGAGGGTTCCTAATTGAGTGGTAGAGGGTGAACACAGTTTCAGGAAAGTCAACTTTGGCACCCCAGGAATGGTAATTCTGTGAAAGGGTAATAGTGGATACATCATAGCTAGCAAATAGGCATGAAGGTGAATCGGAGCTGCAGATTTTCAAACCAGCTGAAATGATAGAGGAGGGTTCCTGATGGAGTGCTAGAGGCTCCAAACACAGTTTCGTGAAAGTCAACTTTGGCACCCCACGAAGGGTATTTCTGTAAAAGGGTAATAGTGGATACATCATGGTTAGCAAATACGCATAAAGTTGATTCGGAGCTAGAGGTTCTAAAACCAGCTCAAATGATAGAGGATTGTTCCTGATGGAGTGCTAGAGGGTGAAAACAGTTTCATGAAAGTCAACTTTGGCACCCCAGGAAGGGTAATGCTGTGAAAGGGTAATAGTGGATACGTCATGGTTTGGAAATTGGTAAAAAGGTAAATCGGAGCTATAGGTTTTCGAACCAACTGAAATGATAGAGGAGGGTTCCTGATGGAGTGCTAGAGGGTCCAAACAGTTTCATGAAAATGAACTGTAGCACCCCAGGAAGGGTAATGCTGTGAAAGGGTAATAGTGGACACATAATGGTTTTGGAAATAGGAAAAAAGGTGAATTGGAGCTTCAGATTTTCAAATCAGCTGAAATGATAGAGGAGGGTTCCTGATGGAGTGCTAGAGGGTCGAAACACAGTTTCGTGAAAGTCAACTTTGGCACCCCAGGAAGGGTAATCAATTGAAATGGTAATAGGGGATACATCATGGTTTGGAAATAGGTAAAAAGGTGAATCGAAGGTACAGCTCTTAAAACCCGCTGAAATGATAGACGAGGGTTCCTGATGGAGTGCTAGAGGGTCCAAACACAGTTTCGTGAAAGTCAACTTTGGCACCCGAGGAAGGGTAATCCCGTGAAAGGGTGAAAGTGGATACACCATGGTTTGGAAATAGGTAAAAAGGTGAATCGGAGCTATAGGTTTTCGAACCAACTGAAATGATAGAGGAGGGTTCCTGATGGAGTGCTAGAGGGTCCAAACACAGTTTCGTGAAAGTCAACTTTGGCACCATAGGAAGGGTAATTCTGTGATAGGGTAAGAGTAGATACATCATGGTTTCCAAATAGGCATAAAGGTGAATCGAAGCTATAGGTTTTAAAACCAGCTGAAATTATAGAGGAGGGTTCCTAATTGAGTGGTAGAGGGTGAACACAGTTTCAGGAAAGTCAACTTTGGCAGCCCAGGAAGGGTAATCCCGAGAAAGTGTAATAGCGGATACATCATGGTTTGGAAATAGGTAAAAAGGTGAATCGGAGCTACAGATTTTCATACCAGCTGAAATGATAGAGGAGGGTTCCTGATGGAGTGCTAGAGGGTCCAAACACAGTTTCGTGAAAGTCAACTTTGGCACCCCAGGAAGGGTAATCCCGAGAAAGTGTAATAGCGGATACATCATGGTTTGGAAATAGGTAAAAAGGTGAATCGAAGCTACAGATGTTCAAACCAGCTGAAGTGATAGAGGAGGGTTCCTGATGGAGTGCTAGAGGGTCCAAACACAGATTCGTGAAGGTCAACTTTGGCACCCAACGAAGGGTAATTCTGTGATAGGGTAAGAGTAGATACATCATGATTTCCAAATAGGCATAAAGGTGAATCGAAGCTATAGGTTTTAAAACCAGCTGAAATGATAGAGGAGGGTTCCTAATTGAGTGCTAGAGGGTCCAAACACAGTTTCGTGAAAGTCAACTTTGGCACCCCAGGAAGGGTAATCCCGTGAAAGGGTAAAAGTGGATACACCATGGTTTGGAAATAGGTAAAAAGGTGAATCGGAGCTATAGGTTTTCGAACCAACTGAAATGATAGAGGAGGGTTCCTGATGGAGTGCTAGAGGGTCCAAACAGTTTCATGAAAATCAACTGTAGCACCCCAGGAAGGGTAATGCTGTGAAAGGGTAATAGTGGAAACATAATGGTTTTCTAAATAGGAAAAAAGGTGAATTGGAGCTTCAGATTTTCAAATCAGCTGAAATGATAGAGGAGGGTTCCTGATGGAGTGCTAGAGGGTCGAAACACAGTTTCGTGAAAGTCAACTTTGGCACCCCAGGAAGGGTAATCAATTGAAATGGTAATAGGGGATACATCATGGTTTGGAAATAGGTAAAAAGGTGAATCGAAGGTACAGCTCTTAAAACCAGCTGAAATGATAGACGAGGGTTCCTGATGGAGTGCTAGAGGGTCCAAACACAGATTCGTGAAGGTCAACTTTGGCACCCAACGAAGGGTAATTCTGTGATAGGGTAAGAGTAGATACATCATGGTTTCCAAATAGGCATAAAGGTGAATCGAAGCTATAGGTTTTAAAACCAGCTGAAATGATAGAGGAGGGTTCCTAATTGAGTGGTAGAGGGTGAACACAGTTTCAGGAAAGTCAACTTTGGCACCCCAGGAATGGTAATTCTGTGAAAGGGTAATAGTGGATACATCATAGCTAGCAAATAGGCATGAAGGTGAATCGGAGCTGCAGATTTTCAAACCAGCTGAAATGATAGAGGAGGGTTCCTGATGGAGTGCTAGAGGCTCCAAACACAGTTTCGTGAAAGTCAACTTTGGCACCCCACGAAGGGTATTTCTGTAAAAGGGTAATAGTGGATACATCATGGTTAGCAAATACGCATAAAGTTGATTCGGAGCTAGAGGTTCTAAAACCAGCTCAAATGATAGAGGATTGTTCCTGATGGAGTGCTAGAGGGTGAAAACAGTTTCATGAAAGTCAACTTTGGCACCCCAGGAAGGGTAATGCTGTGAAAGGGTAATAGTGGATACGTCATGGTTTGGAAATTGGTAAAAAGGTAAATCGGAGCTATAGGTTTTCGAACCAACTGAAATGATAGAGGAGGGTTCCTGATGGAGTGCTAGAGGGTCCAAACAGTTTCATGAAAATGAACTGTAGCACCCCAGGAAGGGTAATGCTGTGAAAGGGTAATAGTGGACACATAATGGTTTTGGAAATAGGAAAAAAGGTGAATTGGAGCTTCAGATTTTCAAATCAGCTGAAATGATAGAGGAGGGTTCCTGATGGAGTGCTAGAGGGTCGAAACACAGTTTCGTGAAAGTCAACTTTGGCACCCCAGGAAGGGTAATCAATTGAAATGGTAATAGGGGATACATCATGGTTTGGAAATAGGTAAAAAGGTGAATCGAAGGTACAGCTCTTAAAACCCGCTGAAATGATAGACGAGGGTTCCTGATGGAGTGCTAGAGGGTCCAAACACAGTTTCGTGAAAGTCAACTTTGGCACCCGAGGAAGGGTAATCCCGTGAAAGGGTGAAAGTGGATACACCATGGTTTGGAAATAGGTAAAAAGGTGAATCGGAGCTATAGGTTTTCGAACCAACTGAAATGATAGAGGAGGGTTCCTGATGGAGTGCTAGAGGGTCCAAACACAGTTTCGTGAAAGTCAACTTTGGCACCATAGGAAGGGTAATTCTGTGATAGGGTAAGAGTAGATACATCATGGTTTCCAAATAGGCATAAAGGTGAATCGAAGCTATAGGTTTTAAAACCAGCTGAAATTATAGAGGAGGGTTCCTAATTGAGTGGTAGAGGGTGAACACAGTTTCAGGAAAGTCAACTTTGGCAGCCCAGGAAGGGTAATCCCGAGAAAGTGTAATAGCGGATACATCATGGTTTGGAAATAGGTAAAAAGGTGAATCGGAGCTACAGATTTTCATACCAGCTGAAATGATAGAGGAGGGTTCCTGATGGAGTGCTAGAGGGTCCAAACACAGTTTCGTGAAAGTCAACTTTGGCACCCCAGGAAGGGTAATCCCGAGAAAGTGTAATAGCGGATACATCATGGTTTGGAAATAGGTAAAAAGGTGAATCGAAGCTACAGATGTTCAAACCAGCTGAAGTGATAGAGGAGGGTTCCTGATGGAGTGCTAGAGGGTCCAAACACAGATTCGTGAAGGTCAACTTTGGCACCCAACGAAGGGTAATTCTGTGATAGGGTAAGAGTAGATACATCATGATTTCCAAATAGGCATAAAGGTGAATCGAAGCTATAGGTTTTAAAACCAGCTGAAATGATAGAGGAGGGTTCCTAATTGAGTGCTAGAGGGTCCAAACACAGTTTCGTGAAAGTCAACTTTGGCACCCCAGGAAGGGTAATCCCGTGAAAGGGTAAAAGTGGATACATCATGGTTTGGAAATAGGTAAAAAGGTGAATCGGAGCTATAGGTTTTCGAACCAACTGAAATGATAGAGGAGGGTTCCTGATGGAGTGCTAGAGGGTCCAAACAGTTTCATGAAAATCAACTGTAGCACCCCAGGAAGGGTAATGCTGTGAAAGGGTAATAGTGGAAACATAATGGTTTTCTAAATAGGAAAAAAGGTGAATTGGAGCTTCAGATTTTCAAATCAGCTGAAATGATAGAGGAGGGTTCCTGATGGAGTGCTAGAGGGTCGAAACACAGTTTCGTGAAAGTCAACTTTGGCACCCCAGGAAGGGTAATCAATTGAAATGGTAATAGGGGATACATCATGGTTTGGAAATAGGTAAAAAGGTGAATCGAAGGTACAGCTCTTAAAACCAGCTGAAATGATAGACGAGGGTTCCTGATGGAGTGCTAGAGGGTCCAAACACAGTTTCGTGAAAGTCAACTTTGGCACCCCAGGAAGGGTAATCCCGTGAAAGGGTGAAAGTGGATACACCATGGTTTGGAAATAGGTAAAAAGGTGAATCGGAGCTATAGGTTTTCGAACCAACTGAAATGATAGAGGAGGGTTCCTGATGGAGTGCTAGAGGGTCCAAACACAGTTTCGTGAAAGTCAACTTTGGCACCATAGGAAGGGTAATTCTGTGATAGGGTAATAGTAGATACATCATGGTTTCCAAATAGGCATAAAGGTGAATCGAAGCTATAGGTTTTAAAACCCGCTGAAATTATAGAGGAGGGTTCCTAATTGAGTGGTAGAGGGTGAACACAGTTTCAGGAAAGTCAACTTTGGCAGCCCAGGAAGGGTAATCCCGAGAAAGTGTAATAGCGGATACATCATGGTTTGGAAATAGGTAAAAAGGTGAATCGGAGCTACAGATTTTCATACCAGCTGAAATGATAGAGGAGGGTTCCTGATGGAGTGCTAGAGGGTCCAAACACAGTTTCGTGAAAGTCAACTTTGGCACCCCAGGAAGGGTAATCCCGAGAAGGTGTAATAGCGGATACATCATGGTTTGGAAATAGGTAAAAAGGTGAATCGAAGCTACAGATGTTCAAACCAGCTGAAGTGATAGAGGAGGGTTCCTGATGGAGTGCTAGAGGGTCCAAACACAGATTCGTGAAGGTCAACTTTGGCACCCAACGAAGGGTAATTCTGTGATAGGGTAAGAGTAGATACATCATGGTTTCCAAATAGGCATAAAGGTGAATCGAAGCTATAGGTTTTAAAACCAGCTGAAATGATAGAGGAGGGTTCCTAATTGAGTGGTAGAGGGTGAACACAGTTTCAGGAAAGTCAACTTTGGCACCCCAGGAATGGTAATTCTGTGAAAGGGTAATAGTGGATACATCATAGCTAGCAAATAGGCATGAAGGTGAATCGGAGCTGCAGATTTTCAAACCAGCTGAAATGATAGAGGAGGGTTCCTGATGGAGTGCTAGAGGCTCAAAACACAGTTTCATGAAAGTCAACTTTGGCACCCCACGAAGGGTAATTCTGTAAAAGGGTAATAGTGGATACATCATGGTTAGCAAATACGCATAAAGTTGATTCGGAGCTAGAGGTTTTAAAACCAGCTCAAATGATAGAGGATTGTTCCTGATGGAGTGCTAGAGGGTGAAAACAGTTTCATGAAAGTCAACTTTGGCACCCCAGGAAGGGTAATGCTGTGAAAGGGTAATAGTGGATACGTCATGGTTTGGAAATTGGTAAAAAGGTAAATCGGAGCTACAGATTTTCAAACCAGCTGAAATGATGGAGGAGCGTTCCTGATGGAGTGCTAGAGGGTCCAAACACAGTTTCGTGAAAGTCAACTTTGGCACCCCAGGAAGGGTAATCAATTGAAATGGTAATAGGGGATACATCATGGTTTTAAAATAGGTAAAAAGGTGAATCGAAGGTACAGCTCTTAAAACCCGCTGAAATGATAGAGGAGGGTTCCTGATGGAGTGCTAGAGGGTCCAAACACAGTTTCGTGAAAGTCAACTTTGGCACCCCAGGAAGGGTAATCCCGTGAAAGGGTAAAAGTGGATACACCATGGTTTGGAAATAGGTAAAAACGTGAATCGGAGCAATAGGTTTTCGAACCAACTGAAATGATAGAGGAGGGTTCCTAATGGAGTGCTAGAGGGTCCAAACAGTTTCATGAAAATCAACTTTGGCACCCCAGGAAGGGTAATGCTGTGAAAGGGTAATAGTGGACACATAATGGTTTTCTAAATAGGAAAAAAGGTGAATTGGAGCTTCAGATTTTCAAATCAGCTGAAATGATAGAGGAGGGTTCCTGATGGAGTGCTAGAGGGTCGAAACACAGTTTCGTGAAAGTCAACTTTGGCACCCCAGGAAGGGTAATCAATTGAAATGGTAATAGGGGATACATCATGGTTTGGAAATAGGTAAAAAGGTGAATCGAAGGTACAGCTCTTAAAACCAGCTGAAATGATAGACGAGGGTTCCTGATGGAGTGCTAGAGGGTCCAAACACAGTTTCGTGAAAGTCAACTTTGGCACCATAGGAAGGGTAATTCTGTGATAGGGTAATAGTAGATACATCATGGTTTCCAAATAGGCATAAAGGTGAATCGAAGCTATAGGTTTTAAAACCCGCTGAAATTATAGAGGAGGGTTCCTAATTGAGTGGTAGAGGGTGAACACAGTTTCAGGAAAGTCAACTTTGGCAGCCCAGGAAGGGTAATCCCGAGAAAGTGTAATAGCGGATACACCATGGTTTGGAAATAGGTAAAAAGGTGAATCGGAGCTACAGATTTTCAAACCAGCTGAAATGATAGAGGAGGGTTCCTGATGGAGTGCTAGAGGGTCCAAACACAGTTTCGTGAAAGTCAACTTTGGCACCCCAGGAAGGGTAATCCCGAGAAAGTGTAATAGCGGATACATCATGGTTTGGAAATAGGTAAAAAGGTGAATCGAAGCTACAGATTTTCAAACCAGATGAAGTGATAGAGGAGGGTTCCTGATGGAGTGCTAGAGGGTCCAAACACAGATTCGTGAAGGTCAACTTTGGCACCCAACGAAGGGTAATTCTGTGATGGGGTAAGAGTAGATACATCATGGTTTCCAAATAGGCATAAAGGTGAATCGAAGCTACAGGTTTTAAAACCAGCTGAAATGATAGAGGAGGGTTCCTAATTGAGTGGTAGAGGGTGAACACAGTTTCAGGAAAGTCAACTTTGGCACCCCAGGAAGGGTAATCCCGAGAAAGTGTAATAGCGGATACATCATGGTTTGGAAATAGGTAAAAAGGTGAATCGAAGCTACAGATTTTCAAACCAGCTGAAGTGATAGAGGAGGGTTCCTGATGGAGTGCTAGAGGGTCCAAACACAGATTCGTGAAGGTCAACTTTGGCACCCAACGAAGGGTAATTCTGTGATGGGGTAAGAGTAGATACATCATGGTTTGGAAATAAGCATAAAGGTGAATCGGAGCTACAGATTTTCAAACCAGCTGAAATGATAGAGGAGGGTTCCTGATGCAGTGCCAGAGGGTCCAAACACAGTTTCGTGAAAGTCAACTTTGGCACCCCAGGAAGGGAAATGCCATGAAAGGGTCATAGTGGATACATCATGGTTTGGAAATAGGTAAAAAAGTGAATTCGGTCTGCAGCTCTTAAAACCAGCTGAAATGATGGAGGAGGGTTCCTGATGGAGTGCTAGAGGGTTCAAACACAGTTTCGTGAAAGTCAACTTTGGCACCCCAGCAAGGGTAATCCCGTGAAAGTGTAATAGTGGATACATCATGGTTTGGAAATAGGTAAAAAGGTGAATCGGAGCTACAGATTTTCAAACCAGCTCAAATGATAGAGGAGGGTTCCTGATGGAGTGCTAGAGAGTTCAAATACAGTTTCGTGAAAGTCAACTTTGGCACCCCAGGAAGGGTAATCCCGTAAAAGGATAATAGGGGATACATCATGGTTTGGAAATAGGTAAAAATGTGAATCGGAGTTACGGCTCTTAAAACCAGCTGAAATGATAGAGGAGGGTTCCTGATGGAGTGCTAGAGGCTCCAAACACAGTTTCGTGAAAGTCAACTTTGGCACCCCAGGAATGGTAATTCTGTGAAAGGGTAATAGTGGATACATCATGGCTAGCAAATAGGCATGAAGGTGAATCGGAATTATAGGTTTTAAAACCACCTGAACTGATAGAGGAGGGTTAATGATGGAGTGCTAGCGGGTGAAAACAGTTTCATGAAAGTCAACTTTGGCAAACCACGAAGGGAAATCCCGTGAAAAAATAATTGGGGATACATCATGGTTTGGAAATAGGTAAAAAAGGTGAATCGGAGCTACGCCTGTTAAAACCAGCTGAAATGATAGAGGAGGGTTCCTGATGGAGTGCTAGAGGGTTCAAACACAGTTTCGTGAAAGTCAACTTTGGCACCCCAGGAAGGGTAATCAAGAGAAAGTGTAATAGCGGATAGATCATGGTTTGGAAATAGGTAAAAAGGTGAATCGGAGCTGCAAATTTTCAAACCAGCTGAAATGATAGAGGAGGGTTCCTGATGGAGTGCTAGAGGGTCCAAACACAGTTTCGTGAAAGTCAACTTTGGCACCCCACGAAGGGTAATTCTGTAAAAGGGTAATAGTGGATACATCATGGTTAGCAAATACGCATAAAGTTGATTCGGAGCTAGAGGTTTTAAAACCAGCTCAAATGATAGAGGATTGTTCCTACTGGAGTGCTAGAGGGTGAAAACAGTTTCATGAAAGTCAACTTTGGCACCCCAGGAAGGGTAATGCTGTGAAAGGGTAATAGTGGATACGTCATGGTTTGGAAATTGGTAAAAAGGTAAATCGGAGCTACAGATTTTCAAACCAGCTGAAATGATGGAGGAGCGTTCCTGATGGAGTGCTAGAGGGTCCAAACACAGTTTCGTGAAAGTCAACTTTGGCACCCCAGGAAGGGTAATCAATTGAAATGGTAATAGGGGATACATCATGGTTTTAAAATAGGCATAAAGGTGAATCGAAGCTATAGGTTTTAAAACCAGCTGAAATGATAGAGGAGGGTTCCTAATTGAGTGGTAGAGGGTGAACACAGTTTCATGAAAGTCAACTTTGGCACCCCAGGAAAGGAAATGCCGTGAAAGGTTAATAGTGGATACATCATGGTTTGGAAATTGGTTAATAAGGTAAATCGGAGCTACAGATTTTCAAACCAGCTGAAATGATGGAGGAGCGTTCCTGATGGAGTGCTAGAGGGTCCAAACACAGTTTCGTGAAAGTCAACTTTGGCACCCCAGGAAGGGTAATCCCGAGAAAGTGTAATAGCGGATACATCATGGTTTGGAAATAGGTAAAAAGGTGAATCGAAGCTACAGATTTTCAAACCAGCTGAAATGATAGAGGAGGGTTCCTGATGGAGTGCTAGAGGGTCCAAACACAGTTTCGTGAAAGTCAACTTTGGCACCCCAGGAAGGGTAATCAATTGAAATGGTAATAGGGGATACATCATGGTTTGGAAATAGGTAAAAAGGTGAATCGAAGGTACAGCTCTTAAAACCCGCTGAAATGATAGAGGAGGGTTCCTGATGGAGTGCTAGAGGGCCCAAACACAGTTTCGTGAAAGTCAGCTTTGGCACCCCAGGAAGGGTAATCCCGTGAAAGGGTAAAAGTGGATACACCATGGTTTGGAAATAGGTAAAAAGGTGAATCGGAGCTATAGGTTTTCGAACCAACTGAAGTGATAGAGGAGGGTTCCTGATGGAGTGCTAGAGGGTCCAAACACAGTTTCGTGAAAGTCAACTTTGGCACCCCAGGAAGGGTAATCCCGAGAAAGTGTAATAGCGGATACATCATGGTTTGGAAATAGGTAAAAAGGTGAATCGAAGCTACAGATTTTCAAACCAGCTGAAATGATAGAGGATGGTTCCTGATGGAGTGCTAGAGGGTCCAAACACAGTTTCGTGAAAGTCAACTTTGGCACCCCAGGAAGGGTAATTCTGTGAAAGGGTAATAGTAGATACATCATGGTTTCCAAATAGGCATAAAGGTGAATCGAAGCTATAGGTTTTAAAACCAGCTGAAATGATAGAGGAGGGTTCCTAATTGAGTGGTAGAGGGTGAACACAGTTTCATGAAAGTCAACTTTGGCACCCCAGGAAAGGAAATGCCGTGAAAGGTTAATAGTGGATACATCATGGTTTGGAAATTGGTTAATAAGGTAAATCGGAGCTACAGATTTTCAAACCAGCTGAAATGATGGAGGAGCGTTCCTGATGGAGTGCTAGAGGGTCCAAACACAGTTTCGTGAAAGTCAACTTTGGCACCCCAGGAAGGGTAATCCCGAGAAAGTGTAATAGCGGATACATCATGGTTTGGAAATAGGTAAAAAGGTGAATCGAAGCTACAGATTTTCAAACCAGCTGAAATGATAGAGGAGGGTTCCTGATGGAGTGCTAGAGGGTCCAAACACAGTTTCGTGAAAGTCAACTTTGGCACCCCAGGAAGGGTAATCAATTGAAATGGTAATAGGGGATACATCATGGTTTGGAAATAGGTAAAAAGGTGAATCGAAGGTACAGCTCTTAAAACCCGCTGAAATGATAGAGGAGGGTTCCTGATGGAGTGCTAGAGGGCCCAAACACAGTTTCGTGAAAGTCAGCTTTGGCACCCCAGGAAGGGTAATCCCGTGAAAGGGTAAAAGTGGATACACCATGGTTTTGAAATAGGTAAAAAGGTGAATCGGAGCTATAGGTTTTCGAACCAACTGAAGTGATAGAGGAGGGTTCCTGATGGAGTGCTAGAGGGTCCAAACACAGTTTCGTGAAAGTCAACTTTGGCACCCCAGGAAGGGTAATCCCGAGAAAGTGTAATAGCGGATACATCATGGTTTGGAAATAGGTAAAAAGGTGAATCGAAGCTACAGATTTTCAAACCAGCTGAAATGATAGAGGAGGGTTCCTGATGGAGTGCTAGAGGGTCCAAACACAGTTTCGTGAAAGTCAACTTTGGCACCCCAGGAAGGGTAATTCTGTGATAGGGTAATAGTAGATACATCATGGTTTCCAAATAGGCATAAAGGTGAATCGAAGCTATAGGTTTTAAAACCAGCTGAAATGATAGAGGAGGGTTCCTAATTGAGTGGTAGAGGGTGAACACAGTTTCATGAAAGTCAACTTTGGCACCCCAGGAAGGGTAATGCTGTGAAAGGGTAATAGTGGATACATCATGGTTTGGAAATTGGTAAAAAGGTAAATCGGAGCTACAGATTTTCAAACCAGCTGAAATGATGGAGGAGGGTTCCTGATGGAGTGCTAGAGGGTCCAAACACAGTTTCGTGAAAGTCAACTTTGGCACCCCAGGAAGGGTAATGCTGTGAAAGGGTAATAGTGGATACATCATGGTTTGGAAATAGGTAAAAAGGTGAATCGAAGCTACAGATTTTCAAAACAGCTGAAGTGATAGAGGAGGGTTCCTGATGGAGTGCTAGAGGGTCCAAACACAGATTCGTGAAGGTCAACTTTGGCACCCAACGAAGGGTAATTCTGTGATGGGGTAAGAGTAGATACATCATGGTTTGGAAATAAGCATAAAGGTGAATCGGAGCTACAGATTTTCAAACCAGCTGAAATGATAGAGGAGGGTTCCTGATGCAGTGCTAGAGGGTCCAAACACAGTTTCGTGAAAGTCAACTTTGGCACCCCAGGAAGGGAAATGCCATGAAAGGGTCATAGTGGATACATCATGGTTTGGAAATAGGTAAAAAAGTGATTTCGGTCTGCAGCTCTTAAAACCAGCTGAAATGATGGAGGAGGGTTCCTGATGGAGTGCTAGAGGGTTCAAACACAGTTTCGTGAAAGTCAACTTTGGCACCCCAGGAAGGGTAATCCCGTGAAAGTGTAATAGTGGATACATCATGGTTTGGAAATAGGTAAAAAGGTGAATCGGAGCTACAGATTTTCAAACCAGCTCAAATGATAGAGGAGGGTTCCTGATGGAGTGCTAGAGAGTTCAAATACAGTTTCGTGAAAGTCAACTTTGGCACCCCAGGAAGGGTAATCCCGTAAAAGGATAATAGGGGATACATCATGGTTTGGAAATAGGTAAAAATGTGAATCGGAGTTACGGCTCTTAAAACCAGCTGAAATGATAGAGGACGGTTCCTGATGGAGTGCTAGAGGCTCCAAACACAGTTTCGTGAAAGTCAACTTTGGCACCCCAGGAATGGTAATTCTGTGAAAGGGTAATAGTGGATACATCATGGCTAGCAAATAGGCATGAAGGTGAATCGGAATTATAGGTTTTAAAACCACCTGAACTGATAGAGGAGGGTTAATGATGGAGTGCTAGCGGGTGAAAACAGTTTCATGAAAGTCAACTTTGGCAAACCACGAAGGGAAATCCCGTGAAAAAATAATTGGGGATACATCATGGTTTGGAAATAGGTAAAAAAGGTCAATCGGAGCTACGCCTGTTAAAACCAGCTGAAATGATAGAGGAGGGTTCCTGATGGAGTGCTAGAGGGTCCAAACACAGTTTCGTGAAAGTCAACTTTGGCACCCCAGGAAGGGTAATCAAGAGAAAGGGTAATAGTGGATAGATCATGGTTTGGAAATAGGTAAAAAGGTGAATCGGAGCTGCAGATTTTCAAACCAGCTGAAATGATAGAGGAGGGTTCCTGATGGAGTGCTAGAGGGTCCAAACACAGTTTCGTGAAAGTCAACTTTGGCACCCCACGAAGGGTAATTCTGTAAAAGGGTAATAGTGGATACATCATGGTTAGCAAATACGCATAAAGTTGATTCGGAGCTAGAGGTTTTAAAACCAGCTCAAATGATAGAGGATTGTTCCTAATGGAGTGCTAGAGGGTGAAAAAAGTTTCATGAAAGTCAACTTTGGCACCCCAGGAAGGGTAATGCTGTGAAAGGGTAATAGTGGATACGTCATGGTTTGGAAATTGGTAAAAAGGTAAATCGGAGCTACAGATTTTCAAACCAACTGAAATGATGGAGGAGCGTTCCTGATGGAGTGCTAGAGGGTCCAAACACAGTTTCGTGAAAGTCAACTTTGGCACCCCAGGAAGGGTAATCAATTGAAATGGTAATAGGGGATACATCATGGTTTTAAAATAGGTAAAAAGGTGAATCGAAGGTACAGCTCTTAAAACCCGCTGAAATGATAGAGGAGGGTTCCTGATGGAGTGCTAGAGGGTCCAAACACAGTTTCGTGAAAGTCAACTTTGGCACCCCAGGAAGGGTAATCCCGTGAAAGGGTAAAAGTGGATACACCATGGTTTGGAAATAGGTAAAAAGGTGAATCGGAGCTATAGGTTTTCGAACCAACTGAAATGATAGAGGAGGGTTCCTGATGGAGTGCTAGAGGGTCCAAACACAGTTTCGTGAAAGTCAACTTTGGCACCCCACGAAGGGTAATTCTGTAAAAGGGTAATAGTGGATACATCATGGTTAGCAAATACGCATAAAGTTGAATCGAAGCTATAGGTTTTAAAACCAGCTGAAATGATAGAGGAGGGTTCCTAATTGAGTGGTAGAGGGTGAACACAGTTTCATGAAAGTCAACTTTGGCACCCCAGGAAAGGAAATGCCGTGAAAGGTTAATAGTGGATACATCATGGTTTGGAAATTGGTTGATAAGGTAAATCGGAGCTACAGATTTTCAAACCAGCTGAAATGATGGAGGAGCGTTCCTGATGGAGTGCTAGAGGGTCCAAACACAGTTTCGTGAAAGTCAACTTTGGCACCCCAGGAAGGGTAATCAATTGAAATGGTAATAGGGGATACATCATGGTTTTAAAATAGGTAAAAAGGTGAATCGAAGGTACAGCTCTTAAAACCCGCTGAAATGATAGAGGAGGGTTCCTGATGGAGTGCTAGAGGGTCCAAACACAGTTTCGTGAAAGTCAGCTTTGGCACCCCAGGAAGGGTAATCCCGTGAAAGGGTAAAAGTGGATACACCATGGTTTGGAAATAGGTAAAAAGGTGAATCGGAGCTATAGGTTTTCGAACCAACTGAAATGATAGAGGAGGGTTCCTGATGGAGTGCTAGAGGGTCCAAACACAGTTTCGTGAAAGTCAACTTTGGCACCCCAGGAAGGGTAATTCTGTGAAAGGGTAATAGTAGATACATCATGGTTTCCAAATAGGCATAAAGGTGAATCGAAGCTATAGGTTTTAAAACCAGCTGAAATGATAGAGGAGGGTTCCTAATTGAGTGGTAGAGGGTGAACACAGTTTCATGAAAGTCAACTTTGGCACCCCAGGAAAGGAAATGCCGTGAAAGGTTAATAGTGGATACATCATGGTTTGGAAATTGGTTGATAAGGTAAATCGGAGCTACAGATTTTCAAACCAGCTGAAATGATGGAGGAGCGTTCCTGATGGAGTGCTAGAGGGTCCAAACACAGTTTCGTGAAAGTCAACTTTGGCACCCCAGGAAGGGTAATCAATTGAAATGGTAATAGGGGATACATCATGGTTTGGAAATAGGTAAAAAGGTGAATCGAAGGTACAGCTCTTAAAACCCGCTGAAATGATAGAGGAGGGTTCCTGATGGAGTGCTAGAGGGTCCAAACACAGTTTCGTGAAAGTCAGCTTTGGCACCCCAGGAAGGGTAATCCCGTGAAAGGGTAAAAGTGGATACACCATGGTTTGGAAATAGGTAAAAAGGTGAATCGGAGCTATAGGTTTTCGAACCAACTGAAATGATAGAGGAGGGTTCCTGATGGAGTGCTAGAGGGTCCAAACACAGTTTCGTGAAAGTCAACTTTGGCACCCCAGGAAGGGTAATCCCGAGAAAGTGTAATAGCGGATACATCATGGTTTGGAAATAGGTAAAAAGGTGAATCGAAGCTACAGATTTTCAAACCAGCTGAAATGATAGAGGAGGGTTCCTGATGGAGTGCTAGAGGGTCCAAACACAGTTTCGTGAAAGTCAACTTTGGCACCCCAGGAAGGGTAATACTGTGAAAGGGTAATAGTGGATACATCATGGTTTGGAAATAGGTAAAAAGGTGAATCGAAGCTACAGATTTTCAAAACAGCTGAAGTGATAGAGGAGGGTTCCTGATGGAGTGCTAGAGGGTCCAAACACAGATTCGTGAAGGTCAACTTTGGCACCCAACGAAGGGTAATTCTGTGATGGGGTAAGAGTAGATACATCATGGTTTGGAAATAAGCATAAAGGTGAATCGGAGCTACAGATTTTCAAACCAGCTGAAATGATAGAGGAGGGTTCCTGATGCAGTGCTAGAGGGTCCAAACACAGTTTCGTGAAAGTCAACTTTGGCACCCCAGGAAGGGAAATGCCATGAAAGGGTCATAGTGGATACATCATGGTTTGGAAATAGGTAAAAAAGTGATTTCGGTCTGCAGCTCTTAAAACCAGCTGAAATGATGGAGGAGGGTTCCTGATGGAGTGCTAGAGGGTTCAAACACAGTTTCGTGAAAGTCAACTTTGGCACCCCAGGAAGGGTAATCCCGTGAAAGTGTAATAGTGGATACATCATGGTTTGGAAATAGGTAAAAAGGTGAATCGGAGCTACAGATTTTCAAACCAGCTCAAATGATAGAGGAGGGTTCCTGATGGAGTGCTAGAGAGTTCAAATACAGTTTCGTGAAAGTCAACTTTGGCACCCCAGGAAGGGTAATCCCGTAAAAGGATAATAGGGGATACATCATGGTTTGGAAATAGGTAAAAATGTGAATCGGAGTTACGGCTCTTAAAACCAGCTGAAATGATAGAGGAGGGTTCCTGATGGAGTGCTAGAGGCTCCAAACACAGTTTCGTGAAAGTCAACTTTGGCACCCCAGGAATGGTAATTCTGTGAAAGGGTAATAGTGGATACATCATGGCTAGCAAATAGGCATGAAGGTGAATCGGAATTATAGGTTTTAAAACCACCTGAACTGATAGAGGAGGGTTAATGATGGAGTGCTAGCGGGTGAAAACAGTTTCATGAAAGTCAACTTTGGCAAACCACGAAGGGAAATCCCGTGAAAAAATAATTGGGGATACATCATGGTTTGGAAATAGGTAAAAAAGGTCAATCGGAGCTACGCCTGTTAAAACCAGCTGAAATGATAGAGGAGGGTTCCTGATGGAGTGCTAGAGGGTCCAAACACAGTTTCGTGAAAGTCAACTTTGGCACCCCAGGAAGGGTAATCAAGAGAAAGGGTAATAGTGGATAGATCATGGTTTGGAAATAGGTAAAAAGGTGAATCGGAGCTGCAGATTTTCAAACCAGCTGAAATGATAGAGGAGGGTTCCTGATGGAGTGCTAGAGGGTCCAAACACAGTTTCGTGAAAGTCAACTTTGGCACCCCACGAAGGGTAATTCTGTAAAAGGGTAATAGTGGATACATCATGGTTAGCAAATACGCATAAAGTTGATTCGGAGCTAGAGGTTTTAAAACCAGCTCAAATGATAGAGGATTGTTCCTAATGGAGTGCTAGAGGGTGAAAAAAGTTTCATGAAAGTCAACTTTGGCACCCCAGGAAGGGTAATGCTGTGAAAGGGTAATAGTGGATACGTCATGGTTTGGAAATTGGTAAAAAGGTAAATCGGAGCTACAGATTTTCAAACCAACTGAAATGATGGAGGAGCGTTCCTGATGGAGTGCTAGAGGGTCCAAACACAGTTTCGTGAAAGTCAACTTTGGCACCCCAGGAAGGGTAATCAATTGAAATGGTAATAGGGGATACATCATGGTTTTAAAATAGGTAAAAAGGTGAATCGAAGGTACAGCTCTTAAAACCCGCTGAAATGATAGAGGAGGGTTCCTGATGGAGTGCTAGAGGGTCCAAACACAGTTTCGTGAAAGTCAACTTTGGCACCCCAGGAAGGGTAATCCCGTGAAAGGGTAAAAGTGGATACACCATGGTTTGGAAATAGGTAAAAAGGTGAATCGGAGCTATAGGTTTTCGAACCAACTGAAATGATAGAGGAGGGTTCCTGATGGAGTGCTAGAGGGTCCAAACACAGTTTCGTGAAAGTCAACTTTGGCACCCCACGAAGGGTAATTCTGTAAAAGGGTAATAGTGGATACATCATGGTTAGCAAATACGCATAAAGTTGAATCGAAGCTATAGGTTTTAAAACCAGCTGAAATGATAGAGGAGGGTTCCTAATTGAGTGGTAGAGGGTGAACACAGTTTCATGAAAGTCAACTTTGGCACCCCAGGAAAGGAAATGCCGTGAAAGGTTAATAGTGGATACATCATGGTTTGGAAATTGGTTGATAAGGTAAATCGGAGCTACAGATTTTCAAACCAGCTGAAATGATGGAGGAGCGTTCCTGATGGAGTGCTAGAGGGTCCAAACACAGTTTCGTGAAAGTCAACTTTGGCACCCCAGGAAGGGTAATCAATTGAAATGGTAATAGGGGATACATCATGGTTTTAAAATAGGTAAAAAGGTGAATCGAAGGTACAGCTCTTAAAACCCGCTGAAATGATAGAGGAGGGTTCCTGATGGAGTGCTAGAGGGTCCAAACACAGTTTCGTGAAAGTCAGCTTTGGCACCCCAGGAAGGGTAATCCCGTGAAAGGGTAAAAGTGGATTCACCATGGTTTGGAAATAGGTAAAAAGGTGAATCGGAGCTATAGGTTTTCGAACCAACTGAAATGATAGAGGAGGGTTCCTGATGGAGTGCTAGAGGGTCCAAACACAGTTTCGTGAAAGTCAACTTTGGCACCCCAGGAAGGGTAATTCTGTGAAAGGGTAATAGTAGATACATCATGGTTTCCAAATAGGCATAAAGGTGAATCGAAGCTATAGGTTTTAAAACCAGCTGAAATGATAGAGGAGGGTTCCTAATTGAGTGGTAGAGGGTGAACACAGTTTCATGAAAGTCAACTTTGGCACCCCAGGAAAGGAAATGCCGTGAAAGGTTAATAGTGGATACATCATGGTTTGGAAATTGGTTGATAAGGTAAATCGGAGCTACAGATTTTCAAACCAGCTGAAATGATGGAGGAGCGTTCCTGATGGAGTGCTAGAGGGTCCAAACACAGTTTCGTGAAAGTCAACTTTGGCACCCCAGGAAGGGTAATCAATTGAAATGGTAATAGGGGATACATCATGGTTTGGAAATAGGTAAAAAGGTGAATCGAAGGTACAGCTCTTAAAACCCGCTGAAATGATAGAGGAGGGTTCCTGATGGAGTGCTAGAGGGTCCAAACACAGTTTCGTGAAAGTCAGCTTTGGCACCCCAGGAAGGGTAATCCCGTGAAAGGGTAAAAGTGGATACACCATGGTTTGGAAATAGGTAAAAAGGTGAATCGGAGCTATAGGTTTTCGAACCAACTGAAATGATAGAGGAGGGTTCCTGATGGAGTGCTAGAGGGTCCAAACACAGTTTCGTGAAAGTCAACTTTGGCACCCCAGGAAGGGTAATCCCGAGAAAGTGTAATAGCGGATACATCATGGTTTGGAAATAGGTAAAAAGGTGAATCGAAGCTACAGATTTTCAAACCAGCTGAAATGATAGAGGAGGGTTCCTGATGGAGTGCTAGAGGGTCCAAACACAGTTTCGTGAAAGTCAACTTTGGCACCCCAGGAAGGGTAATTCTGTGAAAGGGTAATAGTAGATACATCATGGTTTCCAAATAGGCATAAAGGTGAATCGAAGCTATAGGTTTTAAAACCAGCTGAAATGATAGAGGAGGGTTCCTAATTGAGTGGTAGAGGGTGAACACAGTTTCATGAAAGTCAACTTTGGCACCCCAGGAAGGGTAATGCTGTGAAAGGGTAATAGTGGATACATCATGGTTTGGAAATTGGTAAAAAGGTAAATCGGAGCTACAGATTTTCAAACCAGCTGAAATGATGGAGGAGGGTTCCTGATGGAGTGCTAGAGGGTCCAAACACAGTTTCGTGAAAGTCAACTTTGGCACCCCAGGAAGGGTAATCAATTGAAATGGTAATAGGGGATACATCATGGTTTGGAAATAGGTAAAAAGGTGAATCGAAGGTACAGCTCTTAAAACCCGCTGAAATGATAGAGGAGGGTTCCTGATGGAGTGCTAGAGGGTCCAAACACAGTTTCGTGAAAGTCAACTTTGGCACCCCAGGAAGGGTAATCCCGTGAAAGGGTAAAAGTGGATACACCATGCTTTGGAAATAGGTAAAAAGGTGAATCGGAGCTATAGGTTTTCGAACCAACTGAAATGATAGAGGAGGGTTCCTGATGGAGTGCTAGAGGGTCCAAACACAGTTTCGTGAAAGTCAACTTTGGCACCCCACGAAGGGTAATTCTGTGAAAGGGTAATAGTAGATACATCATGGTTTCCAGGTAGGCATAAAGGTGAATCGAAGCTATAGGTTTTAAAACCAGCTGAAATGATAGAGGAGGGTTCCTAATTGAGTGGTAGAGGGTGAACACAGTTTCATGAAAGTCAACTTTGGCACCCCAGGAAAGGAAATGCCGTAAAAGGGTAATAGTGGATACATCATGGTTTGGAAATTGGTTAAAAAGGTAAATCGGAGCTACAGATTTTCAAACCAGCTGAAATGATGGAGGAGCGTTCCTGATGGAGTGCTAGAGGGTCCAAACACAGTTTCGTGAAAGTCAACTTTGGCACCCCAGGAAGGGTAATCCCGAGAAAGTGTAATAGCGAATACATCATGGTTTGGAAATAGGTAAAAAGGTGAATCGAAGCTACAGATTTTCAAACCAGCTGAAATGATAGAGGAGGGTTCCTGATGGAGTGCTAGAGGGTCCAAACACAGTTTCGTGAAAGTCAACTTTGGCACCCCAGGAAGGGTAATCAATTGAAATGGTAATAGGGGATACATCATGGTTTGGAAATAGGTAAAAAGGTGAATCGAAGGTACAGCTCTTAAAACTCGCTGAAATGATAGAGGAGGGTTCCTGATGGAGTGCTAGAGGGTCCAAACACAGTTTCGTGAAAGTCAGCTTTGGCACCCCAGGAAGGGTAATCCCGTGAAAGGGTAAAAGTGGATACACCATGGTTTGGAAATAGGTAAAAAGGTGAATCGGAGCTATAGGTTTTCGAACCAACTGAAATGATACAGGAGGGTTCCTGATGGAGTGCTAGAGGGTCCAAACACAGTTTCGTGAAAGTCAACTTTGGCACCCCAGGAAGGGTAATTCTGTGAAAGGGTAATAGTAGATACATCATGGTTTCCAGGTAGGCATAAAGGTGAATCGAAGCTATAGGTTTTAAAACCAGCTGAAATGATAGAGGAGGGTTCCTAATTGAGTGGTAGAGGGTGAACACAGTTTCATGAAAGTCAACTTTGGCACCCCAGGAAAGGAAATGCCGTAAAAGGGTAATAGTGGATACATCATGGTTTGGAAATTGGTTAAAAAGGTAAATCGGAGCTACAGATTTTCAAACCAGCTGAAATGATGGAGGAGCGTTCCTGATGGAGTGCTAGAGGGTCCAAACACAGTTTCGTGAAAGTCAACTTTGGCAGCCCAGGAAGGGTAATCCCGAGAAAGTGTAATAGCGAATACATCATGGTTTGGAAATAGGTAAAAAGGTGAATCGAAGCTACAGATTTTCAAACCAGCTGAAATGATAGAGGAGGGTTCCTGATGGAGTGCTAGAGGGTCCAAACACAGTTTCGTGAAAGTCAACTTTGGCACCCCAGGAAGGGTAATCAATTGAAATGGTAATAGGGGATACATCATGGTTTGGAAATAGGTAAAAAGGTGAATCGAAGGTACAGCTCTTAAAACTCGCTGAAATGATAGAGGAGGGTTCCTGATGGAGTGCTAGAGGGTCCAAACACAGTTTCGTGAAAGTCAGCTTTGGCACCCCAGGAAGGGTAATCCCGTGAAAGGGTAAAAGTGGATACACCATGGTTTGGAAATAGGTAAAAAGGTGAATCGGAGCTATAGGTTTTCGAACCAACTGAAATGATACAGGAGGGTTCCTGATGGAGTGCTAGAGGGTCCAAACACAGTTTCGTGAAAGTCAACTTTGGCACCCCAGGAAGGGTAATCCCGAGAAAGTGTAATAGCGGATACATCATGGTTTGGAAATAGGTAAAAAGGTGAATCGAAGCTACAGATTTTCAAACCAGCTGAAATGATAGAGGAGGGTTCCTGATGGAGTGCTAGAGGGTCCAAACACAGTTTCGTGAAAGTCAACTTTGGCACCCCAGGAAGGGTAATCAATTGAAATGGTAATAGGGGATACATCATGGTTTGGAAATAGGTAAAAAGGTGAATCGAAGGTACAGCTCTTAAAACCCGCTGAAATGATAGAGGAGGGTTCCTGATGGAGTGCTAGAGGGTCCAAACACAGTTTCGTGAAAGTCAGCTTTGGCACCCCAGGAAGGGTAATCCCGTGAAAGGGTAAAAGTGGATACACCATGGTTTGGAAATAGGTAAAAAGGTGAATCGGAGCTATAGGTTTTCGAACCAACTGAAATGATAGAGGAGGGTTCCTGATGGAGTGCTAGAGGGTCCAAACACAGTTTCGTGAAAGTCAACTTTGGCACCCCAGGAAGGGCAATTCTGTGAAAGGGTAATAGTAGATACATCATGGTTTCCAGGTAGGCATAAAGGTGAATCGAAGCTATAGGTTTTAAAACCAGCTGAAATGATAGAGGAGGGTTCCTAATTGAGTGATAGAGGGTGAACACAGTTTCATGAAAGTCAACTTTGGCACCCCAGGAAAGGAAATGCCGTGAAAGGGTAATAGTGGATACATCATGGTTTGGAAATTGGTTAAAAAGGTAAATCGGAGCTACAGATTTTCAAACCAACTGAAATGATGGAGGAGCGTTCCTGATGGAGTGCTAGAGGGTCCAAACACAGTTTCGTGAAAGTCAACTTTGGCACCCCAGGAAGGGTAATCCCGAGAAAGTGTAATAGCGGATACATCATGGTTTGGAAATAGGTAAAAAGGTGAATCGAAGCTACAGATTTTCAAACCAGCTGAAATGATAGAGGAGGGTTCCTGATGGAATGCTAGAGGGTCCAAACACAGTTTCGTGAAAGTCAACTTTGGCACCCCAGGAAGGGTAATCAATTGAAATGGTAATAGGGGATAGATCATGGTTTGGAAATAGGTAAAAAGGTGAATCGAACGTACAGCTCTTAAAACCCGCTGAAATGATAGAGGAGGGTTCCTGATGGAGTGCTAGAGGGTCCAAACACAGTTTCGTGAAAGTCAACTTTGGCACCCCAGGAAGGGTAATCCTGTGAAAGGGTAAAAGTGGACACACTATGGTTTGGAAATAGGTAAAAAGGTGAATCGGAGCTATATGTTTTTTGAACCAGCTGAAATGATAGAGGAGGGTTCCTAATTGAGTGGTAGAGGGTGAACACAGTTTCATGAAAGTCAACTTTGGCACCCCAGGAAGGGTAATGCTGTGAAAGGGTAATAGTTAATACATCATGGTTTGGAAATAGGTAAAAAGTTAAATCGGAGCTACAGATTATCAAACCAGCTGAAATGATGGAGGAGCGTTCCTGATGGAGTGCTAGAGGGTCCAAACACAGTTTCGTGAAAGTCAACTTTGGCACCCCAGGAAGGGTAATCCCGTGAAAGGGTAAAAGTGGATACACCATGCTTTGGAAATAGGTAAAAAGGTGAATCGGAGCTATAGGTTTTCGAACCAACTGAAATGATAGAGGAGGGTTCCTGATGGAGTGCTAGAGGGTCCAAACACAGTTTCGTGAAAGTCAACTTTGGCACCCCAGGAAGGGTAATCCCGAGAAAGTGGAATACCGGATACATCATGGTTTGGAAATAGGTAAAAAGGTGAATCGAAGCTACAGATTTTCAAACCAGCTGAAATGATAGAGGAGGGTTCCTGATGGAGTGCTAGAGGGTCCAAACACAGTTTCGTGAAAGTCAACTTTGGCACCCCAGGAAGGGTAATTCTGTGAAAGGGTAATAGTAGATACATCATGGTTTCCAAATAGGCATAAAGGTGAATCGAAGCTATAGGTTTTAAAACCAGCTGAAATGATAGAGGAGGGTTCCTAATTGAGTGGTAGAGGGTGAACACAGTTTCATGAAAGTCAACTTTGGCACCCCAGGAAGGGTAATGCTGTGAAAGGGTAATAGTGGATACATCATGGTTTGGAAATTGGTAAAAAGGTAAATCGGAGCTACAGATTTTCAAACCAGCTGAAATGATGGAGGAGGGTTCCTGATGGAGTGCTAGAGGGTCCAAACACAGTTTCGTGAAAGTCAACTTTGGCACCCCAGGAAGGGTAATCAATTGAAATGGTAATAGGGGATACATCATGGTTTGGAAGTAGGTAAAAAGGTGAATCGAAGGTACAGCTCTTAAAACCCGCTGAAATGATAGAGGAGGGTTCCTGATGGAGTGCTAGAGGGTCCAAACACAGTTTCGTGAAAGTCAACTTTGGCACCCCAGGAAGGATAATCCCGTGAAAGGGTAAAAGTGGATACACCATGCTTTGGAAATAGGTAAAAAGGTGAATCGGAGCTATAGGTTTTCGAACCAACTGAAATGATAGAGGAGGGTTCCTGATGGAGTGCTAGAGGGTCCAAACACAGTTTCGTGAAAGTCAACTTTGGCACCCCACGAAGGGTAATCCCGAGAAAGTGGAATACCTGATACATCATGGTTTGGAAATAGGTAAAAAGGTGAATCGAAGCTACAGATTTTCAAACCAGCTGAAATGATAGAGGAGGGTTCCTGATGGAGTGCTAGAGGGTCCAAACACAGTTTCGTGAAAGTCAACTTTGGCACCCCAGGAAGGGTAATTCTGTGAAAGGGTAATAGTAGATACATCATGGTTTCCAAATAGGCATAAAGGTGAATCGAAGCTATAGGTTTTAAAACCAGCTGAAATGATAGAGGAGGGTTCCTGATGGAGTGCTAGAGGGTCCAAACACAGTTTCGTGAAAGTCAGCTTTGGCACCCCAGGAAGGGTAATCCCGTGAAAGGGTAAAAGTGGATACACCATGGTTTGGAAATAGGTAAAAAGGTGAATCGGAGCTTTAGGTTTTCGAACCAACTGAAATGATAGAGGAGGGTTCCTGATGGAGTGCTAGAGGGTCCAAACACAGTTTCGTGAAAGTCAACTTTGGCACCCCAGGAAGGGTAATTCTGTGAAAGGGTAATAGTAGATACATCATGGTTTCCAAGTAGGCATAAAGGTGATTCGAAGCTATAGGTTTTAAAACCAGCTGAAATGATAGAGGAGGGTTCCTAATTGAGTGATAGAGGGTGAACACAGTTTCATGAAAGTCAACTTTGGCACCCCAGGAAAGGAAATGCCGTGAAAGGGTAATAGTGGATACATCATGGTTTGGAAATTGGCTAAAAAGGTAAATCGGAGCTACAGATTTTCAAACCAACTGAAATGATGGAGGAGCGTTCCTGATGGAGTGCTAGAGGGTCCAAACACAGTTTCGTGAAAGTCAACTTTGGCACCCCAGGAAGGGTAATCCCGAGAAAGTGTAATAGCGCATACATCATGGTTTGGAAATAGGTAAAAAGGTGAATCGAAGCTACAGATTTTCAAACCAGCTGAAATGATAGAGGAGGGTTCCTGATGGAATGCTAGAGGGTCCAAACACAGTTTCGTGAAAGTCAACTTTGGCACCCCAGGAAGGGTAATCAATTGAAATGGTAATAGGGGATAGATCATGGTTTGGAAATAGGTAAAAAGGTGAATCGAAGGTACAGCTCTTAAAACCCGCTGAAATGATAGAGGAGGGTTCCTGATGGAGTGCTAGAGGGTCCAAACACAGTTTCGTGAAAGTCAACTTTGGCACCCCAGGAAGGGTAATCCCGTGAAAGGGTAAAAGTGGACACACTATGGTTTGGAAATAGGTAAAAAGGTGAATCGGAGCTATATGTTTTTTGAACCAGCTGAAATGATAGAGGAGGGTTCCTAATTGAGTGGTAGAGGGTGAACACAGTTTCATGAAAGTCAACTTTGGCACCCCAGGAAGGGTAATGCAGTGAAAGGGTAATAGTGGATACATCATGGTTTGGAAATTGGTAAAAAGTTAAATCGGAGCTACAGATTTTCAAACCAGCTGAAATGATGGAGGAGCGTTCCTGATGGAGTGCTAGAGGGTCCAAACACAGTTTCGTGAAAGTCAACTTTGGCACCCCAGGAAGGGTAATCAATTGAAATGGTAATAGGGGATACATCATGGTTTGGAAATAGGTAAAAAGGTGAATCGAAGGTACAGCTCTTAAAACCAGCTGAAATGATAGAGGAGGGTTCCTGATGGAGTGCTAGAGGGTCCAAACACAGTTTCGTGAAAGTCAACTTTGGCACCCCAGGAAGAGTAATCATTTGAAATGGTAATAGGGGATACATCATGGTTTGGAAATATTTAAAAAGGTGAATCGAAGGTACAGCTCTTAAAACCAGCTGAAATGATAGAGGAGGAGTCCTGATGGAGTGCTAGAGGGTCCAAACACAGTTTCGTGAAAGTCAGCTTTGGCACCCCAGGTAAGGGTAATCCCGTGAAAGGGTAAAAGTGGATACACCATGGTTTGGAAATAGGTAAAAAGGTGAATCGGAGCTATAGGTTTTCGAACCAACTGAAATGATAGAGGAGGGTTCCTGATGGAGTGCTAGAGGGTCCAAACACAGTTTCGTGAAAGTCAACTTTGGCACCCCAGGAAGGGTAATTCTGTGAAAGGGTAATAGCGGATACATCATGGTTTCCAAATAGGCATAAAGGTGAATCGAAGCTATAGGTTTTAAAACCAGCTCAAATGATAGAGGAGGGTTACTAATTGAGTGGTAGAGGGTGAACACAGTTTCATGAACGTCAACTTTGGCACCCCAGGAAAGGAAGTGCCGTGAAAGGGTAATAGTGGATACATCATGGTTTGGAAATTGGTTAAAAAGGTAAATCGGAGCTACAGATTTTCAAACCAGCTCAAATGATGGAGGAGCGTTCCTGATGGAGTGCTAGAGGGTCCAAACACAGTTTCGTGAAAGTCAACTTTGGCACCCCAGGAAGGGTAATCCCGAGAAAGTGTAATAGCGGATACATCATGGTTTGGAAATAGGTAAAAAGGTGAATCGAAGGTACAGCTCTTAAAACCCGCTGAAATGATAGAGGAGGGTTCCTGATGGAGTGCTAGAGGGTCCAAACACAGTTTCGTGAAAGTCAACTTTGGCACCCCAGGAAGGGTAATCAATTGAAATGGTAATAGTGGATACATCATGGTTTGGAAATAGTTAAAAAGGTGAATCGAAGGTACAGCTCTTAAAACCAGCTGAAATGATAGAGGAGGGTTCCTGATGGAGTGCTAGAGGGTCCAAACACAGTTTCGTGAAAGTCAACTTTGGCACCCCAGGAAGGGTAATCCCGTGAAAGGGTAAAAGTGGATACACCATGCTTTGGAAATAGGTAAAAAGGTGAATCGGAGCTATAGGTTTTCGAACCAACTGAAATGATAGAGGAGGGTTCCTGATGGAGTGCTAGAGGGTCCAAACACAGTTTCGTGAAAGTCAACTTTGGCACCCCAGGAAGGGTAATCCCGAGAAAGTGGAATACCGGATACATCATGGTTTGGAAATAGGTAAAAAGGTGAATCGAAGCTACAGATTTTCAAACCAGCTGAAATGATAGAGGAGGGTTCCTGATGGAGTGCTAGAGGGTCCAAACACAGTTTCGTGAAAGTCAACTTTGGCACCCCAGGAAGGGTAATTCTGTGAAAGGGTAATAGTAGATACATCATGGTTTCCAAATAGGCATAAAGGTGAATCGAAGCTATAGGTTTTAAAACCAGCTGAAATGATAGAGGAGGGTTCCTAATTGAGTGGTAGAGGGTGAACACAGTTTCATGAAAGTCAACTTTGGCACCCCAGGAAGGGTAATGCTGTGAAAGGGTAATAGTGGATACATCATGGTTTGGAAATTGGTAAAAAGGTAAATCGGAGCTACAGATTTTCAAACCAGCTGAAATGATGGAGGAGGGTTCCTGATGGAGTGCTAGAGGGTCCAAACACAGTTTCGTGAAAGTCAACTTTGGCACCCCAGGAAGGGTAATCAATTGAAATGGTAATAGGGGATACATCATGGTTTGAAAGTAGGTAAAAAGGTGAATCGAAGGTACAGCTCTTAAAACCCGCTGAAATGATAGAGGAGGGTTCCTGATGGAGTGCTAGAGGGTCCAAACACAGTTTCGTGAAAGTCAACTTTGGCACCCCAGGAAGGGTAATCCCGTGAAAGGGTAAAAGTGGATACACCATGCTTTGGAAATAGGTAAAAAGGTGAATCAGAGCTATAGGTTTTCGAACCAACTGAAATGATAGAGGAGGGTTCCTGATGGAGTGCTAGAGGGTCCAAACACAGTTTCGTGAAAGTCAACTTTGGCACCCCAGGAAGGGTAATCCCGAGAAAGTGGAATACCTGATACATCATGGTTTGGAAATAGGTAAAAAGGTGAATCGAAGCTACAGATTTTCAAACCAGCTGAAATGATAGAGGAGGGTTCCTGATGGAGTGCTAGAGGGTCCAAACACAGTTTCGTGAAAGTCAACTTTGGCACCCCAGGAAGGGTAATTCTGTGAAAGGGTAATAGTAGATACATCATGGTTTCCAAATAGGCATAAAGGTGAATCGAAGCTATAGGTTTTAAAACCAGCTGAAATGATAGAGGAGGGTTCCTAATTGAGTGGTAGAGGGTGAACACAGTTTCATGAAAGTCAACTTTGGCACCCCAGGAAGGGTAATGCTGTGAAAGGGTAATAGTGGATACATCATGGTTTGGAAATTGGTAAAAAGGTAAATCGGAACTACAGATTTTCAAACCAGCTGAAATGATGGAGGAGGGTTCCTGATGGAGTGCTAGAGGGTCCAAACACAGTTTCGTGAAAGTCAACTTTGGCACCCCAGGAAGGGTAATCAATTGAAATGGTAATAGGGGATACATCATGGTTTGGAAATAGGTAAAAAGGTGAATCGAAGGTACAGCTCTTAAAACCCGCTGAAATGATAGAGGAGGGTTCCTGATGGAGTGCTAGAGGGTCCAAACACAGTTTCGTGAAAGTCAGCTTTGGCACCCCAGGAAGGGTAATCCCGTGAAAGGGTAAAAGTGGATACACCATGGTTTGGAAATAGGTAAAAAGGTGAATCGGAGCTTTAGGTTTTCGAACCAACTGAAATGATAGAGGAGGGTTCCTGATGGAGTGCTAGAGGGTCCAAACACAGTTTCGTGAAAGTCAACTTTGGCACCCCAGGAAGGGTAATTCTGTGAAAGGGTAATAGTAGATACATCATGGTTTCCAAGTAGGCATAAAGGTGATTCGAAGCTATAGGTTTTAAAACCAGCTGAAATGATAGAGGAGGGTTCCTAATTGAGTGATAGAGGGTGAACACAGTTTCATGAAAGTCAACTTTGGCACCCCAGGAAAGGAAATGCCGTGAAAGGGTAATAGTGGATACATCATGGTTGGAAATTGGCTAAAAAGGTAAATCGGAGCTACAGATTTTCAAACCAACTGAAATGATGGAGGAGCGTTCCTGATGGAGTGCTAGAGGGTCCAAACACAGTTTCGTGAAAGTCAACTTTGGCACCCCAGGAAGGGTAATCCCGAGAAAGTGTAATAGCGGATACATCATGGTTTGGAAATAGGTAAAAAGGTGAATCGGAGCTACAGATTTTCAAACCAGCTGAAATGATAGAGGAGGGTTCCTGATGGAATGCTAGAGGGTCCAAACACAGTTTCGTGAAAGTCAACTTTGGCACCCCAGGAAGGGTAATCAATTGAAATGGTAATAGGGGATAGATCATGGTTTGGAAATAGGTAAAAAGGTGAATCGAAGGTACAGCTCTTAAAACCCGCTGAAATGATAGAGGAGGGTTCCTGATGGAGTGCTAGAGGGTCCAAACACAGTTTCGTGAAAGTCAACTTTGGCACCCCAGGAAGGGTAAACCCGTGAAAGGGTAAAAGTGGACACACTATGGTTTGGAAATAGGTAAAAAGGTGAATCGGAGCTATAAGTTTTTTGAACCAGCTGAAATGATAGAGGAGGGTTCCTAATTGAGTGGTAGAGGGTGAACACAGTTTCATGAAAGTCAACTTTGGCACCCCAGGAAGGGTAATGCTGTGAAAGGGTAATAGTGGATACATCATGGTTTGGAAATTGGTAAAAAGGTAAATCGGAACTACAGATTTTCAAACCAGCTGAAATGATGGAGGAGGGTTCCTGATGGAGTGCTAGAGGGTCCAAACACAGTTTCGTGAAAGTCAACTTTGGCACCCCAGGAAGGGTAATCAATTGAAATGGTAATAGGGGATACATCATGGTTTGGAAATAGGTAAAAAGGTGAATCGAAGGTACAGCTATTAAAACCCGCTGAAATGATAGAGGAGGGTTCCTGATGGAGTGCTAGAGGGTCCAAACACAGTTTCGTGAAAGTCAGCTTTGGCACCCCAGGAAGGGTAATCCCGTGAAAGGGTAAAAGTGGATACACCATGGTTTGGAAATAGGTAAAAAGGTGAATCGGAGCTTTAGGTTTTCGAACCAACTGAAATGATAGAGGAGGGTTCCTGATGGAGTGCTAGAGGGTCCAAACACAGTTTCGTGAAAGTCAACTTTGGCACCCCAGGAAGGGTAATTCTGTGAAAGGGTAATAGTAGATACATCATGGTTTCCAAGTAGGCATAAAGGTGATTCGAAGCTATAGGTTTTAAAACCAGCTGAAATGATAGAGGAGGGTTCCTAATTGAGTGATAGAGGGTGAACACAGTTTCATGAAAGTCAACTTTGGCACCCCAGGAAAGGAAATGCCGTGAAAGGGTAATAGTGGATACATCATGGTTTGGAAATTGGCTAAAAAGGTAAATCGGAGCTACAGATTTTCAAACCAACTGAAATGATGGAGGAGCGTTCCTGATGGAGTGCTAGAGGGTCCAAACACAGTTTCGTGAAAGTCAACTTTGGCACCCCAGGAAGGGTAATCCCGAGAAAGTGTAATAGCGGATACATCATGGTTTGGAAATAGGTAAAAAGGTGAATCGGAGCTACAGATTTTCAAACCAGCTGAAATGATAGAGGAGGGTTCCTGATGGAATGCTAGAGGGTCCAAACACAGTTTCGTGAAAGTCAACTTTGGCACCCCAGGAAGGGTAATCAATTGAAATGGTAATAGGGGATAGATCATGGTTTGGAAATAGGTAAAAAGGTGAATCGAAGGTACAGCTCTTAAAACCCGCTGAAATGATAGAGGAGGGTTCCTGATGGAGTGCTAGAGGGTCCAAACACAGTTTCGTGAAAGTCAACTTTGGCACCCCAGGAAGGGTAAACCCGTGAAAGGGTAAAAGTGGACACACTATGGTTTGGAAATAGGTAAAAAGGTGAATCGGAGCTATAAGTTTTTTGAACCAGCTGAAATGATAGAGGAGGGTTCCTAATTGAGTGGTAGAGGGTGAACACAGTTTCATGAAAGTCAACTTTGGCACCCCAGGAAGGGTAATGCTGTGAAAGGGTAATAGTGGATACATCATGGTTTGGAAATTGGTAAAAAATTAAATCGGAGCTACAGATTTTCAAACCAGCTGAAATGATGGAGGAGCGTTCCTGATGGAGTGCTAGAGGGTCCAAACACAGTTTCGTGAAAGTCAACTTTGGCACCCCAGGAAGGGTAATCAATTGAAATGGTAATAGGGGATACATCATGGTTTGGAAATAGGTAAAAAGGTGAATCGAAGGTACAGCTCTTAAAACCAGCTGAAATGATAGAGGAGGGTTCCTGATGGAGTGCTAGAGGGTCCAAACACAGTTTCGTGAAAGTCAACTTTGGCACCCCAGGAAGAGTAATCATTTGAAATGGTAATAGGGGATACATCATGGTTTGGAAATAGGTAAAAAGGTGAATCGAAGGTACAGCTCTTAAAACCAGCTGAAATGATAGAGGAGGAGTCCTGATGGAGTGCTAGAGGGTCCAAACACAGTTTCGTGAAAGTCAGCTTTGGCACCCCAGGTAAGGGTAATCCCGTGAAAGGGTAAAAGTGGATACACCATGGTTTGGAAATAGGTAAAAAGGTGAATCGGAGCTATAGGTTTTCGAACCAACTGAAATGATAGAGGAGGGTTCCTGATGGAGTGCTAGAGGGTCCAAACACAGTTTCGTGAAAGTCAACTTTGGCACCCCAGGAAGGGTAATCCCGAGAAAGTGTAATAGCGGATACATCATGGTTTGGAAATAGGTAAAAAGGTGAATCGAAGCTACAGATTTTCAAACCAGCTGAAATGATAGAGGAGGGTTCCTGATGGAGTGCTAGAGGGTCCAAACACAGTTTCGTGAAAGTCAACTTTGGCACCCCAGGAAGGGTAATCAATTGAAATGGTAATAGGGGATACATCATGGTTTGGAAATAGGTAAAAAGGTGAATCGAAGGTACAGCTCTTAAAACCCGCTGAAATGATAGAGGAGGGTTCCTGATGGAGTGCTAGAGGGTCCAAACACAGTTTCGTGAAAGTCAGCTTTGGCACCCCAGGAAGGGTAATCCCGTGAAAGGGTAAAAGTGGATACACCATGGTTTGGAAATAGGTAAAAAGGTGAATCGGAGCTATAGGTTTTCGAACCAACTGAAATGATAGAGGAGGGTTCCTGATGGAGTGCTAGAGGGTCCAAACACAGTTTCGTGAAAGTCAACTTTGGCACCCCAGGAAGGGCAATTCTGTGAAAGGGTAATAGTAGATACATCATGGTTTCCAGGTAGGCATAAAGGTGAATCGAAGCTATAGGTTTTAAAACCAGCTGAAATGATAGAGGAGGGTTCCTAATTGAGTGATAGAGGGTGAACACAGTTTCATGAAAGTCAACTTTGGCACCCCAGGAAAGGAAATGCCGTGAAAGGGTAATAGTGGATACATCATGGTTTGGAAATTGGTTAAAAAGGTAAATCGGAGCTACAGATTTTCAAACCAACTGAAATGATGGAGGAGCGTTCCTGATGGAGTGCTAGAGGGTCCAAACACAGTTTCGTGAAAGTCAACTTTGGCACCCCAGGAAGGGTAATCCCGAGAAAGTGTAATAGCGGATACATCATGGTTTGGAAATAGGTAAAAAGGTGAATCGAAGCTACAGATTTTCAAACCAGCTGAAATGATAGAGGAGGGTTCCTGATGGAATGCTAGAGGGTCCAAACACAGTTTCGTGAAAGTCAACTTTGGCACCCCAGGAAGGGTAATCAATTGAAATGGTAATAGGGGATAGATCATGGTTTGGAAATAGGTAAAAAGGTGAATCGAACGTACAGCTCTTAAAACCCGCTGAAATGATAGAGGAGGGTTCCTGATGGAGTGCTAGAGGGTCCAAACACAGTTTCGTGAAAGTCAACTTTGGCACCCCAGGAAGGGTAATCCTGTGAAAGGGTAAAAGTGGACACACTATGGTTTGGAAATAGGTAAAAAGGTGAATCGGAGCTATATGTTTTTTGAACCAGCTGAAATGATAGAGGAGGGTTCCTAATTGAGTGGTAGAGGGTGAACACAGTTTCATGAAAGTCAACTTTGGCACCCCAGGAAGGGTAATGCTGTGAAAGGGTAATAGTGGATACATCATGGTTTGGAAATAGGTAAAAAGTTAAATCGGAGCTACAGATTATCAAACCAGCTGAAATGATGGAGGAGCGTTCCTGATGGAGTGCTAGAGGGTCCAAACACAGTTTCGTGAAAGTCAACTTTGGCACCCCAGGAAGGGTAATCAATTGAAATGGTAATAGGGGATACATCATGGTTTGGAAATAGGTAAAAAGGTGAATCGAAGGTACAGCTCTTAAAACCCGCTGAAATGATAGAGGAGGGTTCCTCATGGAGTGCTAGAGGGTCCAAACACAGTTTCGTGAAAGTCAACTTTGGCACCCCAGGAAGGGTAATCCCGTGAAAGGGTAAAAGTGGATACACCATGCTTTGGAAATAGGTAAAAAGGTGAATCGGAGCTATAGGTTTTCGAACCAACTGAAATGATAGAGGAGGGTTCCTGATGGAGTGCTAGAGGGTCCAAACACAGTTTCGTGAAAGTCAACTTTGGCACCCCAGGAAGGGTAATCCCGAGAAAGTGGAATACCGGATACATCATGGTTTGGAAATAGGTAAAAAGGTGAATCGAAGCTACAGATTTTCAAACCAGCTGAAATGATAGAGGAGGGTTCCTGATGGAATGCTAGAGGGTCCAAACACAGTTTCGTGAAAGTCAACTTTGGCACCCCAGGAAGGGTAATTCTGTGAAAGGGTAATAGTAGATACATCATGGTTTCCAAATAGGCATAAAGGTGAATCGAAGCTATAGGTTTTAAAACCAGCTGAAATGATAGAGGAGGGTTCCTAATTGAGTGGTAGAGGGTGAACACAGTTTCATGAAAGTCAACTTTGGCACCCCAGGAAGGGTAATGCTGTGAAAGGGTAATAGTGGATACATCATGGTTTGGAAATTGGTAAAAAGGTAAATCGGAGCTACAGATTTTCAAACCAGCTGAAATGATGGAGGAGGGTTCCTGATGGAGTGCTAGAGGGTCCAAACACAGTTTCGTGAAAGTCAACTTTGGCACCCCAGGAAGGGTAATCAATTGAAATGGTAATAGGGGATACATCATGGTTTGGAAGTAGGTAAAAAGGTGAATCGAAGGTACAGCTCTTAAAACCCGCTGAAATGATAGAGGAGGGTTCCTGATGGAGTGCTAGAGGGTCCAAACACAGTTTCGTGAAAGTCAACTTTGGCACCCCAGGAAGGATAATCCCGTGAAAGGGTAAAAGTGGATACACCATGCTTTGGAAATAGGTAAAAAGGTGAATCGGAGCTATAGGTTTTCGAACCAACTGAAATGATAGAGGAGGGTTCCTGATGGAGTGCTAGAGGGTCCAAACACAGTTTCGTGAAAGTCAACTTTGGCACCCCAGGAAGGGTAATCCCGAGAAAGTGGAATACCTGATACATCATGGTTTGGAAATAGGTAAAAAGGTGAATCGAAGCTACAGATTTTCAAACCAGCTGAAATGATAGAGGAGGGTTCCTGATGGAGTGCTAGAGGGTCCAAACACAGTTTCGTGAAAGTCAACTTTGGCACCCCAGGAAGGGTAATTCTGTGAAAGGGTGATAGTAGATACATCATGGTTTCCAAATAGGCATAAAGGTGAATCGAAGCTATAGGTTTTAAAACCAGCTGAAATGATAGAGGAGGGTTCCTAATTGAGTGGTAGAGGGTGAACACAGTTTCATGAAAGTCAACTTTGGCACCCCAGGAAGGGTAATGCTGTGAAAGGGTAATAGTGGATACATCATGGTTTGGAAATTGGTAAAAAGGTGAATCGAAGCTACAGATTTTCAAACCAGCTGAAATGATAGAGGAGGGTTCCTGATGGAATGCTAGAGGGTCCAAACACAGTTTCGTGAAAGTCAACTTTGGCACCCCAGGAAGGGTAATCAATTGAAATGGTAATAGGGGATAGATCATGGTTTGGAAATAGGTAAAAAGGTGAATCGAAGGTACAGCTCTTAAAACCCGCTGAAATGATAGAGGAGGGTTCCTGATGGAGTGCTAGAGGGTCCAAACACAGTTTCGTGAAAGTCAACTTTGGCACCCCAGGAAGGGTAATCCCGTGAAAGGGTAAAAGTGGACACACTATGGTTTGGAAATAGGTAAAAAGGTGAATCGGAGCTATATGTTTTTTGAACCAGCTGAAATGATAGAGGAGGGTTCCTAATTGAGTGGTAGAGGGTGAACACAGTTTCATGAAAGTCAACTCTGGCACCCCAGGAAGGGTAATGCAGTGAAAGGGTAATAGGGGATACATCATGGTTTGGAAATTGGTAAAAAGTTAAATCGGAGCTACAGATTTTCAAACCAGCTGAAATGATGGAGGAGCGTTCCTGATGGAGTGCTAGAGGGTCCAAACACAGTTTCGTGAAAGTCAACTTTGGCACCCCAGGAAGGGTAATCAATTGAAATGGTAATAGGGGATACATCATGGTTTGGAAATAGGTAAAAAGGTGAATCGAAGGTACAGCTCTTAAAACCAGCTGAAATGATAGAGGAGGGTTCCTGATGGAGTGCTAGAGGGTCCAAACACAGTTTCGTGAAAGTCAACTTTGGCACCCCAGGAAGAGTAATCATTTGAAATGGTAATAGGGGATACATCATGGTTTGGAAATATTTAAAAAGGTGAATCGAAGGTACAGCTCTTAAAACCAGCTGAAATGATAGAGGAGGAGTCCTGATGGAGTGCTAGAGGGTCCAAACACAGTTTCGTGAAAGTCAGCTTTGGCACCCCAGGTAAGGGTCATCCCGTGAAAGGGTAAAAGTGGATACACCATGGTTTGGAAATAGGTAAAAAGGTGAATCGGAGCTATAGGTTTTCGAACCAACTGAAATGATAGAGGAGGGTTCCTGATGGAGTGCTAGAGGGTCCAAACACAGTTTCGTGAAAGTCAACTTTGGCACCCCAGGAAGGGTAATTCTGTGAAAGGGTAATAGCGGATACATCATGGTTTCCAAATAGGCATAAAGGTGAATCGAAGCTATAGGTTTTAAAACCAGCTCAAATGATAGAGGAGGGTTACTAATTGAGTGGTAGAGGGTGAACACAGTTTCATGAACGTCAACTTTGGCACCCCAGGAAAGGAAGTGCCGTGAAAGGGTAATAGTGGATACATCATGGTTTGGAAATTGGTTAAAAAGGTAAATCGGAGCTACAGATTTTCAAACCAGCTCAAATGATGGAGGAGCGTTCCTGATGGAGTGCTAGAGGGTCCAAACACAGTTTCGTGAAAGTCAACTTTGGCACCCCAGGAAGGGTAATCCCGAGAAAGTGTAATAGCGGATACATCATGGTTTGGAAATAGGTAAAAAGGTGAATCGAAGGTACAGCTCTTAAAACCCGCTGAAATGATAGAGGAGGGTTCCTGATGGAGTGCTAGAGGGTCCAAACACAGTTTCGTGAAAGTCAACTTTGGCACCCCAGGAAGGGTAATCAATTGAAATGGTAATAGTGGATACATCATGGTTTGGAAATAGTTAAAAAGGTGAATCGAAGGTACAGCTCTTAAAACCAGCTGAAATGATAGAGGAGGGTTCCTGATGGAGTGCTAGAGGGTCCAAACACAGTTTCGTGAAAGTCAACTTTGGCACCCCAGGAAGGGTAATCCCGTGAAAGGGTAAAAGTGGATACACCATGCTTTGGAAATAGGTAAAAAGGTGAATCGGAGCTATAGGTTTTCGAACCAACTGAAATGATAGAGGAGGGTTCCTGATGGAGTGCTAGAGGGTCCAAACACAGTTTCGTGAAAGTCAACTTTGGCACCCCAGGAAGGGTAATCCCGAGAAAGTGGAATACCGGATACATCATGGTTTGGAAATAGGTAAAAAGGTGAATCGAAGCTACAGATTTTCAAACCAGCTGAAATGATAGAGGAGGGTTCCTGATGGAGTGCTAGAGGGTCCAAACACAGTTTCGTGAAAGTCAACTTTGGCACCCCAGGAAGGGTAATTCTGTGAAAGGGTAATAGTAGATACATCATGGTTTCCAAATAGGCATAAAGGTGAATCGAAGCTATAGGTTTTAAAACCAGCTGAAATGATAGAGGAGGGTTCCTAATTGAGTGGTAGAGGGTGAACACAGTTTCATGAAAGTCAACTTTGGCACCCCAGGAAGGGTAATGCTGTGAAAGGGTAATAGTGGATACATCATGGTTTGGAAATTGGTAAAAAGGTAAATCGGAGCTACAGATTTTCAAACCAGCTGAAATGATGGAGGAGGGTTCCTGATGGAGTGCTAGAGGGTCCAAACACAGTTTCGTGAAAGTCAACTTTGGCACCCCAGGAAGGGTAATCAATTGAAATGGTAATAGGGGATACATCATGGTTTGGAAGTAGGTAAAAAGGTGAATCGAAGGTACAGCTCTTAAAACCCGCTGAAATGATAGAGGAGGGTTCCTGATGGAGTGCTAGAGGGTCCAAACACAGTTTCGTGAAAGTCAGCTTTGGCACCCCAGGAAGGGTAATCCCGTGAAAGGGTAAAAGTGGATACACCATGCTTTGGAAATAGGTAAAAAGGTGAATCAGAGCTATAGGTTTTCGAACCAACTGAAATGATAGAGGAGGGTTCCTGATGGAGTGCTAGAGGGTCCAAACACAGTTTCGTGAAAGTCAACTTTGGCACCCCAGGAAGGGTAATCCCGAGAAAGTGGAATACCTGATACATCATGGTTTGGAAATAGGTAAAAAGGTGAATCGAAGCTACAGATTTTCAAACCAGCTGAAATGATAGAGGAGGGTTCCTGATGGAGTGCTAGAGGGTCCAAACACAGTTTCGTGAAAGTCAACTTTGGCACCCCAGGAAGGGTAATTCTGTGAAAGGGTAATAGTAGATACATCATGGTTTCCAAGTAGGCATAAAGGTGATTCGAAGCTATAGGTTTTAAAACCAGCTGAAATGATAGAGGAGGGTTCCTAATTGAGTGATAGAGGGTGAACACAGTTTCATGAAAGTCAACTTTGGCACCCCAGGAAAGGAAATGCCGTGAAAGGGTAATAGTGGATACATCATGGTTTGGAAATTGGCTAAAAAGGTAAATCGGAGCTACAGATTTTCAAACCAGCTGAAATGATAGAGGAGGGTTCCTGATGGAGTGCTAGAGGGTCCAAACACAGTTTCATGAAAGTCAACTTTGGCACCCCAGGAAGGGTAATCCCGTGAAAGGGTAAAAGTGGATACACCATGGTTTGGAAATAGGTAAAAAGGTGAATCGGAGCTTTAGGTTTTCGAACCAACTGAAATGATAGAGGAGGGTTCCTGATGGAGTGCTAGAGGGTCCAAACACAGTTTCGTGAAAGTCAACTTTGGCACCCCAGGAAGGGTAATTCTGTGAAAGGGTAATAGTAGATACATCATGGTTTCCAAGTAGGCATAAAGGTGATTCGAAGCTATAGGTTTTAAAACCAGCTGAAATGATAGAGGAGGGTTCCTAATTGAGTGATAGAGGGTGAACACAGTTTCATGAAAGTCAACTTTGGCACCCCAGGAAAGGAAATGCCGTGAAAGGGTAATAGTGGATACATCATGGTTTGGAAATTGGCTAAAAAGGTAAATCGGAGCTACAGATTTTCAAACCAACTGAAATGATGGAGGAGCGTTCCTGATGGAGTGCTAGAGGGTCCAAACACAGTTTCGTGAAAGTCAACTTTGGCACCCCAGGAAGGGTAATCCCGAGAAAGTGTAATAGCGGATACATCATGGTTTGGAAATAGGTAAAAAGGTGAATCGAAGCTACAGATTTTCAAACCAGCTGAAATGATAGAGGAGGGTTCCTGATGGAATGCTAGAGGGTCCAAACACAGTTTCGTGAAAGTCAACTTTGGCACCCCAGGAAGGGTAATCAATTGAAATGGTAATAGGGGATAGATCATGGTTTGGAAATAGGTAAAAAGGTGAATCGAAGGTACAGCTCTTAAAACCCGCTGAAATGATAGAGGAGGGTTCCTGATGGAGTGCTAGAGGGTCCAAACACAGTTTCGTGAAAGTCAACTTTGGCACCCCAGGAAGGGTAATCCCGTGAAAGGGTAAAAGTGGACACACTATGGTTTGGAAATAGGTAAAAAGGTGAATCGGAGCTATATGTTTTTTGAACCAGCTGAAATGATAGAGGAGGGTTCCTAATTGAGTGGTAGAGGGTGAACACAGTTTCATGAAAGTCAACTTTGGCACCCCAGGAAGGGTAATGCTGTGAAAGGGTAATAGTGGATACATCATGGTTTGGAAATTGGTAAAAAGTTAAATCGGAGCTACAGATTTTCAAACCAGCTGAAATGATGGAGGAGCGTTCCTGATGGAGTGCTAGAGGGTCCAAACACAGTTTCGTGAAAGTCAACTTTGGCACCCCAGGAAGGGTAATCAATTGAAATGGTAATAGGGGATACATCATGGTTTGGAAATAGGTAAAAAGGTGAATCGAAGGTACAGCTCTTAAAACCAGCTGAAATGATAGAGGAGGGTTCCTGATGGAGTGCTAGAGGGTCCAAACACAGTTTCGTGAAAGTCAACTTTGGCACCCCAGGAAGAGTAATCATTTGAAATGGTAATAGGGGATACATCATGGTTTGGAAATATTTAAAAAGGTGAATCGAAGGTACAGCTCTTAAAACCAGCTGAAATGATAGAGGAGGAGTCCTGATGGAGTGCTAGAGGGTCCAAACACAGTTTCGTGAAAGTCAGCTTTGGCACCCCAGGTAAGGGTCATCCCGTGAAAGGGTAAAAGTGGATACACCATGGTTTGGAAATAGGTAAAAAGGTGAATCGGAGCTATAGGTTTTCGAACCAACTGAAATGATAGAGGAGGGTTCCTGATGGAGTGCTAGAGGGTCCAAACACAGTTTCGTGAAAGTCAACTTTGGCACCCCAGGAAGGGTAATTCTGTGAAAGGGTAATAGCGGATACATCATGGTTTCCAAATAGGCATAAAGGTGAATCGAAGCTATAGGTTTTAAAACCAGCTCAAATGATAGAGGAGGGTTACTAATTGAGTGGTAGAGGGTGAACACAGTTTCATGAACGTCAACTTTGGCACCCCAGGAAAGGAAGTGCCGTGAAAGGGTAATAGTGGATACATCATGGTTTGGAAATTGGTTAAAAAGGTAAATCGGAGCTACAGATTTTCAAACCAGCTCAAATGATGGAGGAGCGTTCCTGATGGAGTGCTAGAGGGTCCAAACACAGTTTCGTGAAAGTCAACTTTGGCACCCCAGGAAGGGTAATCCCGAGAAAGTGTAATAGCGGATACATCATGGTTTGGAAATAGGTAAAAAGGTGAATCGAAGGTACAGCTCTTAAAACCCGCTGAAATGATAGAGGAGGGTTCCTGATGGAGTGCTAGAGGGTCCAAACACAGTTTCGTGAAAGTCAACTTTGGCACCCCAGGAAGGGTAATCAATTGAAATGGTAATAGTGGATACATCATGGTTTGGAAATAGTTAAAAAGGTGAATCGAAGGTACAGCTCTTAAAACCAGCTGAAATGATAGAGGAGGGTTCCTGATGGAGTGCTAGAGGGTCCAAACACAGTTTCGTGAAAGTCAACTTTGGCACCCCAGGAAGGGTAATCCCGTGAAAGGGTAAAAGTGGATACACCATGCTTTGGAAATAGGTAAAAAGGTGAATCGGAGCTATAGGTTTTCGAACCAACTGAAATGATAGAGGAGGGTTCCTGATGGAGTGCTAGAGGGTCCAAACACAGTTTCGTGAAAGTCAACTTTGGCACCCCAGGAAGGGTAATCCCGAGAAAGTGGAATACCGGATACATCATGGTTTGGAAATAGGTAAAAAGGTGAATCGAAGCTACAGATTTTCAAACCAGCTGAAATGATAGAGGAGGGTTCCTGATGGAGTGCTAGAGGGTCCAAACACAGTTTCGTGAAAGTCAACTTTGGCACCCCAGGAAGGGTAATTCTGTGAAAGGGTAATAGTAGATACATCATGGTTTCCAAATAGGCATAAAGGTGAATCGAAGCTATAGGTTTTAAAACCAGCTGAAATGATAGAGGAGGGTTCCTAATTGAGTGGTAGAGGGTGAACACAGTTTCATGAAAGTCAACTTTGGCACCCCAGGAAGGGTAATGCTGTGAAAGGGTAATAGTGGATACATCATGGTTTGGAAATTGGTAAAAAGGTAAATCGGAGCTACAGATTTTCAAACCAGCTGAAATGATGGAGGAGGGTTCCTGATGGAGTGCTAGAGGGTCCAAACACAGTTTCGTGAAAGTCAACTTTGGCACCCCAGGAAGGGTAATCAATTGAAATGGTAATAGGGGATACATCATGGTTTGGAAGTAGGTAAAAAGGTGAATCGAAGGTACAGCTCTTAAAACCCGCTGAAATGATAGAGGAGGTTTCCTGATGGAGTGCTAGAGGGTCCAAACACAGTTTCGTGAAAGTCAGCTTTGGCACCCCAGGAAGGGTAATCCCGTGAAAGGGTAAAAGTGGATACACCATGCTTTGGAAATAGGTAAAAAGGTGAATCAGAGCTATAGGTTTTCGAACCAACTGAAATGATAGAGGAGGGTTCCTGATGGAGTGCTAGAGGGTCCAAACACAGTTTCGTGAAAGTCAACTTTGGCACCCCAGGAAGGGTAATCCCGAGAAAGTGGAATACCTGATACATCATGGTTTGGAAATAGGTAAAAAGGTGAATCGAAGCTACAGATTTTCAAACCAGCTGAAATGATAGAGGAGGGTTCCTGATGGAGTGCTAGAGGGTCCAAACACAGTTTCGTGAAAGTCAACTTTGGCACCCCAGGAAGGGTAATTCTGTGAAAGGGTAATAGTAGATACATCATGGTTTCCAAGTAGGCATAAAGGTGATTCGAAGCTATAGGTTTTAAAACCAGCTGAAATGATAGAGGAGGGTTCCTAATTGAGTGATAGAGGGTGAACACAGTTTCATGAAAGTCAACTTTGGCACCCCAGGAAAGGAAATGCCGTGAAAGGGTAATAGTGGATACATCATGGTTTGGAAATTGGCTAAAAAGGTAAATCGGAGCTACAGATTTTCAAACCAGCTGAAATGATAGAGGAGGGTTCCTGATGGAGTGCTAGAGGGTCAAAACACAGTTTCATGAAAGTCAACTTTGGCACCCCAGGAAGGGTAATCCCGTGAAAGGGTAAAAGTGGATACACCATGGTTTGGAAATAGGTAAAAAGGTGAATCGGAGCTTTAGGTTTTCGAACCAACTGAAATGATAGAGGAGGGTTCCTGATGGAGTGCTAGAGGGTCCAAACACAGTTTCGTGAAAGTCAACTTTGGCACCCCAGGAAGGGTAATTCTGTGAAAGGGTAATAGTAGATACATCATGGTTTCCAAGTAGGCATAAAGGTGATTCGAAGCTATAGGTTTTAAAACCAGCTGAAATGATAGAGGAGGGTTCCTAATTGAGTGATAGAGGGTGAACACAGTTTCATGAAAGTCAACTTTGGCACCCCAGGAAAGGAAATGCCGTGAAAGGGTAATAGTGGATACATCATGGTTTGGAAATTGGCTAAAAAGGTAAATCGGAGCTACAGATTTTCAAACCAACTGAAATGATGGAGGAGCGTTCCTGATGGAGTGCTAGAGGGTCCAAACACAGTTTCGTGAAAGTCAACTTTGGCACCCCAGGAAGGGTAATCCCGAGAAAGTGTAATAGCGGATACATCATGGTTTGGAAATAGGTAAAAAGGTGAATCGAAGCTACAGATTTTCAAACCAGCTGAAATGATAGAGGAGGGTTCCTGATGGAATGCTAGAGGGTCCAAACACAGTTTCGTGAAAGTCAACTTTGGCACCCCAGGAAGGGTAATCAATTGAAATGGTAATAGGGGATAGATCATGGTTTGGAAATAGGTAAAAAGGTGAATCGAAGGTACAGCTCTTAAAACCCGCTGAAATGATAGAGGAGGGTTCCTGATGGAGTGCTAGAGGGTCCAAACACAGTTTCGTGAAAGTCAACTTTGGCACCCCAGGAAGGGTAATCCCGTGAAAGGGTAAAAGTGGACACACTATGGTTTGGAAATAGGTAAAAAGGTGAATCGGAGCTATATGTTTTTTGAACCAGCTGAAATGATAGAGGAGGGTTCCTAATTGAGTGGTAGAGGGTGAACACAGTTTCATGAAAGTCAACTTTGGCACCCCAGGAAGGGTAATGCTGTGAAAGGGTAATAGTGGATACATCATGGTTTGGAAATTGGTAAAAAGTTAAATCGGAGCTACAGATTTTCAAACCAGCTGAAATGATGGAGGAGCGTTCCTGATGGAGTGCTAGAGGGTCCAAACACAGTTTCGTGAAAGTCAACTTTGGCACCCCAGGAAGGGTAATCAATTGAAATGGTAATAGGGGATACATCATGGTTTGGAAATAGGTAAAAAGGTGAATCGAAGGTACAGCTCTTAAAACCAGCTGAAATGATAGAGGAGGGTTCCTGATGGAGTGCTAGAGGGTCCAAACACAGTTTCGTGAAAGTCAACTTTGGCACCCCAGGAAGAGTAATCATTTGAAATGGTAATAGGGGATACATCATGGTTTGGAAATAGGTAAAAAGGTGAATCGAAGGTACAGCTCTTAAAACCAGCTGAAATGATAGAGGAGGAGTCCTGATGGAGTGCTAGAGGGTCCAAACACAGTTTCGTGAAAGTCAGCTTTGGCACCCCAGGTAAGGGTAATCCCGTGAAAGGGTAAAAGTGGATACACCATGGTTTGGAAATAGGTAAAAAGGTGAATCGGAGCTTTAGGTTTTCGAACCAACTGAAATGATAGAGGAGGGTTCCTGATGGAGTGCTAGAGGGTCCAAACACAGTTTCGTGAAAGTCAACTTTGGCACCCCAGGAAGGGTAATTCTGTGAAAGGGTAATAGTAGATACATCATGGTTTCCAAGTAGGCATAAAGGTGATTCGAAGCTATAGGTTTTAAAACCAGCTGAAATGATAGAGGAGGGTTCCTAATTGAGTGATAGAGGGTGAACACAGTTTCATGAAAGTCAACTTTGGCACCCCAGGAAAGGAAATGCCGTGAAAGGGTAATAGTGGATACATCATGGTTTGGAAATTGGCTAAAAAGGTAAATCGGAGCTACAGATTTTCAAACCAACTGAAATGATGGAGGAGCGTTCCTGATGGAGTGCTAGAGGGTCCAAACACAGTTTCGTGAAAGTCAACTTTGGCACCCCAGGAAGGGTAATCCCGAGAAAGTGTAATAGCGGATACATCATGGTTTGGAAATAGGTAAAAAGGTGAATCGAAGCTACAGATTTTCAAACCAGCTGAAATGATAGAGGAGGGTTCCTGATGGAATGCTAGAGGGTCCAAACACAGTTTCGTGAAAGTCAACTTTGGCACCCCAGGAAGGGTAATCAATTGAAATGGTAATAGGGGATAGATCATGGTTTGGAAATAGGTAAAAAGGTGAATCGAAGGTACAGCTCTTAAAACCCGCTGAAATGATAGAGGAGGGTTCCTGATGGAGTGCTAGAGGGTCCAAACACAGTTTCGTGAAAGTCAACTTTGGCACCCCAGGAAGGGTAATCCCGTGAAAGGGTAAAAGTGGACACACTATGGTTTGGAAATAGGTAAAAAGGTGAATCGGAGCTATATGTTTTTTGAACCAGCTGAAATGATAGAGGAGGGTTCCTAATTGAGTGGTAGAGGGTGAACACAGTTTCATGAAAGTCAACTTTGGCACCCCAGGAAGGGTAATGCTGTGAAAGGGTAATAGTGGATACATCATGGTTTGGAAATTGGTAAAAAGTTAAATCGGAGCTACAGATTTTCAAACCAGCTGAAATGATGGAGGAGCGTTCCTGATGGAGTGCTAGAGGGTCCAAACACAGTTTCGTGAAAGTCAACTTTGGCACCCCAGGAAGGGTAATCAATTGAAATGGTAATAGGGGATACATCATGGTTTGGAAATAGGTAAAAAGGTGAATCGAAGGTACAGCTCTTAAAACCAGCTGAAATGATAGAGGAGGGTTCCTGATGGAGTGCTAGAGGGTCCAAACACAGTTTCGTGAAAGTCAACTTTGGCACCCCAGGAAGAGTAATCATTTGAAATGGTAATAGGGGATACATCATGGTTTGGAAATAGGTAAAAAGGTGAATCGAAGGTACAGCTCTTAAAACCAGCTGAAATGATAGAGGAGGAGTCCTGATGGAGTGCTAGAGGGTCCAAACACAGTTTCGTGAAAGTCAGCTTTGGCACCCCAGGTAAGGGTAATCCCGTGAAAGGGTAAAAGTGGATACACCATGGTTTGGAAATAGGTAAAAAGGTGAATCGGAGCTATAGGTTTTCGAACCAACTGAAATGATAGAGGAGGGTTCCTGATGGAGTGCTAGAGGGTCCAAACACAGTTTCGTGAAAGTCAACTTTGGCACCCCAGGAAGGGTAATTCTGTGAAAGGGTAATAGCGGATACATCATGGTTTCCAAATAGGCATAAAGGTGAATCGAAGCTATAGGTTTTAAAACCAGCTCAAATGATAGAGGAGGGTTACTAATTGAGTGGTAGAGGGTGAACACAGTTTCATGAACGTCAACTTTGGCACCCCAGGAAAGGAAGTGCCGTGAAAGGGTAATAGTGGATACATCATGGTTTGGAAATTGGTTAAAAAGGTAAATCGGAGCTACAGATTTTCAAACCAGCTGAAATGATGGAGGAGCGTTCCTGATGGAGTGCTAGAGGGTCCAAACACAGTTTCGTGAAAGTCAACTTTGGCACCCCAGGAAGGGTAATCCGGAGAAAGTGTAATAGCGGATACATCATGGTTTGGAAATAGGTAAAAAGGTGAATCGAAGGTACAGCTCTTAAAACCCGCTGAAATGATAGAGGAGGGTTCCTGATGGAGTGCTAGAGGGTCCAAACACAGTTTCGTGAAAGTCAACTTTGGCACCCCAGGAAGGGTAATCAATTGAAATGGTAATAGTGGATACATCATGGTTTGGAAATAGTTAAAAAGGTGAATCGAAGGTACAGCTCTTAAAACCAGCTGAAATGATAGAGGAGGGTTCCTGATGGAGTGCTAGAGGGTCCAAACACAGTTTCGTGAAAGTCAACTTTGGCACCCCAGGAAGGGAAATCCCGAGAAAGTGTAATAGTGGATACATCATGGTTTGGAAATAGGTAAAAAGGTGAATCGAAGCTACAGATTTTCAAACCAGCTGAAATGATAGAGGAGGGTTCCTGATGGAGTGCTAGAGGGTCCAAACACAGTTTCGTGAAAGTCAACTTTGGCACCCCAGGAAGGGTAATCCCGTGAAAGGGTAAAAGTGGATACACCATGGTTTGGAAATAGGTAAAAAGGTGAATCGGAGCTATATGTTTTTTGAACCAACTGAAATAATAGAGGAGGGTTCCTGATGGAGTGCTAGAGGGTCCAAACACAGTTTCGTGAAAGTCAACTTTGGCACCCCAGGAAGGGTAATTCTGTGAAAGGGTAATAGCGGATACATCATGGTTTGGAAATAGGTATAAAGGTGAATCGGAGCTACAGATTTTCTAACCAGCTGAAATGAAAGAGGTGGGTTCCTGATTGAGTGCTAGAGAGTCCAAATACAGTTTCGTGAAAGTCAACTTTGGCACCCCAGGAAGGGTAATCCCGTAAAAGGATAATAGGGGATACATCATGGTTTGGAAATAGGTAAAAAGGTGAATCGGAGCTACAGATTTTCAAACCAGCTGAAATGATAGAGTAGGGTTCCTGATGGAGTGCTAGAGGGTCCAAACACAGTTTCGTGAAAGTCAGCTTTGGCACCCCAGGAAGGGTAATCCCGTGAAAGGGTAATAGTGGATACATCATGGTTTGGAAATAGGTAAAAAGGTGAATCGGAGCTACAGATTTTCAAACCAGCTCAAATGATAGAGGAGGGTTCCTGATGGAGTGCTAGAGAGTCCAAATACAGTTTCGTGAAAGTCAACTTTGGCACCCCAGGAAGGGTAATCCCGTAAAAGGATAATAGGGGATACATCATGGTTTGGAAATAGGTAAAAAGGTGAATCGGAGCTACAGATTTTCAAACCAGCTCAAATGATAGAGGAGGGTTCCTGATGGAGTGCTAGAGAGTCCAAATACAGTTTCGTGAAAGTCAACTTTGGCACCCCAGGAAGGGTAATCCCGTAAAAGGATAATAGGGGATACATCATGGTTTGGAAATAGGTAAAAATGTGAATCGGAGCTACGGCTCTTAAAACCAGCTGAAATGATAGAGGAGGGTTCCTGATGGAGTGCTAGAGGGTCCAAACACAGTTTCGTGAAAGTCAACTTTGGCACCCCAGGAAGGGTAATTCTGTGAAAGGGTAATAGTGGATACATCATGGCTAGCAAATAGGCATGAAGGTGAATCGGAATTATAGGTTTTAAAACCACCTGAACTGATAGAGGAGGGTTAATGATGGAGTGCTAGCGGGTGAAAACAGTTTCATGAAAGTCAACTTTGGCAAACCACGAAGGGTAATCCCGTGAAAAAATAATGGGGGATACATCATAGTTTGGAAATAGGTAAAAAAGGTCAATCGGAGCTACGCCTGTTAAAACCAGCTGAAATGATAGAGGAGGGTTCCTGATGGAGTGCTAGAGGGTCAAAACACAGTTTCGTGGAAGTCAACTTTGGCACCCCAGGAAGGGTAATCCCGAGAAAGGGTATTAGCGGATACATCATGGTTTGGAAATAGGTAAAAAGGTGAATCGGAGCTGCAGATTTTCAAACCAGCTGAAATGATAGAGGAGGGTTCCTGATGGAGTGCTAGAGGGTCCAAACACAGTTTCGCGAAAGTCAACTTTGGCACCCCACGAAGGGTAATTCTGTAAAAGGGTAATAGTGGATACATCATGGTTAGCAAATACGCATAAAGTTGATTCGGAGCTAGAGGTTTTAAAACCAGCTCAAGTGATAGAGGATTGTTCCTGATGGAGTGCTAGAGGGTGAAAACAGTTTCATGAAATTCAACTTTGGCACCCCAGGAAGGGTAATGCTGTGAAAGGGTAATTGTGGATACATCATGGTTTGGAAATTGGCAAAAAGGGAAATCGGAGCTACAGATTTTCAAACCAGCTGAAGTGATAGAGGAGGGTTCCTGATGGAGTGCTAGAGGGTCCAAACACAGTTTCGTGATGGTGAACTTTGGCACCCCAGGAAGGGTAATTCTGTGATTGGGTAAGAGTAGATACATCATGGTTTCCAAATAGGCATAAAGGTGAATCGAAGCTATAGGTTTTAAAACCAACTGAAATGATAGAGGAGGGTTCCTGATGGAGTGCTAGAGGGTCCAAACACAGTTTCGTGAAAGTCAACTTTGGCACCCCAGGAAGGGTAATCAATTGAAATGGTAATAGGGGATACATCATGGTTTGGAAATAGGTAAAAAGGTGAATCGAGGGTACAGCTCTTAAAACCCGCTGAAATGATAGAGGAGGGTTCCTGATGGAGTGCTAGAGGGTCCAAACACAGTTTCGTGAAAGTCAACTTTGGCACCCCAGGAAGGGTAATCCCGTGAAAGGGTAAAAGTGGATACACCATGGTTTGGAAATAGGTAAAAAGGTGAATCGGAGCTATAGGTTTTCGAACCAACTGAAATGATAGAGGAGGGTTCCTGATGGAGTGCTAGAGGGTCCAAACACAGTTTCGTGAAAGTCAACTTTGGCACCCCAGGAAGGGTAATCCCGAGAAAGTGTAATAGCGGATATATCATGGTTTGGAAATAGGTAAAAAGGTGAATCGAAGCTACAGATTTTCAAACCAGCTGAAATGATAGAGGAGGGTTCCTGATGGAGTGCTAGAGGGTCCAAACACAGTTTCGTGAAAGTCAACTTTGGCACCCCAGGAAGGGTAATTCTGTGAAAGGGTAATAGTAGATACATCATGGTTTCCAAATAGGCATAAAGGTGAATCGAAGCTATAGGTTTTAAAACCAGCTGAAATGATAGAGGAGGGTTCCTAATTGAGTGGTAGAGGGTGAACACAGTTTCATGAAAGTCAACTTTGGCACCCCAGGAAGGGTAATGCTGTGAAAGTGTAATAGTGGATACATCATGGTTTGGAAATTGGTAAAAAGGTAAATCGGAGCTACAGATTTTCAAACCAGCTGAAATGGTGGAGGAGCGTTCCTGATGGAGTGCTAGAGGGTCCAAACACAGTTTCGTGAAAGTCAACTTTGGCACCCCAGGAAGGGTAATCCCGAGAAAGTGTAATAGCGGATACATCATGGTTTGGAAATAGGTAAAAAGGTGAATCGAAGGTACAGCTCTTAAAACCCGCTGAAATGATAGAGAAGGGTTCCTGATGGAGTGCTAGAGGGTCCAAATACAGTTTCGTGAAAGTCAACTTTGGCACCCCAGGAAGGGTAATCCCGTAAAAGGATAATAGGGGATACATCATGGTTTGGAAATAGGTAAAAAGGTGAATCGGAGCTACAGATTTTCAAACCAGCTCAAATGATAGAGGAGGGTTCCTGATGGAGTGCTAGAGAGTCCAAATACAGTTTCGTGAAAGTCAACTTTGGCACCCCAGGAAGGGTAATCCCGTAAAAGGATAATAGGGGATACATCATGGTTTGGAAATAGGTAAAAATGTGAATCGGAGCTACGGCTCTTAAAACCAGCTGAAATGATAGAGGAGGGTTCCTGATGGAGTGCTAGAGGGTCCAAACACAGTTTCGTGAAAGTCAACTTTGGCACCCCAGGAAGGGTAATTCTGTGAAAGGGTAATAGTGGATACATCATGGCTAGCAAATAGGCATGAAGGTGAATCGGAATTATAGGTTTTAAAACCACCTGAACTGATAGAGGAGGGTTAATGATGGAGTGCTAGCGGGTGAAAACAGTTTCATGAAAGTCAACTTTGGCAAACCACGAAGGGTAATCCCGTGAAAAAATAATGGGGGATACATCATAGTTTGGAAATAGGTAAAAAAGGTCAATCGGAGCTACGCCTGTTAAAACCAGCTGAAATGATAGAGGAGGGTTCCTGATGGAGTGCTAGAGGGTCAAAACACAGTTTCGTGGAAGTCAACTTTGGCACCCCAGGAAGGGTAATCCCGAGAAAGGGTATTAGCGGATACATCATGGTTTGGAAATAGGTAAAAAGGTGAATCGGAGCTGCAGATTTTCAAACCAGCTGAAATGATAGAGGAGGGTTCCTGATGGAGTGCTAGAGGGTCCAAACACAGTTTCGCGAAAGTCAACTTTGGCACCCCACGAAGGGTAATTCTGTAAAAGGGTAATAGTGGATACATCATGGTTAGCAAATACGCATAAAGTTGATTCGGAGCTAGAGGTTTTAAAACCAGCTCAAGTGATAGAGGATTGTTCCTGATGGAGTGCTAGAGGGTGAAAACAGTTTCATGAAATTCAACTTTGGCACCCCAGGAAGGGTAATGCTGTGAAAGGGTAATTGTGGATACATCATGGTTTGGAAATTGGCAAAAAGGGAAATCGGAGCTACAGATTTTCAAACCAGCTGAAGTGATAGAGGAGGGTTCCTGATGGAGTGCTAGAGGGTCCAAACACAGTTTCGTGATGGTGAACTTTGGCACCCCAGGAAGGGTAATTCTGTGATTGGGTAAGAGTAGATACATCATGGTTTCCAAATAGGCATAAAGGTGAATCGAAGCTATAGGTTTTAAAACCAACTGAAATGATAGAGGAGGGTTCCTGATGGAGTGCTAGAGGGTCCAAACACAGTTTCGTGAAAGTCAACTTTGGCACCCCAGGAAGGGTAATCAATTGAAATGGTAATAGGGGATACATCATGGTTTGGAAATAGGTAAAAAGGTGAATCGAGGGTACAGCTCTTAAAACCCGCTGAAATGATAGAGGAGGGTTCCTGATGGAGTGCTAGAGGGTCCAAACACAGTTTCGTGAAAGTCAACTTTGGCACCCCAGGAAGGGTAATCCCGTGAAAGGGTAAAAGTGGATACACCATGGTTTGGAAATAGGTAAAAAGGTGAATCGGAGCTATAGGTTTTCGAACCAACTGAAATGATAGAGGAGGGTTCCTGATGGAGTGCTAGAGGGTCCAAACACAGTTTCGTGAAAGTCAACTTTGGCACCCCAGGAAGGGTAATCCCGAGAAAGTGTAATAGCGGATATATCATGGTTTGGAAATAGGTAAAAAGGTGAATCGAAGCTACAGATTTTCAAACCAGCTGAAATGATAGAGGAGGGTTCCTGATGGAGTGCTAGAGGGTCCAAACACAGTTTCGTGAAAGTCAACTTTGGCACCCCAGGAAGGGTAATTCTGTGAAAGGGTAATAGTAGATACATCATGGTTTCCAAATAGGCATAAAGGTGAATCGAAGCTATAGGTTTTAAAACCAGCTGAAATGATAGAGGAGGGTTCCTAATTGAGTGGTAGAGGGTGAACACAGTTTCATGAAAGTCAACTTTGGCACCCCAGGAAGGGTAATGCTGTGAAAGTGTAATAGTGGATACATCATGGTTTGGAAATTGGTAAAAAGGTAAATCGGAGCTACAGATTTTCAAACCAGCTGAAATGGTGGAGGAGCGTTCCTGATGGAGTGCTAGAGGGTCCAAACACAGTTTCGTGAAAGTCAACTTTGGCACCCCAGGAAGGGTAATCCCGAGAAAGTGTAATAGCGGATACATCATGGTTTGGAAATAGGTAAAAAGGTGAATCGAAGGTACAGCTCTTAAAACCCGCTGAAATGATAGAGAAGGGTTCCTGATGGAGTGCTAGAGGGTCCAAACACAGTTTCGTGAAAGTCAACTTTGGCACCCTAGGAAGAGTAATCATTTGAAATGGTAATAGGGGATACATCATGGTTTGGAAATAGGTAAAAAGGTGAATCGAAGGTACAGCTCTTAAAACCCGCTGAAATGATAGAGGAGGGTTCCTGATGGAGTGCTAGAGGGTCCAAACACAGTTTCGTGAAAGTCAGCTTTGGCACCCCAGGAAGGGTAATCCCGTGAAAGGGTAAAAGTGGATACACCATGGTTTGGAAATAGGTAAAAAGGTGAATCGGAGCTATAGGTTTTCGAACCAACTGAAATGATAGAGGAGGGTTCCTGATGGAGTGCTAGAGGGTCCAAACACAGTTTCGTGAAAGTCAGCTTTGGCACCCCAGGAAGGGTAATCCCGTGAAAGGGTAAAAGTGGATACACCATGGTTTGGAAATAGGTAAAAAGGTGAATCGGAGCTTTAGGTTTTCGAACCAACTGAAATGATAGAGGAGGGTTCCTGATGGAGTGCTAGAGGGTCCAAACACAGTTTCGTGAAAGTCAACTTTGGCACCCCTGGAAGGGTAATTCTGTGAAAGGGTAATAGTAGATACATCATGGTTTCCAAGTAGGCATAAAGGTGAATCGAAGCTATAGGTTTTAAAACCAGCTGAAATGATAGAGGAGGGTTCCTAATTGAGTGATAGAGGGTGAACACAGTTTCATGAAAGTCAACTTTGGCACCCCAGGAAGGGTAATCCCGTGAAAGGGTAATAGTGGACACATAATGGTTTGGAAATTGGTAAAAAGGTAAATCGGAGCTACAGATTTTCAAACCAGCTCAAATGATGGAGAAGGGTTCCTGATGGAGTGCTAGAGGGTCCAAACACAGTTTCGTGAAAGTCAACTTTGGCACCCCAGGAAGGGTAATCAATTGAAAGTGTAATAGTGGATACATCATGGTTTGGAAATAAGCATAAAGGTGAATCGGAGCTACAGATTTTCAAACCAGCTGATATGATAGAGGAGGGTTCCTGATGGAGTGCTAGAGGGTCCAAACACAGTTTCCTGAAAGTCACCTTTGGCACCTAAGGAAGGGAAATGCCATGAAAGGGTCATAGTGGATACATCATGGTTTGGAAATAGGTAAAAAAGTGAGTTCGGTCTACAGCTCTTAAAACCAGCTGAAATGATATAGGAGGGTTCCTGATGGAGTGCTAGAGGGTTCAAACACAGTTTCGTGAAAGTCAACTTTGGCACCCGAGGAAGGGTAATCAAGTGAAAGTGTAATAGTGGATACATCATGGTTTGGAAATAGGTAAAAAGGTGAATCGGACCTACAGATTTTCAAACCAGCTCAAATGATAGAGGAGGGTTCCTGATGGAGTGCTAGAGAGTCCAAATACAGTTTCGTGAAAGTCAACTTTGGCACCCCAGGAAGGGTAATCCCGTAAAAGGATAATAGGGGATACATCATGGTTTGGAAATAGGTAAAAATGTGAATCGGAGCTACGGCTCTTAAAACCAGCTGAAATGATAGAGGAGGGTTCCTGATGGAGTGCTAGAGGGTCCAAACACAGTTTCGTGAAAGTCAACTTTGGCACCCCAGGAAGGGTAATTCTGTGAAAGGGTAATAGTGGATACATCATGGCTAGCAAATAGGCATGAAGGTGAATCGGAATTATAGGTTTTAAAACCACCTGAACTGATAGAGGAGGGTTAATGATGGAGTGCTAGCGGGTGAAAACAGTTTCATGAAAGTCAACTTTGGCAAACCACGAAGGGTAATCCCGTGAAAAAATAATGGGGGATACATCATAGTTTGGAAATAGGTAAAAAAGGTCAATCGGAGCTACGCCTGTTAAAACCAGCTGAAATGATAGAGGAGGGTTCCTGATGGAGTGCTAGAGGGTCAAAACACAGTTTCGTGAAAGTCAACTTTGGCACCCCAGGAAGGGTAATCCCGAGAAAGGGTGTTTGCGGATACATCATGGTTTGGAAATAGGTAAAAAGGTGAATCGGAGCTGGAAATTTTCAAACCAGCTGAAATGATAGAGGAGGGTTCCTGATGGAGTGCTAGAGGGTCCAAACACAGTTTCGCGAAAGTCAACTTTGGCACCCCACGAAGGGTAATTCTGTAAAAGGGTAATAGTGGATACATCATGGTTAGCAAATACGCATAAAGTTGATTCGGAGCTAGAGGTTTTAAAACCAGCTCAAATGATAGATGATTGTTCCTGATGGAGTGCTAGAGGGTGAAAACAGTTTCATGAAATTCAACTTTGGCACCCCAGGAAGGGTAATGCTGTGAAAGGGTAGTTGTGGATACATCATGGTTTGGAAATTGGCAAAAAGGTAAATCGGAGCTACAGATTTTCAAACCAGCTGAAGTGATAGAGGAGGGTTCCTGATGGAGTGCTAGAGGGTCCAAACACAGTTTCGTGATGGTGAACTTTGGCACCCCAGGAAGGGTAATTCTGTGATTGGGTAAGAGTAGATACATCATGGTTTCCAAATAGGCATAAAGGTGAATCGAAGCTATAGGTTTTAAAACCAACTGAAATGATAGAGGAGGGTTCCTAATTGAGTGGTAGAGGGTGAACACAGTTTCGTGAAAGTCAACTTTGGCACCCCAGGAAGGGTACTCCCGTGGAAGGGTAATAGTGGACACATAATGGTTTGGAAATAGGTAAAAAGGTAAATCGGAGCTACAGATTTTCAAACCAGCTCAAATGATGGAGGAGGGTTCCTGATGGAGTGCTAGAGGGTCCAAACACAGTTTCGTGAAAGTCAACTTTGGCACCCCAGGAAGGGTAATCAATTGAAAGGGTAATAGTGGATACATCATGGTTTGGAAATAAGCATAAAGGTGAATCGGAGCTACAGATTTTCAAACCAGCTGAAATGATAGAGGAGGGTTCCTGATGGAGTGCTAGAGAGTCCAAATACAGTTTCCTGAAAGTCAACTTTGGCACTCCAGGAAGGGAAATCCCATGAAAGGTTCATAGTGGATACATCATGGTTTGGAAATAGGTAAAAAAGTGAATTCGGTCTACAGCTCTTAAAACCAGCTGAAATGAAAGAGGAGGGTTCCTGATGGAGTGCTAGAGGGTTCAAACACAGTTTCGTGAATGTCAACTTTGGCACCCCAGGAAGGGTAATCCCGTGAAAGTGTAATAGTGGATACATCATGGTTTGGAAATAGGTAAAAAGGTGAATCGGAGCTACAGATTTTCAAACCAGCTCAAATGATAGAGGAGGGTTCCTGATGGAGTGCTAGAGAGTCCAAATACAGTTTCGTGAAAGTCAACTTTGGCACCCCAGGAAGGGTAATCCCGTAAAAGGATAATAGGGGATACATCATGGTTTGGAAATAGGTAAAAATGTGAATCGGAGCTACGGCTCTTAAAACCAGCTGAAATGATAGAGGAGGGTTCCTGATGGAGTGCTAGAGGTTCCAAACACAGTTTCGTGAAAGTCAACTTTGGCACCCCAGGAAGGGTAATTCTGTGAAAGGGTAATAGTTGATACATAATGGCTAGCAAATAGTCATGAAGGTGAATCGGAATTATAGGTTTTAAAACCACCTGAACTGATAGAGGAGGGTTCCTGATGGAGTGCTAGCGGGTGAAAACAGTTTCATGAAAGTCAACTTTGGCAAACCACGAAGGGTAATCCCGTGAAAAAATAATGGGGGATACATCATGGTTTGGAAATAGGTAAAAAAGGTCAATCGGAGCTACGCCTGTTAAAACCAGCTAAAATGATTGAGGAGGGTTCCTGATGGAGTGCTAGAGGGTCAAAACACAGTTTCGTGAAAGTCAACTTTGGCACCCCAGGAAGGGTAATCCCGAGAAATGGTATTAGCGGATACATCATGGTTTGGAAATAGGTAAAAAGGTGAATCGGAGCTGCAGATTTTCAAACCAGCTGAAATGATAGAGGAGGGTTCCTGATGGAGTGCTAGAGGGTCCAAACACAGTTTCGCGAAAGTCAACTTTGGCAGCCCACGAAGGGTAATTCTGTAAAAGGGTAATAGTGGATACATCATGGTTAGCAAATACGCATAAAGTTGATTCGAAGCTAGAGGTTTTAAAACCAGCTCAAATGATAGAGGATTGTTCCTGATGGAGTGCTAGATGGTGAAAACAGTTTCATGAAAGTCAGCTTTGGCACCCCAGGAAGGGTAATGCTGTGAAAGGGTAATAGTGGATACATCATGGTTTGGAAATTGGCAAAAAGGTAAATCGGAGCTACAGATTTTCAAACCAGCTGAAGTGATAGAGGAGGGTTCCTGATGGAGTGCTAGAGGGTCCAAACACAGTTTCGTGAAGATGAACTTTGGCACCCCAGGAAGGGTAATTCTGTGATTGGGTAAGAGTAGATACATCATGGTTTCCAAATAGGCATAAAGGTGAATCGAAGCTATAGGTTTAAAAACCAGCTGAAATGATAGAGGAGGGTTCCTATTTGAGTGGTAGCGGGTGAACACAGTTTCATGAAAGTCAACTTTGGCACCCCAGGAAGGGTACTCCCGTGAAAGGGTCATAGTGGACACATAATGGTTTGGAAATAGGTAAAAAGGTAAATCGGACCTACAGATTTTCAAACCAGCTCAAATGATGGAGGAGGGTTCCTGATGGAGTGCTAGAGGGTCCAAACACAGTTTCGTGAAAGTCAACTTTGGCACCCCAGGAAGGGTAATCAATTGAAAGGGTAATAGTGGATACATCATGGTTTGGAAATAAGCATAAAGGTGAATCGAAGCTACAGATTTTCAAACCAGCTGAAATGATAGAGGAGGGTTCCTGATGCAGTGCTAGAGAATCCAAATACAGTTTCCTGAAAGTCAACTTTGGCACCCCAGGAAGGGAAATGCCATGAAAGGTTCATAGTGCATACATCATGGTTTGGAAATAGGTAAAAAAGGTCACTCGGAGCTACAGATTTTCACACCAGCTGAAATGATAGAGGAGGGTTCCTGATGGAGTGCTAGAGAGTCCAAATACAGTTTCGTGAAAGTCAACTTTGGCACCCCAGGAAGGGTAATCAATTGAAATGGTAATAGGGGATACATCATGGTTTGGAAATAGGTAAAAAGGTGAATCGAAGGTACAGCTCTTAAAACCCGCTGAAATAATAGAGGAGGGTTCCTGATGGAGTGCTAGAGGGTGAAAACAGTTTCATGAAAGTTAACTTTGGCACCCCAGGAAGGGTAATGCTGTGAAAGGGTAATAGTGGATACATCATGGTTTGGAAACAGGTAAAAAAGGTCAATCGGAGCTACAGATTTTCAAACCAGCTCAAATGATAGAGGAGGGTTCCTGATGGAGTGCTAGAGAGTCCAAATACAGTTTCGTGAAAGTCAACTTTGGCACCCCAGGAAGGGTAATCAATTGAAATGGTAATAGGGGATACATCATGGTTTGGAAATAGGTAAAAAGGTGAATCGAAGGTACAGCTCTTAAAACCCGCTGAAATGATAGAGGAGGGTTAGTGATGGAGTGCTAGAGGGTCCAAACACAGTTTCGTGAAAGTCAACTTTGGCACCCCAGGAAGGGTAATCCCGTGAAAGGGAAATAGTGGACACATCATGGTTTGGAAATTGGTAAAAAGGTAAATCGGAGCTACAGATTTTCAAACCAGCTCAAATGATAGAGGAGCGTTCCTGATGGAGTGCTAGAGGGTCCAAACACAGTTTCGTGAAAGTCAACTTTGGCACCCCAGGAAGGGTAATCCCGAGAAAGTGTAATAGCGGATACATCATGGTTTGGAAATTGGTAAAAAGGTGAATCGAAGCTACAGATTTTCAAACCAGCTGAAATGATAGAGGAGGGTTCCTGATGGAGTGCTAGATTGTCCAAACACAGTTTCGTGAAAGTCAACTTTGGCACCCCAGGAAGGGTAATTCTGTGAAAGGGTAATAGTAGATACATCATGGTTTCCAAATAGGCATAAAGGTGAATCGAAGCTATAGGTTTTAAAACCAGCTGAAATGATAGAGGAGGGTTCCTAATTGAGTTGTAGAGGGTCCAAACACAGTTTCATGAAAGTCAACTTTGGCAAACCAGGAAGGGAAATGCCGTGAAAGGGTTATAGTGGATACATCATGGTTTGGAAATAGGTAAAAAGGTGAATCGGAGCTACAGATTTTGAAACCAGCTGAAATGATGGAGGAGGGTTCCTGATGGAGTGCTAGAGGGTCCAAACACAGTTTCGTGAAAGTCAACTTTGGCACCCCAGGAAGGGTAATCCCGAGAAAGTGTAATACCGGATACATCATGGTTTGGAAATAGGTAAAAAGGTGAATCGAAGCTACAGATTTTCAAACCAGTTGAAGTGATAGAGGAGGGTTCCTGATGGAGTGCTAGAGGGTCCAAACACAGTTTCGTGAAAGTCAACTTTGGCACCCCACGTAGGGTAATCCCGTGAAAGGGTAAAAGTGGATACACCATGGTTTGGAAATAGGTAAAAAGGTGAATCGGAGCTATAGGTTTTCGAACCAACTGAAATGATAGAGGAGGGTTCCTGATGGAGTGCTAGAGGGTCCAAACACAGTTTCGGGAAGGTCAACTTTGGCACCCCACGAAGGGTATTTCTGTGATAGGGTAAGAGTAGATACATCATGGTTTCCAAATAGGCATAAAGGTGAATCGAAGCTATAGGTTTTAAAACCAGCTGAAATGATAGAGGAGGGTTCCTAATTGAGTGGTAGAGGGTGAACACAGTTTCATGAAAGTCAACTTTGGCACCCCAGGAAGGGTAATCCCGTGAAAGGGTAATAGTGGACACATAATGGTTTGGAAATTGGTAAAAAGGTAAATCGGAGCTACAGATTTTCAAACCAGCTGAAATGATGGAGGAGCGTTCCTGATGGAGTGCTAGAGGGTCCAAACACAGTTTCGTGAAAGTCAACTTTGGCACCCCAGGAAGGGTAATCCCGAGAAAGTGTAATAGCGGATACATCATGGTTTGGAAATAGGTAAAAAGGTGAATCGAAGCTACAGATTTTCAAACCAGCTGAAATGATAGAGGAGGGTTCCTGATGGAGTGCTAGAGGGTCCAAACACAGTTTCGTGAAAGTCAACTTTGGCACCCCACGAAGGGTAATCAATTGAAATGGTAATAGGGGATACATCATGGTTTGGAAATAGGTAAAAAGGTGAATCGAAAGTACAGCTCTTAAAACCCGCTGAAGTGATAGAGGAGGGTTCCTGATGGAGTGCTAGAGGGTCCAAACACAGTTTCGTGAAAGTCAACTTTGGCACCCCAGGAAGGGTAATCCCGTGAAAGGGTAAAAGTGGATACACCATGGTTTGGAAATAGGTAAAAAGGTGAATCGGAGCAATATGTTTTTTGAACCAACTGAAATGATAGAGGAGGGTTCCTGATGGAGTGCTAGAGGGTCCAAACACAGTTTCGTGAAAGTCAACTTTGGCACCCCAGGAAGGGTAATTCTGTGAAAGGGTAATAGTAGATACATCATGGTTTCCAAACAGGCATAAAGGTGAATCGAAGCTATAGGTTTTAAAACCAGCTGAAATGATAGAGGAGGGTTCCTAATTGAGTGGTAGAGGGTGAACACAGTTTCATGAAAGTCAACTTTGGCACCCCAGGAAGGGAAATGCCGTGAAAGGGTTATAGTGGATACATCATGGTTTGGAAATAGGTAAAAAGGTGAATCGGAGCTACAGAATGTCAAACCAGCTGAAATGATGGAGGAGGGTTCCTGATGGAGTGCTAGAGGGTCCAAACACAGTTTCGTGAAAGTCAACTTTGGCACCCCAGGAAGGGTAATTCTGTGAAAGGGTAAGAGTAGATACATCATGGTTTCCAAATAGGCATAAAGGTGAATCGAAGCTATAGGTTTTAAAACCAGCTGAAATGATAGAGGAGGGTTCCTAATTGAGTGGTAGAGGGTGAACACAGTTTCATGAAAGTCAACTTTGGCACCCCAGGAAGGGTAATCCCGTGAAAGGGTAATAGTGGACACATCATGGTTTGGAAATTGGTAAAAAGGTAAATCGGAGCTACAGATTTTCAAACCAGCTCAAATGATGGAGGAGCGTTCCTGATGGAGTGCTAGAGGGTCCAAACACAGTTTCGTGAAAGTCAACTTTGGCACCCCAGGAAGGGTAATCCCGAGAAAGTGTAATAGCGGATACATCATGGTTTGGAAATTGGTAAAAAGGTGAATCGAAGCTACAGATTTTCAAACCAGCTGAAATGATAGAGGAAGGTTCCTGATGGAGTGCTAGAGGGTCCAAACACAGTTTCGTGAAAGTCAACTTTGGCACCCCACGAAGGGTAATCAATTGAAATGGTAATAGGGGATACATCATGGTTTGGAAATAGGTAAAAAGGTGAATCGAAAGTACAGCTCTTAAAACCCGCTGAAGTGATAGAGGAGGGTTCCTGATGGAGTGCTAGAGGGTCCAAACACAGTTTCGTGAAAGTCAACTTTGGCACCCCAGGAAGGGTAATCCCGTGAAAGGGTAAAAGTGGATACACCATGGTTTGGAAATAGGTAAAAAGGTGAATCGGAGCAATATGTTTTTTGAACCAACTGAAATGATAGAGGAGGGTTCCTGATGGAGTGCTAGAGGGTCCAAACACAGTTTCGTGAAAGTCAACTTTGGCACCCCAGGAAGGGTAATTCTGTGATAGGGTAATAGTAGATACATCATGGTTTCCAAATAGGCATAAAGGTGAATCGAAGCTATAGGTTTTAAAACCAGCTGAAATGATAGAGGAGGGTTTCTAATTGAGTGGTAGAGGGTGAACACAGTTTCATGAAAGTCAACTTTGGCACCCCAGGAAGGGTAATCCCGTGAAAGGGTAATAGTGGACACATAATGGTTTGGAAATTGGTAAAAAGGTAAATCGGAGCTACAGATTTTCAAACCAGCTGAAATGATGGAGGAGCGTTCCTGATGGAGTGCTGGAGGGTCCAAACACAGTTTCGTGAAAGTCAACTTTGGCACCCCAGGAAGGGTTATCCCGAGAAAGTGTAATAGCGGATACATCATGGTTTGGAAATAGGTAAAAAGGTGAATCGAAGCTACAGATTTTCAAACCAGCTGAAATGATAGAGGAGGGTTCCTGATGGAGTGCTAGAGGGTCCAAACACAGTTTCGTGAAAGTCAACTTTGGCACCCCACGAAGGGTAATCAATTGAAATGGTAATAGGGGATACATCATGGTTTGGAAATAGGTAAAAAGGTGAATCGAAAGTACAGCTCTTAAAACCAGCTGAAGTGATAGAGGAGGGTTCCTGATGGAGTGCTAGAGGGTCCAAACACAGTTTCGTGAAAGTCAACTTTGGCACCCCAGGAAGGGTAATCCCGTGAAAGGGTAAAAGTGGATACACCATGGTTTGGAAATAGGTAAAAAGGTGAATCGGAGCTTTAGGTTTTTTGAACCAACTGAAATGCTAGAGGAGGGTTCCTGATGGAGTACTAGAGGGTCCAAACACAGTTTCGTGAAAGTCAACTTTGGCACCCCAGGAAGGGTAATTCTGTGAAAGGGTAATAGTAGATACATCATGGTTTCCAAACAGGCATAAAGGTGAATCGAAGCTATAGGTTTTAAAACCAGCTGAAATGATAGAGGAGGGTTCCTAATTGAGTGGTAGAGGGTGAACACAGTTTCATGAAAGTCAACTTTGGCACCCCAGGAAGGGTAATCCCGTGAAAGGGTAATAGTGGACACATAATGGTTTGGAAATTGGTAAAAAGGTAAATCGGAGCTACAGATTTTCAAACCAGCTGAAATTATGGAGGAGCGTTCCTGATGGAGTGCTAGAGGGTCCAAACACAGTTTCGTGAAAGTCAACTTTGGCACCCCAGGAAGGGTTTTCCCGAGAAAGTGTAATAGCGGATACATCATGGTTTGGAAATAGGTAAAAAGGTGAATCGAAGCTACAGATTTTCAAACCAGCTGAAATGATAGAGGAGGGTTCCTGATGGAGTGCTAGAGGGTCCAAACACAGTTTCGTGAAAGTCAACTTTGGCACCCCACGAAGGGTAATCAATTGAAATGGTAATAGGGGATACATCATGGTTTGGAAATAGGTAAAAAGGTGAATCGAAAGTACAGCTCTTAAAACCAGCTGAAGTGATAGAGGAGGGTTCCTGATGGAGTGCTAGAGGGTCCAAACACAGTTTCGTGAAAGTCAACTTTGGCACCCCAGGAAGGGTAATCCCGTGAAAGGGTAAAAGTGGATACACCATGGTTTGGAAATAGGTAAAAAGGTGAATCGGAGCTTTAGGTTTTTTGAACCAACTGAAATGCTAGAGGAGGGTTCCTGATGGAGTACTAGAGGGTCCAAACACAGTTTCGTGAAAGTCAACTTTGGCACCCCAGGAAGGGTAATTCTGTGAAAGGGTAATAGTAGATACATCATGGTTTCCAAACAGGCATAAAGGTGAATCGAAGCTATAGGTTTTAAAACCAGCTGAAATGATAGAGGAGGGTTCCTAATTGAGTGGTAGAGGGTGAACACAGTTTCATGAAAGTCAACTTTGGCACCCCAGGAAGGGTAATCCCGTGAAAGGGTAAAAGTGGATACACCATGGTTTGGAAATAGGTAAAAAGGTGAATCGGAGCAATATGTTTTTTGAACCAACTGAAATGATAGAGGAGGGTTCCTGATGGAGTGCTAGAGGGTCCAAACACAGTTTCGTGAAAGTCAACTTTGGCACCCCAGGAAGGGTAATTCTGTGATAGGGTAATAGTAGATACATCATGGTTTCCAAATAGGCATAAAGGTGAATCGAAGCTATAGGTTTTAAAACCAGCTGAAATGATAGAGGAGGGTTTCTAATTGAGTGGTAGAGGGTGAACACAGTTTCATGAAAGTCAACTTTGGCACCCCAGGAAGGGTAATCCCGTGAAAGGGTAATAGTGGACACATAATGGTTTGGAAATTGGTAAAAAGGTAAATCGGAGCTACAGATTTTCAAACCAGCTGAAATGATGGAGGAGCGTTCCTGATGGAGTGCTGGAGGGTCCAAACACAGTTTCGTGAAAGTCAACTTTGGCACCCCAGGAAGGGTTATCCCGAGAAAGTGTAATAGCGGATACATCATGGTTTGGAAATAGGTAAAAAGGTGAATCGAAGCTACAGATTTTCAAACCAGCTGAAATGATAGAGGAGGGTTCCTGATGGAGTGCTAGAGGGTCCAAACACAGTTTCGTGAAAGTCAACTTTGGCACCCCACGAAGGGTAATCAATTGAAATGGTAATAGGGGATACATCATGGTTTGGAAATAGGTAAAAAGGTGAATCGAAAGTACAGCTCTTAAAACCAGCTGAAGTGATAGAGGAGGGTTCCTGATGGAGTGCTAGAGGGTCCAAACACAGTTTCGTGAAAGTCAACTTTGGCACCCCAGGAAGGGTAATCCCGTGAAAGGGTAAAAGTGGATACACCATGGTTTGGAAATAGGTAAAAAGGTGAATCGGAGCTTTAGGTTTTTTGAACCAACTGAAATGCTAGAGGAGGGTTCCTGATGGAGTACTAGAGGGTCCAAACACAGTTTCGTGAAAGTCAACTTTGGCACCCCAGGAAGGGTAATTCTGTGAAAGGGTAATAGTAGATACATCATGGTTTCCAAACAGGCATAAAGGTGAATCGAAGCTATAGGTTTTAAAACCAGCTGAAATGATAGAGGAGGGTTCCTAATTGAGTGGTAGAGGGTGAACACAGTTTCATGAAAGTCAACTTTGGCACCCCAGGAAGGGTAATCCCGTGAAAGGGTAATAGTGGACACATAATGGTTTGGAAATTGGTAAAAAGGTAAATCGGAGCTACAGATTTTCAAACCAGCTGAAATTATGGAGGAGCGTTCCTGATGGAGTGCTAGAGGGTCCAAACACAGTTTCGTGAAAGTCAACTTTGGCACCCCAGGAAGGGTTTTCCCGAGAAAGTGTAATAGCGGATACATCATGGTTTGGAAATAGGTAAAAAGGTGAATCGAAGCTACAGATTTTCAAACCAGCTGAAATGATAGAGGAGGGTTCCTGATGGAGTGCTAGAGGGTCCAAACACAGTTTCGTGAAAGTCAACTTTGGCACCCCACGAAGGGTAATCAATTGAAATGGTAATAGGGGATACATCATGGTTTGGAAATAGGTAAAAAGGTGAATCGAAAGTACAGCTCTTAAAACCAGCTGAAGTGATAGAGGAGGGTTCCTGATGGAGTGCTAGAGGGTCCAAACACAGTTTCGTGAAAGTCAACTTTGGCACCCCAGGAAGGGTAATCCCGTGAAAGGGTAAAAGTGGATACACCATGGTTTGGAAATAGGTAAAAAGGTGAATCGGAGCTTTAGGTTTTTTGAACCAACTGAAATGCTAGAGGAGGGTTCCTGATGGAGTACTAGAGGGTCCAAACACAGTTTCGTGAAAGTCAACTTTGGCACCCCAGGAAGGGTAATTCTGTGAAAGGGTAATAGTAGATACATCATGGTTTCCAAACAGGCATAAAGGTGAATCGAAGCTATAGGTTTTAAAACCAGCTGAAATGATAGAGGAGGGTTCCTAATTGAGTGGTAGAGGGTGAACACAGTTTCATGAAAGTCAACTTTGGCACCCCAGGAAGGGAAATGCCGTGAAAGGGTTATAGTGGATACATCATGGTTTGGAAATAGGTAAAAAGGTGAATCGGAGCTACAGAATTTCAAACCAGCTGAAATGATGGAGGAGGGTTCCTGATGGAGTGCTAGAGGGTCCAAACACAGTTTCGTGAAAGTCAACTTTGGCACCCCAGGAAGGGTAATTCTGTGAAAGGGTAAGAGTAGATACATCATGGTTTCCAAATAGGCATAAAGGTGAATCGAAGCTATAGGTTTTAAAACCAGCTGAAATGATAGAGGAGGGTTCCTAATTGAGTGGTAGAGGGTGAACACAGTTTCATGAAAGTCAACTTTGGCACCCCAGGAAGGGTAATCCCGTGAAAGGGTAATAGTGGACACATCATGGTTTGGAAATTGGTAAAAAGGTAAATCGGAGCTACAGATTTTCAAACCAGCTCAAATGATGGAGGAGCGTTCCTGATGGAGTGCTAGAGGGTCCAAACACAGTTTCGTGAAAGTCAACTTTTTCACCCCAGGAAGGGTAATCCCGAGAAAGTGTAATAGCGGATACATCATGGTTTGGAAATTGGTAAAAAGGTGAATCGAAGCTACAGATTTTCAAACCAGCTGAAATGATAGAGGAAGGTTCCTGATGGAGTGCTAGAGGGTCCAAACACAGTTTCGTGAAAGTCAACTTTGGCACCCCACGAAGGGTAATCAATTGAAATGGTAATAGGGGATACATCATGGTTTGGAAATAGGTAAAAAGGTGAATCGAAAGTACAGCTCTTAAAACCCGCTGAAGTGATAGAGGAGGGTTCCTGATGGAGTGCTAGAGGGTCCAAACACAGTTTCGTGAAAGTCAACTTTGGCACCCCAGGAAGGGTAATCCCGTGAAAGGGTAAAAGTGGATACACAATGGTTTGGAAATAGGTAAAAAGGTGAATCGGAGCAATATGTTTTTTGAACCAACTGAAATGATAGAGGAGGGTTCCTGATGGAGTGCTAGAGGGTCCAAACACAGTTTCGTGAAAGTCAACTTTGGCACCCCAGGAAGGGTAATTCTGTGATAGGGTAATAGTAGATACATCATGGTTTCCAAATAGGCATAAAGGTGAATCGAAGCTATAGGTTTTAAAACCAGCTGAAATGATAGAGGAGGGTTTCTAATTGAGTGGTAGAGGGTGAACACAGTTTCATGAAAGTCAACTTTGGCACCCCAGGAAGGGAAATGCCGTGAAAGGGTTATAGTGGATACATCATGGTTTGGAAATAGGTAAAAAGGTGAATCGGAGCTACAGATTTTCAAACCAGCTGAAATGATAGAGGAGGGTTCCTAATTGAGTGGTAGAGGGTGAACACAGTTTCATGAAAGTCAACTTTGGCACCCCAGGAAGGGTAATCCCGTGAAAGGGTAATAGTGGACACATCATGGTTTGGAAATTGGTAAAAAGGTAAATCGGAGCTACAGATTTTCAAACCAGCTCAAATGATGGAGGAGCGTTCCTGATGGAGTGCTAGAGGGTCCAAACACAGTTTCGTGAAAGTCAACTTTGGCACCCCAGGAAGGGTAATCCCGAGAAAGTGTAATAGCGGATACATCATGGTTTGGAAATTGGTAAAAAGGTGAATCGAAGCTACAGATTTTCAAACCAGCTGAAATGATAGAGGAGGGTTCCTGATGGAGTGCTAGATTGTCCAAACACAGTTTCGTGAAAGTCAACTTTGGCACCCCAGGAAGGGTAATTCTGTGAAAGGGTTATAGTGGATACATCATGGTTTGGAAATAGGTAAAAAGGTGAATCGGAGCTACAGATTTTCAAACCAGCTGAAATGATGGAGGAGGGTTCCTGATGGAGTGCTAGAGGGTCAAAACACAGTTTCGTGAAAGTCAACTTTGGCAAACCAGGAAGGGAAATGCCGTGAAAGGGTTATAGTGGATACATCATGGTTTGGAAATAGGTAAAAAGGTGAATCGGAGCTACAGATTTTCAAACCAGCTGAAATGATGGAGGAGGGTTCCTGATGGAGTGCTAGAGGGTCCAAACACAGTTTCGTGAAAGTCAACTTTGGCACCCCAGGAAGGGTAATCCCGAGAAAGTGTAATAGGGGATACATCATGGTTTGGAAATAGGTAAAAAGGTGAATCGAAGCTACAGATTTTCAAACCAGCTGAAGTGATAGAGGAGGGTTCCTGATGGAGTGCTAGAGGGTCCAAACACAGTTTCGTGAAAGTCAACTTTGGCACCCCACGAAGGGTAATTCTGTGATAGGGTAAGAGTAGATACATCATGGTTTCCAAATAGGCATAAAGGTGAATCGAAGCTATAGGTTTTAAAACCAGCTGAAATGATAGAGGAGGGTTCCTAATTGAGTGGTAGAGGGTGAACACAGTTTCGGGAAAGTCAACTTTGGCACCCCAGGAAGGGTAATCCCGTGAAAGGGTAATAGTGGACACATAATGGTTTGGAAATTGGTAAAAAGGTAAATCGGAGCTACAGATTTTCAAACCAGCTCAAATGATGGAGGAGCGTTCCTGATGGAGTGCTAGAGGGTCCAAACACAGTTTCGTGAAAGTCAACTTTGGCAGCCCAGGAAGGGTAATCCCTAGAATGTGTAATAGCGGATACATCATGGTTTGGAAATTGGTAAAAAGGTGAATCGAAGCTACAGATTTTCAAACCAGCTGAAATGATAGAGGAAGGTTCCTGATGGAGTGCTAGAGGGTCCAAACACAGTTTCGTGAAAGTCAACTTTGGCACCCCAGGAAGGGTAATCAATTGAAATGGTAATAGGGGATACATCATGGTTTGGAAATAGGTAAAAAGGTGAATCGAAAGTACAGCTCTTAAAACCCGCTGAAGTGATAGAGGAGGGTTCCTGATGGAGTGCTAGAGGGTCCAAACACAGTTTCGTGAAAGTCAACTTTGGCACCCCAGGAAGGGTAATCCCGTGAAAGGGTAAAAGTGGATACACCATGGTTTGGAAATAGGTGAAAAGGTGAATCGGAGCTATATGTTTTTTGAACCAACTGAAATGATAGAGGAGGGTTCCTGATGGAGTGCTAGAGGGTCCAAACACAGTTTCGTGAAAGTCAACTTTGGCACCCCAGGAAGGGTAATTCTGTGAAAGGGTAATAGTAGATACATCATGGTTTCCAAATAGGCATAAAGGTGAATCGAAGCTATAGGTTTTAAAACCAGCTGAAATGATAGAGGAGGGTTCCTAATTGAGTGGTAGAGGGTGAACACAGTTTCATGAAAGTCAACTTTGGCACCCCAGGAAGGGAAATGCCGTGAAAGGGTTATAGTGGATACATCATGGTTTGGAAATAGGTAAAAAGGTGAATCGGAGCTACAGATTTTCAAACGAGCTGAAATGATAGAGGAGGGTTCCTGATGGAGTGCTAGAGGGTCCAAACACAGTTTCGTGAAAGTCAACTTTGGCACCCCAGGAAGGGTAATCCCGAAAAAGTGTAATAGCGGATACATCATGGTTTGGAAATAGGTGAAAAGGTAAATCGAAGCTACAGATTTTCAAACCAGCTCAAGTGATAGAGGAGGGTTCCTGATGGAGTGCTAGAGGGTCCAAACACAGTTTCGAGAAGGTCAACTTTGGCACCCCACGAAGGGTAATTCTGTGATAGGGTGAGAGTAGATACATCATGGTTTCCAAATAGGCATAAAGGTGAATCGAAGCTATAGGTTTTAAAACCAGCTGAAATGATAGAGGAGGGTTCCTAATTGAGTGGTAGAGGGTGAACACAGTTTCATGAAAGTCAACTTTGGCACCCCAGGAAGGGTAATCCCGTGAAAGGGTAATAGTGGACACATAATGGTTTGGAAATTGGTAAAAAGGTAAATCGGAGCTACAGATTTTCAAACCAGCTCAAATGATGGAGGAGCGTTCCTGATGGAGTGCTAGAGGGTCCAAACACAGTTTCGTGAAAGTCAACTTTGGCACCCCAGGAAGGGTAATCCCGAGAAAGTGTAATAGCGGATACATCATGGTTTGGAAATTGGTAAAAAGGTGAATCGAAGCTACAGATTTTCAAACCAGCTGAAATGATAGAGGAAGGTTCCTGATGGAGTGCTAGAGGGTCCAAACACAGTTTCGTGAAAGTCAACTTTGGCACCCCAGGAAGGGTAATCAATTGAAATGGTAATAGGGGATACACCATGGTTTGGAAATAGGTAAAAAGGTGAATCGAAAGTACAGCTCTTAAAACCCGCTGAAGTGATAGAGGAGGGTTCCTGATGGAGTGCTAGAGGGTCCAAACACAGTTTCGTGAAAGTCAACTTTGGCACCCCAGGAAGGGTAATCCCGTGAAAGGGTAAAAGTGGATACACCATGGTTTGGAGATAGGTAAAAAGGTGAATCGGAGCTATATGTGTTTTGAACCAACTGAAATGATAGAGGAGGGTTCCTGATGGAGTGCTAGAGGGTCCAAACACAGTTTCGTGAAAGTCAACTTTGGCACCCCAGGAAGGGTAATTCTGTGAAAGGGTAATGGTAGATACATCATGGTTTCCAAATAGGCATAAAGGTGAATCGAAGCTATAGGTTTTAAAACCAGCTGAAATGATAGAGGAGCGTTCCTGATGGAGTGCTAGAGGGTCCAAACACAGTTTCATGAAAGTCAACTTTGGCACCCCAGGAAGGGAAATGCCGTGAAAGGGTAATAGTGGATACATCATGGTTTGGAAATAGGTAAAAAGGTGAATCGGAGCTACAGATTTTCAAACCAGCTGAAATGATAGAGGAGGGTTCCTGATGGAGTGCTAGAGGGTCCAAACACAGTTTCGTGAAAGTCAACTTTGGCACCCCAGGAAGGGTAATCCCGAGAAAGTATAATAGCGGATACATCATGGTTTGGAAATAGGTGAAAAGGTGAATCGAAGCTACAGATTTTCAAACCAGCTGAAGTGATAGAGGAGGGTTCCTGATGGAGTGCTAGAGGGTCCAAACACAGTTTCGTGAAAGTCAACTTTGGCACCCCACGAAGGGTAATTCTGTGATAGGGTGAGAGTAGATACATCATGGTTTCCAAATAGGCATAAAGGTGAATCGAAGCTATAGGTTTTTAAACCAGCTGAAATGATAGAGGAGGGTTCCTAATTGAGTGGTAGAGGGTGAACACAGTTTCATGAAAGTCAACTTTGGCACCCCAGGAAGGGTAATCCCGTGAAAGGGTAAAAGTGGACACATAATGGTTTGGAAATTGGTAAAAAGGTAAATCGGAGCTACAGATTTTCAAACCAGCTGAAATGATGGAGGAGCGTTCCTGATGGAGTGCTAGAGGGTCCAAACACACTTTCGTGAAAGTCAACTTTGGCACCCCAGGAAGGGTAATCCCGAGAAAGTGTAATAGCGGATACATCATGGTTTGGAAATTGGTAAAAAGGTGAATCGAAGCTACAGATTTTTAAACCAGCTGAAATGATAGAGGAGGGTTCCTGATGGAGTGCTAGAGGGTCCAAACACAGTTTCGTGAAAGTCAACTTTGGCACCCCAGGAAGGGTAATCCCGTGAAAGGGTAAAAGTGGATACACCATGGTTTGGAAATAGGTAAAAAGGTGAATCGGAGCTATATGTTTTTTGAACCAACTGAAATGATAGAGGAGGGTTCCTGATGGAGTGCTAGAGGGTCCAAACACAGTTTCGTGAAAGTCAACTTTGGCACTCCAGGAATGGTAATTCTGTGAAAGGGTAATAGTAGATACATCATGGTTTCCAAATAGGCATAAAGGTGAATCGAAGCTATAGGTTTTAAAACCAGCTGAAATGCTAGAGGAGGGTTCCCAATTGAGTGGTAGAGGGTGAACACAGTTTCATGAAAGTCAACTTTGGCACCCCAGGAAAGGAAATGCCGTGAAAGGGTAATAGTGGATACATCATGGTTTGGAAATAGGTAAAAAGGTGAATCGGAGCTACAGATTTTCAAACCAGCTGAAATGATAGAGGAGGGTTCCTGATGGAGTGCTAGAGGGTCCAAACACAGTTTCGTGAAAGTCAACTTTGGCACCCCACGAAGGGTAATTCTGTGATAGGGTAAGAGTAGATACATCATGGTTTCCAAATAGGCATAAAGGTGAATCGAAGCTATAGGTTTTAAAACCAGCTGAAATGATAGAGGAGGGTTCCTAATTGAGTGGTAGAGGGTGAACACAGTTTCATGAAAGTCAACTTTGGCACCCCAGGAAGGGTAATCCCGTGAAAGGGTAATAGTGGACACATATTGGTTTGGAAATTGGTAAAAAGGTAAATCGGAGCTACAGACTTTCAATCCATCTGAAATGATGGAGAAGGGTTCCTGATGGAGTGCTAGAGGGTCCAAACACAGTTTCGTGAAAGTCAACTTTGACACCCCAGGAAGGGTAATCCCGAGAAAGTGTAATAGCGGATACATCATGGTTTGGAAATAGGTAAAAAGGTGAATCGAAGCTACAGATTTTCAAACCAGCTGAAATGATAGAGGAGGGTTCCTATTTGAGTGGTGGAGGGTGAACACAGTTTCATGAAAGTCAACTTTGGCACCCCAGGAAGGGTAATCCTGTGAAAGGGTTATAGTGGATACATCATGGTTTGGAAATAGGTAAAAAAGTTAATTCGGTCTAAAGCTCTTAAAACCAGCTGAAATGATAGAGGAGGGTTCCTGATGGAGTGCTAGAGGGTTCAAACACAGTTTCGTGAAAGTCAACTTTGGCACCCCAGGAAGGGTAATCCCGTGAAAGTGTAATAGTGGATACATCATGGTTTGGAAATAGGTAAAAAGGTGAATCGGAGCTACAGATTTTCAAACCAGCTCAAATGATAGAGGAGGGTTCCTGATGGAGTGCTAGAGAGTCCAAATACAGTTTCGTGAAAGTCAACTTTGGCACCCCAGGAAGGGTAATCCCGTAAAAGGATAACAGGGGATACATCATGGTTTGGAAATAGGTAAAAATGTGAATCGGAGCTACGGCTCTTAAAACAAGCTGAAATGATAGAGGAGGGTTCCTGATGGAGTGCTAGAGGGTCCAAACACAGTTTCGTGAAAGTCAACTTTGGCACCCCAGGAAGGGTACTTCTGTGAAAGGGTAATAGTGGACACATAATGGTTTGGAAATTAGTAAAAAGGTAAATCGGAGCTACAGATTTTCAAACCAGGTCAAATGATGGAGGAGGGTTCCTGACGGAGTGCTAGAGGGTCCAAACACAGTTTCGTGAAAGTCAACTTTGGCACCCCAGGAAGGGTAATTCTGTGATAGGGTAATAGTAGATACATCATGGTTTCCAAATAGGCATAAAGGTGAATCGAAGCTATAGGTTTTAAAACCAGCTGAAATGATAGAGGAGGGTTCCTAATTGAGTGGTAGAGGGTGAACACAGTTTCATGAAAGTCAACTTTCGCACCCCAGGAAGGGTAATGCTGTGAAAGGGTAATAGTGGATACATCATGGTTTGGAAATTGGTAAAAAGGTAAATCGGAGCTACAGATTTTCAAACCAGCTGAAATGATGGAGGAGCGTTCCTGATGGAGTGCTAGAGGGTCCAAACACAGTTTCGTGAAAGTCAACTTTGGCACCCCAGGAAGGGTAGTACCGAGAAAGTGTAATAGCGGATACATCATGGTTTGGAAATAGGTAAAAAGGTGAATCGAAGCTACAGATTTTCAAACCAGCTGAAATGATAGAGGAGGGTTCCTAATTGAGTGGTAGAGGGTGAACACAGTTTCATGAAAGTCAACTTTGGCACCCCAAGAAGGGTAATCCCGTGAAAGGGTAATAGTGGACACATAATGGTTTGGAAATTGGTAAAAAGGTAAATCGGAGCTACAGATTTTCAAACCAGCTCAAATGATGGAGGAGGGTTCCTGATGGAGTGCTAGAGGGTCCAAACACAGTTTGGTGAAAGTCAACTTTGGCACCCCAGGAAGGGTAATCAATTGAAAGGGTAATAGGGGATACATCATGGTTTGGAAATAAGCATAAAGGTGAATCGGAGCTACAGATTTTCAAACCAGCTCAAATGATAGAGGAGGGTTCCTGATGCAGTGCTAGAGGGTCCAAACACAGTTTCCTGAAAGTCAACTTTGACACCCCAGGAAGGGTAATCAATTGAAATGGTAATAGGGGATACATCATGGTTTGGAAATAGGTAAAAAGGTGAATCGAAGGTACAGCTCTCAAAACCAGCTGAAATGATAGAGGAGGGTTCCTGATGGAGTGCTAGAGGGTTCAAACACAGTTTCGTGAAAGTCAACTTTGGCACCCCAGGAAGGGTAATCCCGTGAAAGTGTAATAGTGGATACATCATGGTTTGGAAATAGGTGAAAAGGTGAATCGGAGCTACAGATTTTCAAACCAGCTCAAATGATAGAGGAGGGTTCCTGATGGAGTGCTAGAGAGTCCAAATACAGTTTCGTGAAAGTCAACTTTGGCACCCCAGGAAGGGTAATCCCGTAAAAGGATAATAGGAGATACATCATGGTTTGGAAATAGGTAAAAATGTGAATCGGAGCTACGGCTCTTAAAATCAGCTGAAATGATAGAGGAGGGTTCCTGATGGAGTGCTAGAGGGTCCAAACACAGTTTCCTGAAAGTCAACTTTGGCACCCCAGGAAGGGTAATTCTGTGATAGGGTAATAGTAGATACATCATGGTTTCCAAATAGGCATAAAGGTGAATCGAAGCTATAGGTTTTAAAACCAGCTGAAATGATAGAGGAGGGTTCCTAATTGAGTGGTAGAGGGTGAACACAGTTTCATGAAAGTCAACTTTGGCACCCCAGGAAGGGTAATCCTGTGAAAGAGCAATAGTGGACACATAATGGTTTGGAAATTAGTAAAAAGGTAAATCGGAGCTACAGATTTTCAAACCAGGTCAAATGATGGAGGAGGGTTCCTGACGGAGTGCTAGAGGGTCCAAACACAGTTTCGTGAAAGTCAACTTTGGCACCCCAGGAAGGGTAATCAATTGAAAGGGTCATAGTGGATACATCATGGCTAGCAAATAGGCATGAAGGTGAATCGGAATTATAGGTTTTAAATCCACCTGAACTGATAGAGGAGGGTTCCTGATGGAGTGCTAGCGGGTGAAAACAGTTTCATGAAAGTCAACTTTGGCAAACCACGAAGGGTAATCCCGTGAAAAAATAACGGGGGATACATCATGGTTTGGAAATAGGTATAAAAGGTCAATCGGAGCTACGCCTGTTAAAACCAGCTGAAATGATAGAGGAGGGTTCCTGATGGAGCGCTAGAGGGTCAAAACACAGTTTCGTGAAAGTCAACTTTGGCACCCCAGGAAGGGTAATCAATTGAAATGGTAATAGGGGATACATCATGGTTTGGAAATAGGTAAAAAGGTGAATCGAAGGTACAGCTCTTAAAACCCGCTGAAATGATAGAGGAGGGTTCCTGATGGAGTGCTAGAGGGTCCAAACACAGTTTCGTGAAAGTCAACTTTGGCAAACCAGGAAGGGTAATCCCGTGAAAGGGTAAAAGTGGATACACCATGGTTTGGAAATAGGTAAAAAGGTGAATCGGAGCTATAGGTTTTCGAACCAACTGAAATGATAGAGTAGGGTTCCTGATGGAGTGCTAGAGGGTCCAAACACAGTTTCGTGAAAGTCAACTTTTTCACCCCAGGAAGGGTAATTCTGTGAAAGGGTAATAGTAGATACATCATGGTTTCCAAATAGGCATAAAGGTGAATCGAAGCTATAGGTTTTAAAACCCGCTGAAATGATAGAGGAGGGTTCCTAATTGAGTGGTAGAGGGTGAACACAGTTTCATGAAAGTCAACTTTGACACCCCAGGAAGGGAAATGCCGTGAAAGGGTAATAGTGGATACATCATGGTTTGGAAATAGGTAAAAAGGTAAATCGGAGCTACAGATTTTCAAACCAGCTGAAATGATAGAGGAGGGTTCCTGATGGAGTGCTAGAGGGTCCAAACACAGTTTCCTGAAAGTCAACTTTGGCACCCCAGGAAGGGTAATCCCGAGAGAGTGTAATAGCGGATACATCATGGTTTGGAAATACGTAAAAAGGTGAATCGAAGCTACAGATTTTCAAGCCAGCTGAAATGATAGAGGAGGGTTCCTAATTGAGTGGTAGAGGGTGAACACAGTTTCATGAAAGTCAACTTTGGCACCCCAGGAAGGGTAATCCCGTGAAAGGGTAATAGTGGACACATAATGGTTTGGAAATTGGTAAAAAGGTAAATCGGAGCTACAGATTTTCAAACCAGCTCAAATGATGGAGGAGGGTTCCTGATGGAGTGCTAGAGGGTCCAAACACAGTTTCGTGAAAGTCAACTTTGGCACCCCAGGAAGGGTAATCCCGTGAAAGGGTAAAAGTGGATACACCATGGTTTGGAAATAGGTAAAAAGGTGAATCGGAGCTATAGGTTTTCGAACCAACTGAAATGATAGAGGAGGGTTCCTGATGGAGTGCTAGAGGGTCCAAACACAGTTTCGTGAAAGTCAACTTTGGCACCCCTGGAAGGTTAATTCTTTGATAGGCTAATAGTAGATACATCATGGTTTCCAAATAGGCATAAAGGTGAATCGAAGCTATAGGTTTTAAAACCCGCTGAAATGATAGAGGAGGGTTCCTAATTGAGTGGTAGAGGGTGAACACAGTTTCATGAAAGTCAACTTTGGCACCCCAGGAAGGGAAATGCCGTGAAAGGGTAATAGTGGATACATCATGGTTTGGAAATTGGTACAAAGGTAAATCGGAGCTACAGATTTTCAAACCAGCTGAAATGATAGAGGAGGGTTCCTGATGCAGTGCTAGAGGGTCCAAACACAGTTTCCTGAAAGTCAACTTTGGCACCCCAGGAAGGGTAATCCCGAGAAAGTTCAATAGCGGATACATCATGGTTTGGAAATAGGTAAAAAGGTGAATCGAAGCTACAGATTTTCAAACCAGCTGAAATGATAGAGGAGGGTTCCTAATTGAGTGGTAGAGGGTGAACACAGTTTCATGAAAGTCAACTTTGGCACCCCAGGAAGGGTAATCCCGTGAAAGGGTAATAGTGGATACATCATGGTTTGGAAATTGGTAAAAAGGTAAATCGGAGCTACAGATTTTCAAACCAGCTCAAATGATGGAGGAGGGTTCCTGATGGAGTGCTAGAGGGTCCAAACACAGTTTCGTGAAAGTCAACTTTGGCACCCCAGGAAGGGTAATCAATTGAAAGGGTAATAGGGGATACATCATGGTTTGGAAATAAGCATAAATGTGAATCGGAGCTACATATTTTCAAACCAGCTGAAATGATAGAGGAGGGTTCCTGATGCAGTGCTAGAGGGTCCAAACACAGTTTCCTGAAAACCAGCTTTGGCACCCCAGGAAGGGAAATGCCATGAAAGGGTCATAGTGGATACATCATGGTTTGGAAATAGGTAAAAAAGTGAATTCGGTCTACAGCTCTTAAAACCAGCTGAAATGATAGAGGAGGGTTCCTGATGGAGTGCTAGAGGGTTCAAACACAGTTTCGTGAAAGTCAACTTTGGCACCCCAGGAAGGGTAATCCCGTGAAAGTGTAATAGTGGATACATCATGGTTTGGAAATAGGTAAAAAGGTGAATCGGAGCTACAGATTTTCAAACCAGCTGAAATGATAGAGGAGGGTTCCTGATGCAGTGCTAGAGAGTCCAAATACAGTTTCGTGAAAGTCAACTTTGGCACCCCAGGAAGGGTAATCAATTGAAAGAATAATAGGGGATACATCATGGTTTGGAAATAAGCATAAAGGTGAATCGGAGCGACGGCTCTTAAAACCAGCTGAAATGATAGAGGAGGGTTCCTGATGGAGTGCTAGAGGGTCCAAACACAGTTTCATGAAAGTCAACTTTGGCACCCCAGGAAGGGAAATGCCATGAAAGGGTCATAGTGGATACATCATGGTTTGGAAATAGGTAAAAAAGTGAATTCGGTCTACAGCTCTTAAAACCAGCTGAAATGATAGAGGAGGGTTCCTGATGGAGTGCTAGAGGGTTCAAACACAGTTTCGTGAAAGTCAACTTTGGCACCCCAGGAAGGGCAATCCCGTGAAAGTGTAATAGTGGATACATCATGGTTTGGAAATAGGTAAAAAGGTGAATCGGAGCTACAGATTTTCAAACCAGCTCAAATGATAGAGGAGGGTTCCTGATGGAGTGCTAGAGAGTCCAAATACAGTTTCGTGAAAGTCAACTTTGGCACCCCAGGAAGGGTAATCCCGTAAAAGGATAATAGGGGGATACATCATGGTTTGGAAATAGGTAAAAATGTGAATCGGAGCTACGGCTCTTAAAATCAGCTGAAATGATAGAGGAGGGTTCCTGATGGAGTGCTAGAGGGTCCAAACACAGTTTCGTGAAAGTCAACTTTGGCACCCCAGGAAGGGTAATTCTGTGAAAGGGTAATAGTGGATACATCATGGCTAGCAAATAGTCATGAAGGTGAATCGGAATTATAGGTTTTAAAACCATTAGAACTGATAGAGGAGGGTTCCTGATGGAGTGCTAGCGGGTGAAAACAGTTTCATGAAAGTCAACTTTGGCAAACCACGAAGGGTAATCCCGTGAAAAAATAATGGGGGATACATCATGGTTTGGAAATAGGTAAAAAAGGTCAATCAGAGCTACGCCTGTTAAAACCAGCTGTAATAATAGAGGAGGGTTCCTGATGGAGTGCTAGAGGGTCCAAACACAGTTTCGTGAAAGTCAACTTTGGCACCCCAGGAAGGGTAATCAATTGAAATGGTAATAGGGGATACATCATGGTTTGGAAATAGGTAAAAAGGTTAATCGAAGCTACAGATTTTCAAACCAGCTGAAATGATAGAGGAGGGTTCCTAATTGAGTGGTAGAGGGTGAACACAGTTTCATGAAAGTCAACTTTGGCACCCCAGGAAGGGTAATCCCGTGAAAGGGTAATAGTGGACACATAATGGTTTGGAAATTGGTAAAAAGGTAAATCGGAGCTACAGATTTTCAAACCAGCTCAAATGATGGAGGAGGGTTCCTGATGGAGTGCTAGAGGGTCCAAACACAGTTTCGTGAAAGTCAACTTTGGCACCCCAGGAAGGGTAATCAATTGAAAGGGTAATAGGGGATACATCATGGTTTGGAAATAAGCATAAAGGTGAATCGGAGCTACAGATTTTCAAACCAGCTGAAATGATAGAGGAGGGTTCCTGATGCAGTGCTAGAGGGTCCAAACACAGTTTCGTGAAAGTCAACTTTGGCACCCCAGGAAGGGAAATGCCATGAAAGGGTCATAGTGGATACATCATGGTTTGGAAATAGGTAAAAAAGTGAATTCGGTCTACAGCTCTTAAAACCAGCTGAAATGATAGAGTAGGGATCCTGATGGAGTGCTAGAGGGTCAAAACACAGTTTCGTGAAAGTCAACTTTGGCACCCCAGGAAGGGTAATCCCAAGAAAGGGTATTAGCGGATACATCATGGTTTGGAAATAGGTAAAAAGGTGAATCGGAGCTGCAGATTTTCAAACCAGCTCAAATGATAGAGGAGGGTTCCTGATGGAGTGCTAGAGGGTCCAAACACAGTTTCGTGAAAGTCAACTTTGGCACCCCAGGAAGGGTAATTCTGTGAAAGGGTAAGAGTAGATACATCATGGTTTCCAAATAGGCATAAAGGTGAATCGAAGCTATAGGTTTTAAAACCCGCTGAAATGATAGAGGAGGGTTCCTGATGGAGTGCTAGAGGGTGAACACAGTTTCATGAAAGTCAACTTTGGCACCCCAGGAAGGGAAATGCCGTGAAAGGGTAATAATGGATACATCATGGTTTGGAAATAGGTAAAAAAGTGAATTCGGTCTACAGCTCTTAAAACCAGCTGAAATGATAGAGGAGGGTTCCTAATGGAGTGCTAGAGGGTCCAAACACAGTTTCGTGAAAGTCAACTTCGGCACCCCAGGAAGGGTAATCCCGAGAAAGTGTAATAGCGGATACATCATGGTTTGGAAATTGGTAAAAAGGTGAATTGAAGGTACAGATTTTCAAACCAGCTGAAGTGATAGAGGAGGGTTCCTGATGGAGTGCTAGAGGGTCCAAACACAGTTTCGTGAAGGTCAACTTTGGCACCCCAGGAAGGGTAATCAATTGAAAGGGTAATAGTGGATACATCATGGTTTGGAAATAGGTAAAAAGGTGAATCGAAGCTACAGATTTTCAAACCAGCTGAAGTGATAGAGGAGGGTTCCTGATGGAGTGCTAGAGGGTCCAAACACAGTTTCGTGAAGGTCAACTTTGGCACCCCAGGAAGGGTAATTCTGTGATAGGGTAAGAGTAGATATATCATGGTTTCCAAATAGGCATAAAGGTGAATCGAAGCTATAGGTTTTAAAACCAGCTGAAATGATAGAGGAGGGTTCCTAATTGAGTGGTAGAGGGTAAACACAGTTTCATGAAAGTCAACTTTGGCACCCCAGGAAGGGTAATCCCGTGATAGGGTAATAGTGGACACATAATGGTTTGGAAATTTGTAAAAAGGTAAATCGGAGCTACAGATTTTCAAACCAGCTCAAATGATGGAGGAGGGTTCCTGATGGAGTGCTAGAGGGTCCAAACACAGTTTCGTGAAAGTCAACTTTGGCACCCCAGGAAGGGTAATCAATTGAAAGGGTAATAGGGCATACATCATGGTTTGGAAATAAGCATAAAGGTGAATCGGAGCTACAGATTTTCAAACCAGCTGAAATGATAGAGGAGGGTTCCTGATGCAGTGCTAGAGGGTCCAAACACAGTTTCGTGAAAGTCAACTTTGGCACCCCAGGAAGGGAAATGCCATGAAAGGGTCATAGTGGATACATCATGGTTTGGAAATAGGTAAAAAAGTGATTTCGGTCTACAGCTCTTAAAACCAGCTGAAATGATAGAGGACGGTTCCTGATGGAGTGCTAGAGGGTTCAAACACAGTTTCGTGAAAGTCAACTTCGGCACCCCAGGAAGGTTAATCCCGAGAAAGTGTAATAGCGGATACATCATGGTTTGGAAATTGGTAAAAAGGTGAATCGAATCTACATATTTTCAAACCAGCTCAAATGATGGAGGAGGGTTCCTGATGGAGTGCTAGAGGATCCAAACACAGTTTCGTGAAAGTCAACTTTGGCACCCCAGGAAGGGTAATCAATTGAAAGGGTAATAGTGGATACATCATGGTTTGGAAATAGGTAAAAAGGTGAATCGAAGCTACAGATTTTCAAACCAGCTGAAGTGATAGAGGAGGGTTCCTGATGGAGTGCTAGAGGGTCCAAACACAGTTTCGTGAAGGTCAACTTTGGCACCCCAGGAAGGGTAATTCTGTGATAGGGTAAGAGTAGATATATCATGGTTTCCAAATAGGCATAAAGGTGAATCGAAGCTATAGGTTTTAAAACCAGCTGAAATGATAGAGGAGGGTTCCTAATTGAGTGGAAGAGGGTAAACACAGTTTCATGAAAGTCAACTTTGGCACCCCAGGAAGGGTAATCCCGTGATAGGGTAATAGTGGACACATAATGGTTTGGAAATTTGTAAAAAGGTAAATCGGAGCTACAGATTTTCAAACCAGCTCAAATGATGGAGGAGGGTTCCTGATGGAGTGCTAGAGGGTCCAAACACAGTTTCGTGAAAGTCAACTTTGGCACCCCAGGAAGGGTAATCAATTGAAAGGGTAATAGGGCATACATCATGGTTTGGAAATAAGCATAAAGGTGAATCGGAGCTACAGATTTTCAAACCAGCTGAAATGATAGAGGAGGGTTCCTGATGCAGTGCTAGAGGGTCCAAACACAGTTTCGTGAAAGTCAACTTTGGCACCCCAGGAAGGGAAATGCCATGAAAGGGTCATAGTGGATACATCATGGTTTGGAAATAGGTAAAAAAGTGATTTCGGTCTACAGCTCTTAAAACCAGCTGAAATGATAGAGGACGGTTCCTGATGGAGTGCTAGAGGGTTCAAACACAGTTTCGTGAAAGTCAACTTTGGCACCCCAGGAAGCGTAATCCCGTGAAAGTGTAATAGTGGATACATCATGGTTTGGAAATAGGTAAAAAGGTGAATCGGAGCGACAGATTTTCAAACCAGCTCAAATGATAGAGGAGGGTTCCTGATGGAGTGCTAGAGAGTCCAAATACAGTTTCGTGAAAGTCAACTTTGGCACCCTAGGAAGGGTAATCCCGTAAAAGGATAATAGGAGATACATCATGGTTTGCAAATAGGCATAAATGTGAATCTTGGCTATAGGTTTTAAAACCAGCTGAAATGATAGAGGAGGGTTCCTGATGGAGTGCTAGAGGGTGAAAACAGTTTCATGAAAGTCAACTTTGGCACCCCACGAAGGGTAATCCCGTGAAAAAATTATGGGGGATACATCATGGTTTGGAAATAGGTAAAAAAGTGAATCGGAGCTACGGCTCTTAAAACCAGCTGAAATGATAGAGGAGGGTTCCTGATGGAGTGCTAGAGGGTCCAAACACAGTTTCGTGAAAGTCAACTTTTGCACCCCAGGAAGGGTAATTCTGTGAAAGGGTGATAATGGATACATCATGGTTTGGAAATAGGTAAAAATGTGAATCGGAGCTACGGCTCTTAGAATCAGCTGAAATGATAGAGGAGGGTTCCTGATGGAGTGCTAGAGGGTCCAAACACAGTTTCGTGAAAGTCAACTTTGGCACCCCAGGAAGGGTAATTCTGTGAAAGGGTAATAGTGGATACATCATGGCTAGCAAATAGGCATGAAGGTGAATCGGAATTATAGGTTTTAAAACCACCTGAAATGATAGAGGAGGGTTCCTGATGGAGTGCTAGCGGGTAAAACAGTTTCATGAAAGTCAACTTTGGCAAACCACGAAGGGTAATCCCGTGAAAAAATAATGGGGGATACATCATGGTTTGGAAATAGGTAAAAAAGGTCAATCGGAGGTACGCCTGTTAAAACCAGCTGTAATGATAGAGGAGGGTTCCTGATGGAGTGCTAGAGGGTCCAAACACAGTTTCGTGAAAGTCAACTTTGGCACCCCAGGAAGGGTAATCAATTGAGATGGTAATAGGGGATACATCATGGTTTGGAAGTAGGTAAAAAAGTGAATCGGAGCTACGGCTCTTAAAACCAGCTGAAATGATAGAGGAGGGTTCCTGATGGAGTGCTAGAGGGTCCAAACACAGTTTCGTGAAAGTCAACTTTTGCACCCCAGGAAGGGTAATTCTGTGAAAGGGTGATAATGGATACATCATGGTTTGGAAATAGGTAAAAATGTGAATCGGAGCTACGGCTCTTAGAATCAGCTGAAATGATAGAGGAGGGTTCCTGATGGAGTGCTAGAGGGTCCAAACACAGTTTCGTGACAGTCAACTTTGGCACCCCAGGAAGGGTCGTCCCGAGAAAGGGTTTTAGCGGATACATCATGGTTTGGAAATAGGTAAAAAAGTGAATCGGAGCTACGGCTCTTTAAACCAGGTGAAATGATAGAGGAGGGTCCCTGATGGAGTGCTAAAAGGTCAAAATACACTTTCATGAAAGTCAACTTTGGTACCCCAAGAAGTGTAATTCTGTGAAAGGGTAATAGTAGATACATTATAGTTTGGAAATAAGCATAAAGGTTAATCGGAGCTACGGCTCTTAAAACCATGTGAAATGATAAAGGAGTGTCCCTGATGGAGTGCTAAAAGGTCAAAACACACTTTCATGAAAGTCAACTTTGGTACCCCCAGGAAGGGTAATTCTGTGAAAGGGTAATATTGGATACATCATGGTTTGGAAATAGGTAAAAAGGTGAATCTGAGCTACAGATTTTCAAACCAGCTGAAATACTAGAGGAGGGTTCCTGATGGAGTGCTAAAAGGTCAAAACACACTTTCATGAAAGATATCTTTGGTACCCCAGGAAGGGTAATTCTGTGAAAGGGTAATAGTAGATACATCATGGTTTGGAAATAGGTAAAAAGGTGAATCTGAGCTACAGATTTTCAAACCAGCTCAAATGATAGAGGAGGGTTCCTGATGCAGTGCTGGAGGATCCAAACACAGTTACTTGAAAGGCAACTTTGGCACCCCAGGAAGTGTAATTCTGTGAAAGAGTATTAGTGGATGCATCATGGTTTGGAAATAGGTAGAAAAGTGAATCTGAGCTACAGATTTTCAAACCAGCTCAAATGATAGAAGAGGGTTCCTGATGCAGTGCTGGAGGGTCCAAACACAGTTTTGTGAAAGTCAACTTTGGCACCCCAGGATTGATAATTCTGTGAAAGGGTGATAGTGGATACATCATGGTTTGCAAATAGGCATAAAGGTGAATACCATCTATAGTTTTTTAAACCAGCTGAAATGATAGAGGAGGGTTCCTGATGGAGTGCTAGAGGGTCCAAACAAAGTTTCGTGAAAGTCAACTTTGGCACCCCAGGAAGGGTAATCCCGACAAAGGGTATTAGGGGATACATCATGGTTTGCAAATAGGCATAAAGGTGAATCGGAACTAGAGGTTTTCAAACCAGCTCAAATGATAGAGGAGGGTTCCTGAATGAGTGCTATAGGGTCCAAACACAGTTTCGTGAAAGTCAACCTTCGCACCCCAGGAAGGGTAATCCCGAGAAAGGGTAATAGGGGATACATCATGGTTTGGAAATAAGTAAAAAATTGAATCTTAGCTACGGCTCTTAAAACCAGCTGAAATGATAGAGGAGGGTTCCTGATGGAGTGCTAGAGGGTGAAAACACAGTTTCATGAAAGTCAACTTTGGCACCCCAGGAAGGATAATTCTGTGAAAGGGTAATAGTGGATTCATCATGGTTTCCAAATAGGCGTAAAGATGAATCAGAGCTCCAGCTCTTAAAACCAGCTGAAATGATAGAGGTGGGTTCGTGATGGAGTGCTAGAGGGTCCAAACACAGTTTCATGAAAGTCAACTTTGGCACCCCAGGAAGGGTTTTTGTGTGAAAGGGTGATAGTGGATACATCATGGTTTAAAAATAGGTAAAAAGGTGAATCGGAGCTATAGGTTTCAAAACCAGCTGAAATGATAGAGGAGGGTTCCTGATGGATTGCTAGAGGGTCCAAACACAGTTTCATTAAAGTCAACTTCGGCACCCCAGGAAGGGTAATCACGTGAAAGGGTAATAGGGGATACATCATGGTTTGGAAATAGGTAAAAAAGTGAATCTGGGCAACAGCTCTTAAAACCAGCTGAAATGATAGAGGAGGGTTCCTGATGGAGTGGTAGAGGGTCCAAACACAGTTTCGTGAAAGTCAACTTTGTTACCCCAGGAAGGGTAATCCCTTGAAAGTGTAATAGTGGATACATCATGGTTTGGAAAAAGGCATAAATGTGAATCGGAGCTATAGGTTTTAAAACCAGCTGAAATGATAGAGGAGGGTTCCTGATGGAGTGCTAGAGGGTCCAAACACAGTTTCGTGAAAGTCAATTTTGGCACCCCAGGAAGGGTAATCAATTGAAAGGGTAATAGGGGATACATCATGGTTTGGAAATAGGTAAGAAGGTGAATCGGAGCTACAGATTTTCAAACCAGGTGAAATGATAGAGGAGGGTTCCTGATGGAGTGCTAGAGGGTCCAAACACAGTTTCATGAAAGTCAATTTTGGCACCCCAGGAAGGGTAATCAATTGAAAGTGTAATAGGGGATACATCATGGTTTGGAAATAGGTAAGAGGATGAATCGGAGCTACAGATTTTCAAACCAGGTGAAATGATAGAGGAGGGTTCCTGATGGAGTGCTAGAGGGTCCAAACACAGTTTCATGAAAGTCAATTTTGGCACCCCAGGAAGGGTAATCAATTGAAAGGGTAATAGGGGATACATCATGGTTTGGAAATAGGGAAAAAGGTGAATCGGAGCTACAGATTTTTATACCAGCTCAAATGATAGAGGATTGTTCCTGATGGAGTGCTAGAGGGTCCAAACACAGTTACTTGAAAGGCAACTTTGGCACCCCAGGAAGTGTAATTCTGTGAAAGAGTATTAGTGGATACATCATGGTTTGGAAATAGGTAAAAAGGTGAATCTGAGTTACAGATTTTCAAACCAGCTGAAATACTAGAGGAGGGTTCCTGATGGAGTGCTAAAAGGTCAAAACACACTTTCATGAAAGATAACTTTGGTACCCCAAGAAGTGTAATTCTGTGAAAGGGTAATAGTAGATACATTATAGTTTGGAAATAAGCATAAAGGTTATTCGGAGCTACGGCTCTTAAAACCATGTGAAATGATAAAGGAGTGTTAAAAGGTCAAAACACACTTTCATGAAAGTCAACTTTGGTACCCCCAGGATGGGTAATTCTGTGAAAGGGTAATATTGGATACATCATGGTTTGGAAATAGGTAAAAAGGTGAATCTGAGCTACAGATTTTCAAACCAGCTGAAATACTAGAGGAGGGTTCCTGATGGAGTGCTAAAAGGTCAAAACACACTTTCATGAAAGATATCTTTGGTACCCCAGGAAGGGTAATTCTGTGAAAGGGTAATAGTAGATACATCATGGTTTGGAAATAGGTAAAAAGGTGAATCTGAGCTACAGATTTTCAAACCAGCTCAAATGATAGAGGAGGGTTCCTGATGCAGTGCTGGAGGGTCCAAACACAGTTTTGTGAAAGTCAACTTTGGCACCCCAGGATTGATAATTCTGTGAAAGGGTGATAGTGGATACATCATGGTTTGCAAATAGGCATAAAGGTGAATACCATCTATAGTTTTTTAAACCAGCTGAAATGATAGAGGAGGGTTCCTGATGGAGTGCTAGAGGGTCCAAACAAAGTTTCGTGAAAGTCAACTTTGGCACCCCAGGAAGGGTAATCCCGACAAAGGGTATTAGGGGATACATCATGGTTTGCAAATAGGCATAAAGGTGAATCGGAACTAGAGGTTTTCAAACCAGCTCAAATGATAGAGGAGGGTTCCTGAATGAGTGCTATAGGGTCCAAACACAGTTTCGTGAAAGTCAACCTTCGCACCCCAGGAAGGGTAATCCCGAGAAAGGGTAATAGGGGATACATCATGGTTTGGAAATAAGTAAAAAATTGAATCTTAGCTACGGCTCTTAAAACCAGCTGAAATGATAGAGGAGGGTTCCTGATGGAGTGCTAGAGGGTGAAAACACAGTTTCATGAAAGTCAACTTTGGCACCCCAGGAAGGATAATTCTGTGAAAGGGTAATAGTGGATTCATCATGGTTTCCAAATAGGCGTAAAGATGAATCAGAGCTCCAGCTCTTAAAACCAGCTGAAATGATAGAGGTGGGTTCGTGATGGAGTGCTAGAGGGTCCAAACACAGTTTCATGAAAGTCAACTTTGGCACCCCAGGAAGGGTTTTTGTGTGAAAGGGTGATAGTGGATACATCATGGTTCAAAAATAGGTAAAAAGGTGAATCGGAGCTATAGGTTTCAAAACCAGCTGAAATGATAGAGGAGGATTCCTGATGGATTGCTAGAGGGTCCAAACACAGTTTCATTAAAGTCAACTTCGGCACCCCAGGAAGGGTAATCCCTTGAAAGGGTAATAGGGGATACATCATGGTTTGGAAATAGGTAAAAAAGTGAATCTGGGCAACAGCTCTTAAAACCAGCTGAAATGATAGAGGAGGGTTCCTGATGGAGTGGTAGAGGGTCCAAACACAGTTTCGTGAAAGTCAACTTTGTTACCCCAGGAAGGGTAATCCCTTGAAAGTGTAATAGTGGATACATCATGGTTTGGAAAAAGGCATAAATGTGAATCGGAGCTATAGGTTTTAAAACCAGCTGAAATGATAGAGGAGGGTTCCTGATGGAGTGCTAGAGGGTCCAAACACAGTTTCGTGAAAGTCAATTTTGGCACCCCAGGAAGGGTAATCAATTGAAAGGGTAATAGGCGATACATCATGGTTTGGAAATAGGTAAGAAGGTGAATCGGAGCTACAGATTTTCAAACCAGGTGAAATGATAGAGGAGGGTTCCTGATGGAGTGCTAGAGGGTCCAAACACTGTTTCATGAAAGTCAATTTTGGCACCCCAGGAAGGGTAATCAATTGAAAGTGTAATATGGGATACATCATGGTTTGGAAATACGTAAGAGGATGAATCGGAGCTACAGATTTTCAAACCAGGTGAAATGATAGAGGAGGGTTCCTGATGGAGTGCTAGAGGGTGCAAACACAGTTTCATGAAAGTCAATTTTGGCACCCCAGGAAGGGTAATCAATTGAAAGGGTAATAGGGGATACATCATGGTTTGGAAATAGGGAAAAAGGTGAATCGGAGCTACAGACTTTTATACCAGCTCAAATGATAGAGGATTGTTCCTGATGGAGTGCTAGAGGGTCCAAACACAGTTACTTGAAAGGCAACTTTGGCACCCCAGGAAGTGTAATTCTGTGAAAGAGTGTTAGTGGATACATCATGGTTTGGAAATAGGTAAAAAGGTGAATCTGAGTTACAGATTTTCAAACCAGCTGAAATACTAGAGGAGGGTTCCTGATGGAGTGCTAAAAGGTCAAAACACACTTTCATGAAAGATAACTTTGGTACCCCAGGAAGGGTAATTCTGTGAAAGGGTAATAGTAGATACATCATGGTTTGGAAATAGGTAAAAAGGTGAATCTGAGCTACAGATTTTCAAACCAGCTGAAATGATGGAGGAGGGTTCCTGATGCAGTGCTGGAGGATCCAAACACAGTTACTTGAAAGGCAACTTTGGCACCCCAGGAAGTGTAATTCTGTGAAAGAGTATTAGTGGATGCATCATGGTTTGGAAATAGGTAGAAAGGTGAATCTGAGCTACAGATTTTCAAACCAGCTCAAATGATAGAGGAGGGTTCCTGATGCAGTGCTGGAGGGTCCAAACACAGTTTTGTGAAAGTCAACTTTGGCACCCCAGGAAGGATAATTCTGTCAAAGGGTGATAGTGGATACATCATGGTTTGCAAATAGGCATAAAGGTGAATACCATCTATAGTTTTTTAAACCAGCTGAAATGATAGAGGAGGGTTCCTGATGGAGTGCTAGAGGGTCCAAACAAAGTTTCGTGAAAGTCAACTTTGGCACCCCAGGAAGTGTAATTCTGTGAAAGAGTATTAGGGGATACATCATGGTTTGCAAATAGGCATAAAGGTGAATCGGAACTAGAGGTTTTCAAACCAGTTTAAATGATAGAGGAGGGTTCCTGAATGAGTGCTATAGGGTCCAAACACAGTTTCGTGAAAGTCAACCTTCGCACCCCAGGAAGGGTAATCCCGAGAAAGGGTATTAGGGGATACATCATGGTTTGGAAATAAGTAAAAAATTGAATTTTAGCTACGGCTCTTAAAACCAGCTGAAATGATAGAGGTGGGTTCCTGATGGAGTGCTAGAGGGTGAAAACACAGTTTCATGAAAGTCAACTTTGGCACCCCAGGAAGGATAATTCTGTGAAAGGGTAATAGTGGATTCATCATGGTTTCCAAATAGGCATAAAGATGAATCAGAGCTCCAGCTCTTAAAACCAGCTGAAATGATAGAGGAGGGCTCGTGATGGATTGCTAGAGGGTCCAAACACAGTTTCATGAAAGTCAACTTTGGCACCGTAGGAAGGGTTTTTGTGTGAAAGGGTGATAGTGGATACATCATGGTTTAAAAATAGGTAAAAAGGTGAATCGGAGCTATAGGTTTCAAAACCAGCTGAAGTGATAGAGGAGGGTTCCTGATGGAGTGCTAGAGGGTCCAAACACAGTTTCATTAAAGTCAACTTTGGCACCCCAGGAAGGGTAATTACGTGAAAGGGTAATAGGGGACACATCATGGTTTGGAAATAGGTAAAAAAGTGAATCTGGGCAACAGCTCTTAAAACCAGCTGAAATGATAGAGGAGGGTTCCTGTTGGAGTGGTAGAGGGTCCAAACACAGTTTCGTGAAAGTCAACTTTGTTACCCCAGGAAGGGTAATCCCTTGAAAGTGTAATAGTGGATACATCATGGTTTGGAAATAGGCATAAATGTGAATCGGAGCTATAGGTTTTAAAACCAGCTGAAATGATAGAGGAGGGTTCCTGATGGAGTGCTAGAGGGTCAAAACACAGTTTCATGAAAGTCAATTTTGGCACCCCAGGAAGGGTAATCAATTGAAAGGGTAATAGGGGATACATCATGGTTTGGAAATAGGTAAGAAGGTGAATCGGAGCTACAGATTTTCAAACCAGGTGAAATGATAGAGGAGGGTTCCTGATGGAGTGCTAGAGGGTCCAAACACAGTTTCATGAAAGTCAATTTTGGCACCCCAGGAAGGGTAATCAGTTGAAAGTGTAATAGGGGATACATCATGGTTTGGAAATAGGTAAGAGGATGAATCGGAGCTACAGATTTTCAAACCAGGTGAAATGATAGAATAGGGTTCCTGATGGAGTGCTAGAGGGTCCAAACACAGTTACTTGAAAGGTAACTTTGGCACCCCAGGAAGTGTAATTCTGTGAAAGAGTATTAGTGGATACATCATGGTTTGGAAATAGGTAAAAAGGTGAATCTGAGTTACAGATTTTCAAACCAGCTCAAATGATAGAGGAGGGTTCCTGATGCCGTGCTGGAGGTTCCAAACACAGTTACTTCAAAGGCAACTTTGGCACCCCAGGAAGGATGATTCTGTGAAAGGGTGATAGTGGATACATCATGGTTTGCAAATAGGCATAAAGGTGAATCGGAGCTATAGGTTTTTAAACCAGCTGAAATGATAGAGGAGTGTTCCTGATGGAGTGCTAGAGGGTCTAAACACAGTTTCATGAAAGTCAACTTTGGCACACCAGAATTGGTAATACCGTGAAAGGGTAATAGTGGATACATCATGGTTAGCAAATACGCATAAAGGTGAATCGGAGCTAGAGGTTTTAAAACCAGCTCAAATGATAGAGGATTGTTCCTGATGGAGTGCTAGAGGGTGAAAACAGTTTCATGAAAGTCAACTTTGGCACCCCAGGAAGGGTAATGCCGTGAAAGGGTAATAGTGGATTCATCATGGTTTTCTAAATAGGAAAAAAGGTGAATTGGATCTACAGATTTTCAAACCAGCTGAAATGATAGAGGAGTGTTCCTGATGGAGTGCTAGAGGATCCAAACACAGTTTCATGAAAGTCAACTTTGGCACCATAGGAAGGGTAATTCTGTGAAAGGGTAATAGGGGATACATCATGGTTTCGAAATAGGTATAAAGGTGAATCGGAGTTACAGATTTTCAAACCCGCTGACATAATAGAGGAGGGTTCCTGATTTAGTGCTAAAAGGTCAAAACACACTTTCATGAAAGTCAACTTTGGTACCCCAGGAAGGGTAATTCTGTGAAAGGGTAATAGTAGATACATCATGGTTTGGAAATAGGCATAAAGGTGAATAGGAGCTATAGGTTTTAAAACTAGCTCAAATGATAGAGGAGGGTTCCTGATTGAGTGCTTGAGGGTTAAAACAGTTTCATGAAAGTCAACTTTGGCACTCCAGGAAGGGTAATCCCGTGAAAGGATGATGGGAGATACATCATGGTTTGGAAATAGGTAAAAAGGTGAATCGGAGCTACGGCTCTTAAAACCAGCTGAAATGATAGAGGAGGGTCCCTGATGGAGTGCTAGAGGGTCTAAACACAGTTTCATGAAAGTCAGCTTTGGCACACTAGGAAGGTTAATGCCGTGAAAGGGTAATAGTGGATACATCATGGTTTTCTAAATAGGAAAAAAGGTGAATTGGAGCTACAGATTTTCAAACCAGCTGAAATGATAGAGGAGTGTTCCTGATGGAGTGCTAAAAGGTCAAAACACACTTTCATGAAAGTCAACTTTGGTACCCCAGGAAGGGTAATTCTGTGAAAGGGTAATAGTAGATACCTCATGGTTTGGAAGTAGGTATAAAGGTGAATCGGAGTTACAGATTTTCAAACCAGCTGAAATAATAGAGGATCGTTCCTGATGGAGTGCTAAAAGGTCAAAACACACTTTCATGAAAGTCAACTTTGGTACCCCAGGAAGGGTAATTCTGTGAAAGGGTAATAGTAGATACATCATGGTTTGGAAATAGGCATAAAGGTGAATCGGAGCTATAGGTTTTAAAAGCAGCTCAAATGATAGAGGAGGGTTCCTGATTGAGTGCTAGAGGGTGAAAACAGTTTCATGAAAGTCAACTTTGGCACCCCAGGAAGGGTAATACCGTGAAAGAGTATTAGTGGATACATCATGGTTTGGAAATAGGTAAAAAGGTGAATCGGATCCACAGATTTTTAAACCAGCTGAAATGATAGAGGAGGGTTCCTGATGGAGTGCTAGAGGGTGAAAACAGTTTCATGAAAGTCAACTTTGGCACCCCACGAAGGGTAATCCCGTGAAAGGATAATGGGGGATACATCATGGTTTGGAAATAGGTAAAAAAGTGAATCCGAGCTACGGCTCTTAAAACCAGCTGAAATGATAGAGGATGGTCCCTGATGGAGTGCTAGAGGGTCTAAACACAGTTTCATGAAAGTCAACTTTGGCACCCCAGGATTGGTAAAACCGTGAAAGGGTAATAGTGGATACATCATGGTTAGCAAATACGCATAAAGTTGAATCGGAGCTAGAGGTTTTAAAACCAGCTGAAATGATAGAGGATTGTTCCTGATGGAGTGCTAGAGGGTGAAAACAGTTTCATGAAAGTCAACTTTGGCACCCCAGGAAGGGTAATGCCGTGAAAGGGTAATAGGGGATACATCATGGTTTTCTAAATAGGAAAAAAGGTGAATTGGAGCTACAGATTTTCAAACCAGCTGAAATAATAGAGGAGGGTTCCTGATGGAGTGCTAAAAGGTCAAAACACACTTTCATCAAAGTCAACTTTGGCACCCCAGGAAGGGTAATTCTGTGAAAGGGTAATAGTAGATACATCATGGTTTGGAAATAGGCATAAAGGTGAATCGGAGCTATAGGTTTTAAAACCAGCTCAAATGATAGAGGAGGGTTCCTGATTGAGTGCTAGAGGGTGAAAACAGTTTCATGAAAGTCACCTTTGGCACCCCAGGAAGGGAAATACCGTGAAAGAGTATTAGTGGATACATCATGGTTTGGAAATAGGTAAAAAAGTGAATCCGAGCTACGGCTCTTAAAACCAGCTGAAATGATAGAGGAGGGTTCCTGATGGAGTGCTAGAGGGTCCAAACACAGTTTCGTGAAAGTCAACTTTGCCACCCTAGGAAGGGTAATTCTGTAAAAGGGTAGTAGTGGATACATCATGGCTAGCAAATAGGCAAAAAGGTGAATCGGAGCTATAGGTTTTAAAACCAGCTCAAATGATAGAGGAGGGTTCCTGATGGAGTGCTAGAGTTTGAAAACAGTTTCATGAAAGTCAACTTTGGCACCCTACGAAGGGTAATTCCGTGAAAAAATAATGGGGGATACATCATGGTTTGGAAATAGGTAAAACAGTCAATCGGAGCTACGTGTGTTAAAACCAGGTGAAATGATAGAGGAGGGTTGCTGATGGAGTGCTAGAGGGTCCAAACACAGTTTCGTGAAAGTCAACTTTGGCACCCCAGGAAGGGTAATTCTGTAAAAGGGTAACAGTGGATAGATTGTGGTTAGCAAATACGGAAAAAGGTGATTCGGACCTAGAGGTTTTAAAACCAGGTCAAATGATAGAGGATTGTTCCTGATGGAGTGCTAGAGAGTGAAAACAGTTTCATGAAAGTCAACTTTGGCACCCCAGGAAGGGTAATGCCGTGAAAGGGTAATAGTGGACACATCATGGTTTTCTAAATAGGGAAAAAGGTGAATTGGAGCTACAGATTTTCAACCCAGCTGAAATGATAGAGGAGTGTTCCTGATGGAGTGCTAGAGGATCCAAACACAGTTTCATGAAAGTCAACTTTGGCACCCCAGGAAGGGTAATCCCGAGAAAGGGAATTAGCTGATACATCATTTTTTGGAAATAGGTCACAGCAAAAATAACCTGGTTTCCGCAGTGCGGAAACCTGATGGAAAGTGGACTGAAACTTAAGTTTCCACCAAGAATCCAGTGAGTTTCCGTTCTTTTACACTGAGTTTCCGCAATGACGGAAACTGTCAATTACCCACTTTCTAAGGGTTTCCGCACGGTATCCGTTACCCATGCTCCAACAAGTTTCCGTTGAGTTTCAGTTAAGTTAGAGATCCATCAGGTTTCCGCAGGGTTTCAGTCACCAAGACTCCATCAGGTTTCCACAGAGTTTCAGTTACCAAGACTCCATCAGGTTTCCGCAGAGTTTCCACAGCATTTCATTTACTCGGGTTCACAGGAGTCATTCAATGTGTGTCATTGCATATAACATTCTTGTTACTCCTGGTTGGCAAAGACAATATAAGGAGTTTGTGTACAATCATCACGTATACATAAAGAAAAACAAAAGATACAATAAGATTCACTGTTTTATTTTCAGACAAATATGGATCAAACATTTATCTAATAAATAATAAAAAGATATAGCACTAGATAACAGATCAATATTTGTCACTTATGACAAAAATATTTCTAAAAACATGCTATAACAGTTGCATCCCTTGACTCCTCCTGCACCTCCTCACGCTGACACAGAAAAACACACCCCAGTCACCATGCAATACAACAATGAAATAAAATGCAATAAAGAACTTAGGTTACATTGAAAGTACAAAAAATGTATTTAAAGTAAATAAAGGTCTCTTGGAAAATAGATAAAAATTAAGATTGAATAAAATTGTATTAATTGAAATACAATAAGAATATCAAAACTATTAAAGTTTTACACTGAGAATAATTCAAATTTAATTGATCACAGATAAAATTCCGTTCATGTGATCGATTAGCTATTTACTAGCCCATGAGCGGATGGTTGGATGCCGCATCCTGGTCTTCATGTTGGCCTTAGCTTTGGTGGTGGCGTTGAAAATTGTGGCTGAGTCCAGTGCAGACATCTTGAGTTTAGATTCCCAGGTAAAGGGGTAAGAGAGCAATGAATTGGCATCTTCTTCATCACTCACAACTGGTGAAGTCATTTCCAAGGTAAGTATAGTTGAAACCCTTTCCTTTCGTCGATCTGGCCAGTCAATAGTTTTCAGGCTTTTCATGCGGAGTGCAATTTTCTGAAAATTAAACAAAAATCAATCAACAGATAAACCATAATGCCAAGATGGATTGCAAATTATTAAAAAGGAAGTGTCGTGAAAAATTATTTACTTCATTAATCACCCCAACACAAGTTAAGCAGTTCATCACATTTAATGACATATCCTATTTTCTTATGGACACACAATCTGTTGCTCTGAAGTGACATGAAGTCACTGAAGTGTAATAACATGTTTATATATCACCATTAACTGACTTGATGTTATGATTTATGAAATTATGATCTGAATCATGTGTTACATATCTTAAGAATGTAAAAAGCAATAATCCATAAACATTTTAAATGTATATTTAGAATCTGTCACACATTGTAATGAGAAGAATTGTTACATGTTATTATTCGAATAGATATACTTACGGATTTCATTCTTTTTGTTTTTTTTGTTTTTTTTGCTGCTGTTCTGTGTGACACTTTCTTTCCGGTTTCTTGTCTACTGAGATCATCACGCCTGTTCCGCCACTCTACAAAGCGCTTCTGAAAATAAATGTTTAAAGTACTATACAGCATGTTTCACACATTTTAGTTCATCTGTTAGGCAAAGGTATTTATATATGCCATGCTGGCTTGGTTACTGAAGTTAACATCCATAAATCTCTCTTTACACTATTATTTAAATCATTAACTATTTATAATGACAGGCAGGTGAGTGAAAATTACCTTCACAAGATCCTATTGACCATCCTTGGTCGTGATATAGTCACTTGTTTCTTTGACTACTATATTCATAGAGTCCTTGTCATCGGCTTTACTGAAATAAAAACAAATGTCATTTTTCTTGCACTTCATTCAATCATGCATTCAACACAATGTCTATTAAAATTAACGATCGTCAGTGAAAATTATACAACCAAGTAAACTGCAGATTTATAACTTTGAATACATATATTGTTCTGAAAGTTTACCATTTTGTAGTTAAATGATTTAAAATAACTTCCAAAAAGGCTAACCATCCTTTGTGTTATTTCGTGCAAATTCTATGTACATCCTGTTTGCCAAAGTTATGCAACCGGTAATTGAACAACTGACATAAAGATCATGATAAAAGAAGTTTAGTTATATCACATGACATAACCTTGCAGCAATTAAGCATTGTAAAATCAAGGGGTCAGTTTGATGGCAATTTCACACAGGTGTAATGTTAAACTGATTTAGTTTACCGGCTATTCAAATCCATTTGCAAATGATACTTTCATGTATTTTTCATTTTGAGAAAACGTACGTAGGGAAGTGAATTAATGAAATACTCAAAGTGAAATTACCTAGTAACATGAGCACATACCTTCGATAGACAAGGGTGATCCTCCAGGAGCAGTCGTGTCCAGATTTTTCTCACAACAGCCTAAAAGATTAAATCAAATACGTTAAATATAACAGGTATATATATATGATTATGCTGAACACGTATGTATTAAATTATTGAAAAATTACATGAAATTTTAAATGTATCCTACGCAGAGCTAACAGTTTCTTATATGAATTTAGTGTTTGCCTCAAATAGTTCAGAAACACATCTGACCCCTCTGAGCGAATTTGGGGGTAAACAATTTCATTTCACTAATGATCCAGGATTGCATTTAATAAATTACACCGAAATGTTGCCATTGTAAAAGCCCATAATTTTTATCATTCTTTAAAATATATCTGAATTGGTGAAATACATCTTGCAATACCCAGTAAACCTATGAGTGAACCACTACATATGGCGGATCTTTTTGATGCAGATCGTAATTCACACACACCTTTTGTACAAGTGTTAACCGAGTTGCAACGCTAAAATTTGCAAACTATTAACAGGAGCACTAAAATCAAAAGTCTGCCCCTTTAAACTTAAGTAAATACTTCTGGTTAGTACTAAGATAGTTACTTACAAATACAAGCTTGGTGTATTCTATACCATGTCGATCTATTGAAATGGAATATAAACAAACTTATTTTTCAGGCCTATTTTACTTAGATTTAACGATAACATTTAAAAATAATACGAGCGAAAATATACATTCGCGGGATAAACTTTATAATCTATCCGGATTTCTGTCATTAACGCAATACTTCTTTAAACGTTATTTACAATAAAATACCCTCGGTCTTACCTGACACATCCGAGGTACTCCGAGTTGCTCGCATCCGTTCTCTGCTTTCTTCTCCAAGTCGCGAATTCTTTCGTCGAGTGCTTTTGGGGAAAGTGAGGTGGCCATGGCAAAGTTTACACGACGCAGCCATCTTATGCTTAAAGTTTTGAAAAATAATTGCTAGGAAAACGAATTTGTTCCTACCCGCCAAACAAGATGGCGTCTCGCTAACATTCACGGGAAATAGACAGTTTTGTCATTGTGTTTTTTAAATAAATCTAATGTGACCATTTGACAGTAGATTTCCTCGTTCTACAACAAAAGAGGAAGGTACACCCTGTTGTGAGTTGTTTTGTTAACAATTAGATAGTCTCGCGTGGACGTGATCCTGTCGCCATTCGTTTATTTGTTTACATTGCCGACATCAAACGGGAGTGTGAAAGTGGAATTCAGCGGATTGAATGTAAGTACTCAAAGTGACAACAGTGAGCAGTTATGGTTTTAGCAGTCTTTTCATCGCATTAGCGTCACTGATTGCTTTTTCTCAGTGTCAAGCATCAATATGTAGACCTTGTGATTATTAACAGTGATTAATTGTGAAAACATGTTCACCTTACTTTAACATGCCCGAGCGTCATGAGTCCTACTGATTTAGCACTCATGGGAAACTTTATTGTGGCAAATAAGTTATTTTCTAAAATCCTGTCAGGAGAAGGTAGTATCCGGATATATTTCTGCTGGATGGACCCCCCCCCCACGTACCATGTAAGTAATTTACGCACTGTGCTCACAACATTGTTTGTTCTTTTCAGTTATACACCCAGATCTACTATCCCTATCTACCCTTTAAGTTAACTTTACTACTATTACTAATATAATTTGGTGATATGTCACAATTTCTTTGAAACCTTAATTCATTTGTCAATGTGAATGAAGAATGAAGCACAATCCCACTGACCCTTTGGCTATGATTTGTACATGCATAATTTCTGTAGACTATTTGTGGCACTTTCTGCTGCAGGGACACAGTTCTTTGTGGACATTGCAACAAGTAATTGTCAAGAAAAACAGCCTAAAATCACGAGAAATACGTTTCTGAAATATGGTTGGTTTCTACAATATTTGTTTTAACATGGGTACCCAGAGATATTCCGCATATATGTCTTCGTTATATCTATTCATATAATCTGTACTCCAGAAATATTTCAACCAAGTCACATCATACATTTATTAGTTCATCAAATTATCTAGTATCTTATGTTCTGTGTCAGTTCTGTGTATCCAGTTGTACCAGTTAATCAGTTTCATGGTTTGATATTTGTTTTATAACCATTAAAACCTTGTCCATCAGTACATGTTGCATGTGTTAGCCCTACAATGCATTGACATTATCATCACACCTCAAGTTTCATATTTCTGAAAGAATCGTTGTGTCAGTTATTTGATTTACAGATATGGATTGTGGACCAACAAACTCGGAGAATGATGCCCGGTAAGGGAATCTCTTTTATAACAATATTATTCATATAGCTTTATAATGAAGCTGACACTATGTTAATACATACAACAAACCTTTTTGACCTCACTCAAAGTGTAACTGTACATGGATTCAAGCATAATATATACATATATTTTAAATTCCAGGAGAAATACGGCTTTTCTGTCCTCACTGCCAGACGTCTGTTTCAAGAAAAACACGTTATCTCCATCTCCGTAACAAGATGTTTGTTAGTTTGTTAAGATTTTTCGGGTGAATGACAAATGTTTCATCAGGTTAGTCATCAAAGAACTTTTAGATTTCACTAAAAATCGAGTTTGCAGTGTCACTTTGCTATCCATGTTTAATATATTTAATGTATGTATCATACATGTAACTGTAATAACTGAAAGTGAGCAAATGGTAATACGTATTTAATATTTGTAATACATGTTATCTGCATTATCATATATATTGCTGTGTTTCATTCATTGAATTGTCTCTCAGTTGAATTGATGATTCAAACTGAATGTCCTTTTCCTTTCCAGACACTGACAGTGACCAAGATATTAACAGCACATTCAAGGTTTGCGAGCTATTACCACCACAATGTGAGAGCCTGATTGATTCGGATTCAGATGTTTCGCCAGATATTAACCAGGACTCGCAAACACCAACAAACATCTACAGAAGAACAAAGCACTTTGTGTACTGGCTAGCTCGTCTTCATTCAGTGTGCCTACTTCCTGAGCAATGCTTGTGTGCAGAGAATTCTGTTACTCTTCTCTGAGCGCCCCAGTTTCTTAATACAGCGAATTGTGTACTACTGCAACTGCCCTGTTGCATTAAAATGTGAGCTTTTCTAAGAAATGAAACAGTTGGATCATAATATTTCCAGCGTTTGTTTTTTGTTCAAATAAATATGTAATAAATATAACAAGATAATACAACATATTTCAGCTTTCTAAACTAAGCGAACTCTCATTGTCATCTTCCTTGTACAGAAACCTAGCGGAAACCTACATTACCCAAGATCCACAAGGTTTCCGCAAGACCAGAAACTTACTCACTCCAGCTATAAAGGTTTCAGTAAACTGAAACTAAATGGAAACTTCCAACTACAGTTTCAGTTGACGGAAACATGACGGCAACTAAGACTTGTTAGCTTCAGTTGTGGAAACTATGCGGAAACTCTCATTGCGCGTTTCCTGAAACTGAAACCTAGCGGAAACCTACATTACCCAGTATCCATCAGGTTTCCGCAAGAACGGAAACCAAGTTACTTTTGCTGTGGGTAAAAAGGTGAATCGGAGTTTCAGATTTTCAAAACCAGCTAAAATAATAGAGGAGGGTTCCTGATGGAGTGCTAAAAGGTCAAAACACAGTTTCATGAAAGTCATCTTTGGTACCCCAGGAAGGGTAATTCTGTGAAAGGGTAATAGTAGATACATCATGGTTTGGAAATAGACATAAAGGTGAATCGGAGCTATAGATTTTCAAACTAGCTCAAATGATAGAGGAGGGCTCCTGATGGAGTGGTAGAGGGTGAAAACAGTTTCATGAAAGTCAACTTTGCCAACCCAGGAAGGGTAATTCTGTGAAAGGGTAATAGTGGATACATCATGGTTTGGAAATTAGTAAAAAGGTAAATCGGAGCTACAGATTTTCAAACCAGCTGAAATGAGACAGGAGGGTTCCTGATGGACTGCTACAGGGTGAAAACACAGTTTCATGAAAGTCAACTTTGCCAAACCAGGAAGGGTAATGCCGTGAAAGGGTAGTAGTGGATACATCATGGTTTTGAAATTAGTAAAAAGGTAAATCGGAGCTACAGTTTTTCAAACCAGCTGAAATGAGAGAGGAGGGCTCCTGATGGACTGCTAGAGGGTGAAAAAACAGCTTCATGAAAGTCAACTTTGACACCCCACGAAGGGTAATTCCGTGAAAGGGTAATGGTGGATACATCATGGTTTGGAAATAGGCATACAGGTTAATCGGAGCTATAGGTTTTAAAACAAGCTCAAATGATAGAGAACGTTTTTCTGGTGGAGTTCTAGAGGGTCCAAACACAGTTTCGCGAAAGTCAACTTTGGCACCCCAGGAAGGGTAATCCCGTGAAAGAGTATTAGTGGATACATCATGGTTTGGAAATAGGTAAAAAGGTGAATCGGATCTACAGATTTTCAAACCAGCTGAAATGATAGAGGAGGGTTCCTGATGGAGTGCTAGAGGGTGAAAACAGTTTCATGAAAGTCAACTTTGGCACCCCAGGAAGGGTAATCCCGTGAAAGGATAATGGGGCATACATCATGGTTTGGAAATAGGTAAAAAAGTGAATCGGAGCTACGGCTCTTAAAACCAGCTGAAATGATAGAGGAAGGTCCCTGATGGAGTGCTAGAGGGTCCAAACACAGTTTCATGAAAGTCAACTTTGCCACCCCAGGATTGGTAGTACCGTGAAAGGGTAATAGTGGATACATCATGGTTAGCAAATACGGATAAAGGTGAATCGGAGCTAGAGGTTTTAAAACCAGCTCAAATGATAGAGGAGGGTTCCTGATGGAGTGCTAGAGGGTCCAAACACAGTTTCATGAAAGTCAACTTTGGCACCCCAGGATTGGTGATACCGTGAGAGAGTGATAGTGGATACATCATGGTTTGGAAATAGATAAAAAGGTGAATCGGAGCTACAGCTCTTAGAACCAGCTCAAATGATAGAGGAGGGTTCCTGATGGAGTGCTAGAGGGTCCAAACACAGTTTCATGAAAGTCAACTTTGGCACCCCAGGAAGGGTAATTCTGTGAAAGGGCAACAGTGGATACATCATGGTTTGGATATAGGCTTAAAGGTGAATCGGAGCTATAGGGTTTTAAACCAGCTAAAATGATAGAGGATTGTTCCTGATGGAGTGCTAGAGGGTCCAAACACAGTTTCTTGAAAGTCAACTTTGGCAAACCAGGAAGGGTAATCAAGTGAAAGGGTAATAGCGGATACATCATGGATTGCAAATAGGTGAAAACGTGAATCGGAGCTACAGCTCTTAAAACAAGCTGAAATGATAGAGGAGGGTTCCTGATGGAGTGCTAGAGGGTCCAAACACAGTTTCGTGAAAGTCAACTTTGGCACCCCAGGAAGAGTAATCAATTGAAATGGTAATAGGGGATACATCATAGTTTGGAAATTGGTAAAAAGGTAAATCGGAGCTACAGATTTTCAAACCAGCTGAAATGATAGAGGAGAGTTCCTGATGGAGTGCTAGAGGGTCCAAACACAGTTTCGTGAAAGTCAACTTTGGCACCCCAGGAAGAGTAATCAATTGAAATGGTAATAGTGGATACATCATGGTTTGGAAATAGGTAAAAAGGTGAATCGGAGCTACAGATTTTCAAACCACCTGAAATGATAGAGGAAGGTTCCTGATGGAGTGCTAGAGGGTCCAAACACAGTTTCATGAAAGTCAACTTTGGCACCCCAGGATTGGTAACACCAATGATGTTGTAGATGACGCCTTTAGGGTGTTGTTGTTGTGTACTGTGTACTCAATTTATCCACTCAACTCACCCTGGCTTCCACCAATTAATCCACTCATCTCACTCTGGCTTCTGTCAACTCACCCGCTGGCTTCAGTCCTTTATCAGGTTACCTCAACACTTCTCTAATGTATTGTTACCTCAAATAGTTATTGTTAATCCTGTTATTGTTGTATTGTCATCACATGCTCATCTCTGCTGTATATATATTGTACTCCCCCTGCCAATCCCCACACGCTTGAAAACGGTATAAGAATCTATACCGAAACGTCGCTACCCTGCAATAAAGAAGTTGATCATCTATAAAAATTCTTGTCATCTTTATCTCAGCAACTTCTAGAATGCCTCTCAAACAGTGTATACATCATGGTTTGGAAATAGGTAAAAAGGTGAATCTGATCCACAGATTTTCAAACCAGCTGAAATGATAGAGGAGGGTTCCTGATGGAGTGCTAGAGGGTCCAAACACAGTTTCATGAAAGTCAGCTTTGGCACCCCAGGAAGGGTAATCCCGTGAAAGGATAATGGTGGATACATCATGGTTTGGAAATAGGTAAAAAAGTGAATCGGAGCTACGGCTCTTAAAACCAGCTGAAATGATAGAGGAGGGTTCCTGATGGAGTGCTAGAGAGTCCAAACGCAGTTTCGTGAAAGTCAACTTTGGCACCCCAGGAAGAGTAATCAATTCAAATGGTAATAGGGGATACATCATGGTTTGGAAATAGGTAAAAAGGTAAATCGGAGCTACAGATTTTCAAACCAGCTCAAATGATAGAGGAGAGTTCCTGATGGAGTGCTACAGGGTCCAAACACAGTTTCGTGAAAGTCAACTTTGGCACCCCAGGAAGGGTAATCAATTGAAATGGTAATAGTGGATACATCATGGTTTGGAAATAGGTAGAAAGGTGAATCTAATCTACAGATTTTCAAACCAGCTGAAATGACAGAGGAGGGTTCCTGATGGAGTGCTAGAGGGTGAAAACAGTTTCATGAAAGTCAAAATTGTCACCCCAGGAAGGGTAATCCCGTGATAGGATAATGGGGGATACATCATGGTTTGGAAATAGGTAAAAAGGTAAATCGGAGCTACGGCTCTTAAAACAAGCTCAAATGATAGAGGAGGGTTCCTGATGGAGTGCTAGAGGGTCCAAACACAGTTTCGTGAAAGTCAACTTTGGCACCCAGGAAGAGTAATCAATTGAAATGGTAATAGGGGATACATCATGGTTTGGAAATAGGTAAAAAATTGAATCGGAGCTACAGATTTTCAAACCACCTGAAATGATAGAGGAGGGTTCCTGATGGAGTGCTAGAGGGTCCAAACACAGTTTCATGAAAGTCAACTTTGGCACCCCAGGATTGGTAACACCGTGAAAGAGTGATAGTGGATACATCATGGTTTGGAAATAGATAAAAAGGTGAATCGGAGCTACAGCTCTTAAAACCAGCTCAAATGATAGAGGAGGGTTCCTGATGGAGTGCTAGAGGGTCCAAACACAGTTTCATGAAAGTTTTCTTTGGCACCCCAGGATTGGTAATACCGTGAAAGGGTAATAGTGGATACATCATGGTTTGGAAATAAGTAAAAAAGTGAATCCAAGCTACGACTCTTAAAACCAGCTGAAATGATAGAGGAGGGTTCCTGATGGAGTGCTAGAGGGTCAAAACCCAGTTTCATGAAAGTCAACTTTGGCACCCCAGGAATTGTAATCCAGTGAAAAGGTAATAGTGGATACATCATGGTTTGGAAATACGTAAAAAATTGAATCGGAGCTACAGATTTTCAAACCAGCTGAAATGATAGAGGAGGGTTCCTGGTGGATTGCTAGAGGGTCCAAACACAGTTTCATGAAAGTCAACTTTGGCACTCCAGGATTGGTGATCCCGTGAGAGAGTGATAGTGGATACATCATGGTTTGGAAATAGATAAAAAGGTGAATCGGAGCTACAGCTCTTAAAACCAGCTCAAATGATAGAGGAGGGTTCCTGATGGAGTGCTAGAGGGTCCAAACACAGTTTCATGAAAGTCAACTTTGGCACCCCAGGAAGGGTAATTCTGTGAAAGGGTCACAGTGGATACATCAATTTTTGGAAATAGGCTTAAAGGTGAATCGGAGCTATAGGTTTTTAAACCAGCTAAAATGATAGAGGATTGTTCCTGATGGAGTGCAAGAGGGTCCAAACACAGTTTCTTGAAAGTCAACTTTAGCACCACAGGAAGGGTAATCCCGTGAAGGGGTAATAGCGGATACATCATGGATTGTAAATAGGTGAAAACGTGAATCGGAGCTACAGCTATTAAAACAAGCTGAAATGATAGAGGAGGGTTCCTGATGGAGTGCTAGAGGGTCCAAACACAGTTTCGTGAAAGTCAACTTTGGCACCCCAGGAAGAGTAATCAATTCAAATGGTAATAGGGGATACATCATGGTTTGGAAATAGGTAAAAAGGTAAATCGGAGCTACAGATTTTCAAACCAGCTGAAATGATAGAGGAGAGTTCCTGATGGAGTGCTAGAGGGTCCAAACACAGTTTCGTGAAAGTCAACTTTGGCACCCCAGGAAGGGTAATCAATTGAAATGGTAATAGTGGATACATCATGGTTTGGAAATAGGCTTAAAGGTGAATCGGAGCTACGGCTCTTAAAACGAGCTGAAATGATAGAGGAAGGTTCCTGATGGAGTGCTAGAGGGTCCAAACACAGTTTCGTGAAAGTCAACTTAGGCACCCCAGGAAGGGTAATCCGAAAAAAAAGGGTAATAGTGGATATATCATGGTTTGGAAATAAGTAAAAAAGTAAATCGGAGCTACGGCTCTTAAAACCAGCTGAAATGATAGAGGAGGATTCATGATGGAGTGCTAGAGGGTCAAAACACAGTTTCGTGAAAGTCAACTTTGGTGGATGTTGTGGTGTACTCATGTATGCCGTTGGCGGTGCACCATGCATTGGTGGATGTTATGGTGTAGACATGTATGCCGGTTGTGGGGCACCATGCATTGGTGGATGTTGTGGTGTACTCATGTATGTCAGTGCCCGTGTGCCATGCATTGGTGGATGTGATGGTTATGTCTCATGTATGCCTCTGGCGGTGCACCATGCATTGGTGGATGTTGTGGTGTAGTAATGTATATCAGTAATGTGGTACCATTTATTGGTGGATGTGATGGTTATGTCTCTTGTATGAGACTGGAGGTGCGCCATGCATTGGTGGATGTGATGGTGGTGCACTCATGTATGTCGGTGGAGGTGCCCCATGTCGGTGGGGGTGTGTCATCCATTGGTGGATGTGATGGTTTTCTCTCATGTATGCATGTGGTGGTGCTCCATGCATTGGTGGATGTTATGGTGTACTCATGTATGCCGGTGGTGCACCATGCATTGGTGGATGTTGTGGTGTACTCATGTATGTCAGTGCCGGTGTGCCATGCATTGGTGGATGTGATGGTTTTGTCTCATGTGTGCCTGTGGAGGTGCACCATGCATTGGTGGATGTTGTGGTGTAGTCATATACATGAGTGGTTGGGTACCATTCATTGGTGGATGTGATGGTTGTGTCTCTTGTATGAGACAGGAGGTGCGCCATGCATTGGTGGATGTGATGGTGGTGTACTCATGTATGTCGGTGGAGGTGCCCCATGTCGGTGGGGGTGTGTCATCCATTGGTGGATGTGATGGTTTTCTCTCATGTATGCATGTGGTGGTGCTCCATGCATTGGTGGATGTGATGGTGTACTCATGTATGCCGTTGGCGGTGCGCCATGCATTGGTGGATGTTGTGGTGTAGTCATGTATATCAGTAATGGGGTACCATTTATTGGTGGATGTGATGGTTGTGTCTCTTGTATGAGACTGGAGGTGTGCCATGCATTGGTGGATGTGATGGTGGTGTACTCATGTATGTCGGTGGAGGTGCCCCATGTCGGTGGGGGTGTGTCATCCATTGGTGGATGTGATGGTTTTCTCTCATGTATGCATGTGGTGGTGCTCCATGCATTGGTGGATGTGATGGTGTACTCATGTATGCCGTTGGCGGTGCGCCATGCATTGGTGGATGTTATGGTGTACTCATGTATGCCGGTGGTGCACCATGCATTGGTGGATGTTGTGGTGTACTCATGTATGTCAGTGCCGGTGTGCCATGCAGTGGTGGATGTGATGGTTATGTCTCATGTATGCCTGTGGAGGTGCACCATGCATTGGTGGATGTTGTGGTGTAGTCATATACATGAGTGGTTGGGTACCATTCATTGGTGGATGTGATGGTTGTGTCTCTTGTATGAGACTGGAGGTGCGCCATGCATTGGTGGATGTGATGGTGGTGTACTCATGTATGTCGGTGGAGGTGCGCCATGTCGGTGGGGGTGTGTCATCCATTGGTGGATGTGATGGTTTTCTCTCATGTATGCATGTGGTGGTGCTCCATGCATTGGTGGATGTTATGGTGTACTCATGTATGCCGTTGGCGGTGCGCCATGCATTGGTGGATGTTATGGTGTACTCATGTATGTCAGTGCCGGTGTGCCATGCAGTGGTGGATGTGATGGTTTTGTCTCATGTATGCCTGTGGAGGTGCACCATGCATTGGTGGATGTTGTGGTGTAGTCATATACATGAGTGGTTGGGTACCATTCATTGGTGGATGTGATGGTTTTGTCTCTTGTATGAGACTGGAGGTGCGCCATGCATTGGTGGATGTGATGGTGGTGTACTCATGTATGTCGGTGGAGGTGCGCCATGTCGGTGGGGGTGTGTCATCCATTGGTGGATGTGATGGTTTTCTCTCATGTATGCATGTGGTGGTCCTCCAAGCATTGGTGGATGTTATGGTGTACTCATGTATGCCGTTGGCGGTGCGCCATGCATTGGTGGATGTTATGGTGTACTCATGTATGCCGGTGGTGCACCATGCATTGGTGGATGTTGTGGTGTACTCATGTATGTCAGTGCCGGTGTGCCATGCAGTGGTGGATGTGATGGTTGTGTCTCATGTATGCCTGTGGAGGTGCACCATGCATTGGTGGATGTTGTGGTGTAGTCATATACATGAGTGGTTGGGTACCATTCATTGGTGGATGTGATGGTTTTGTCTCTTGTATGAGACTGGAGGTGCGCCATGCATTGGTGGATGTGATGGTGGTGTACTCATGTATGTCGGTGGAGGTGCGCCATGTCGGTGGGGATGTGTCATCCATTGGTGGATGTGATGGTTTTCTCTCATGTATGCATGTGGTGGTGCTCCATGCATTGGTGGATGTGATGCTGTACTCATGTATGCCGTTGGCGGTGCGCCATGCATTGGTGGATGTTATGGTGTACTCATGTATGTCAGTGCCGGTGTGCCATGCAGTGGTGGATGTGATGGTTTTGTCTCATGTATGCCTGTGGAGGTGCACCATGCATTGGTGGATGTTGTGGTGTAGTCATATACATGAGTGGTTGGGTACCATTCATTGGTGGATGTGATGGTTTTGTCTCTTGTATGAGACTGGAGGTGCGCCATGCATTGGTGGATGTGATGGTGGTGTACTCATGTATGTCGGTGGAGGTGCGCCATGTCGGTGGGGGTGTGTCATCCATTGGTGGATGTGATGGTTTTCTCTCATGTATGCATGTGGTGGTCCTCCATGCATTGGTGGATGTTATGGTGTACTCATGTATGCCGTTGGCGGTGCGCCATGCATTGGTGGATGTTATGGTGTACTCATGTATGCCGGTGGTGCACCATGCATTGGTGGATGTTGTGGTGTACTCATGTATGTCAGTGCCGGTGTGCCATGCAGTGGTGGATGTGATGGTTGTGTCTCATGTATGCCTGTGGAGGTGCACCATGCATTGGTGGATGTTGTGGTGTAGTCATATACATGAGTGGTTGGGTACCATTCATTGGTGGATGTGATGGTTTTGTCTCTTGTATGAGACTGGAGGTGCGCCATGCATTGGTGGATGTGATGGTGGTGTACTCATGTATGTCGGTGGAGGTGCGCCATGTCGGTGGGGGTGTGTCATCCATTGGTGGATGTGATGGTTTTCTCTCATGTATGCATGTGGTGGTGCTCCATGCATTGGTGGATGTTATGGTGTACTCATGTATGCCGTTGGCGGTGCGCCATGCATTGGTGGATGTTATGGTGTACTCATGTATGCCGATGGTGCACCATACATTGGTGGATGTTGTGGTGTACTCATGTATGTCAGTGCCGGTGTGCCATGCAGTGGTGGATGTGATGGTTTTGTCTCATGTATGCCTGTGGAGGTGCACCATGCATTGGTGGATGTTGTGGTGTAGTCATATACATGAGTGGTTGGGTACCATTCATTGGTGGATGTGATGGTTTTGTCTCTTGTATGAGACTGGAGGTGCGCCATGCATTGGTGGATGTGATGGTGGTGTACTCATGTATGTCGGTGGAGGTGCGCCATGTCGGTGGGGGTGTGTCATCCATTGGTGGATGTGATGGTTTTCTCTCATGTATGCATGTGGTGGTGCTCCATGCATTGGTGGATGTTATGGTGTACTCATGTATGCCGTTGGCGGTGCGCCATGCATTGGTGGATGTTATGGTGTACTCATGTATGCCGATGGTGCACCATACATTGGTGGATGTTGTGGTGTACTCATGTATGTCAGTGCCGGTGTGCCATGCAGTGGTGGATGTGATGGTTTTGTCTCATGTATGCCTGTGGAGGTGCACCATGCATTGGTGGATGTTGTGGTGTAGTCATATACATGAGTGGTTGGGTACCATTCATTGGTGGATGTGATGGTTTTGTCTCTTGTATGAGACTGGAGGTGCGCCATGCATTGGTGGATGTGATGGTGGTGTACTCATGTATGTCGGTGGAGGTGCGCCATGTCGGTGGGGATGTGTCATCCATTGGTGGATGTGATGGTTTTCTCTCATGTATGCATGTGGTGGTGCTCCATGCATTGGTGGATGTGATGCTGTACTCATGTATGCCGTTGGCGGTGCGCCATGCATTGGTGGATGTTATGGTGTACTCATGTATGCTGATGGTGCACCATGCATTGGTGGATGTTGTGGTGTACTCATGTATGTCAGTGCCGGTGTGCCATGCATTGGTGGATGTGATGGTTATATCTCATGTATGCCTGTGGAGGTGCACCATGCATTGGTGGATGTTGTGGTGTAGTCATATACATGAGTGGTTGGGTACCATTCATTGGTGGATGTGATGGTTTTGTCTCTTGTATGAGACTGGAGGTGCGCCATGCATTGGTGGATGTGATGGTGGTGTACTCATGTATGTCGGTGGAGGTGCGCCATGTCGGTGGGGGTGTGTCATCCATTGGTGGATGTGATGGTTTTCTCTCATGTATGCATGTGGTGGTGCTCCATGCATTGGTGGATGTTATGGTGTACTCATGTATGCCGTTGGCGGTGCGCCATGCATTGGTGGATGTTATGGTGTACTCATGTATGCCGATGGTGCACCATACATTGGTGGATGTTGTGGTGTACTCATGTATGTCAGTGCCGGTGTGCCATGCAGTGGTGGATGTGATGGTTTTGTCTCATGTATGCCTGTGGAGGTGCACCATGCATTGGTGGATGTTGTGGTGTAGTCATATACATGAGTGGTTGGGTACCATTCATTGGTGGATGTGATGGTTTTGTCTCTTGTATGAGACTGGAGGTGCGCCATGCATTGGTGGATGTGATGGTGGTGTACTCATGTATGTCGGTGGAGGTGCGCCATGTCGGTGGGGGTGTGTCATCCATTGGTGGATGTGATGGTTTTCTCTCATGTATGCATGTGGTGGTGCTCCATGCATTGGTGGATGTGATGCTGTACTCATGTATGCCGTTGGCGGTGCGCCATGCATTGGTGGATGTTATGGTGTACTCATGTATGTCAGTGCCGGTGTGCCATGCAGTGGTGGATGTGATGGTTTTGTCTCATGTATGCCTGTGGAGGTGCACCATGCATTGGTGGATGTTGTGGTGTAGTCATATACATGAGTGGTTGGGTACCATTCATTGGTGGATGTGATGGTTTTGTCTCTTGTATGAGACTGGAGGTGCGCCATGCATTGGTGGATGTGATGGTGGTGTACTCATGTATGTCGGTGGAGGTGCGCCATGTCGGTGGGGGTGTGTCATCCATTGGTGGATGTGATGGTTTTCTCTCATGTATGCATGTGGTGGTCCTCCATGCATTGGTGGATGTTATGGTGTACTCATGTATGCCGTTGGCGGTGCGCCATGCATTGGTGGATGTTATGGTGTACTCATGTATGCCGGTGGTGCACCATGCATTGGTGGATGTTGTGGTGTACTCATGTATGTCAGTGCCGGTGTGCCATGCAGTGGTGGATGTGATGGTTGTGTCTCATGTATGCCTGTGGAGGTGCACCATGCATTGGTGGATGTTGTGGTGTAGTCATATACATGAGTGGTTGGGTACCATTCATTGGTGGATGTGATGGTTTTGTCTCTTGTATGAGACTGGAGGTGCGCCATGCATTGGTGGATGTGATGGTGGTGTACTCATGTATGTCGGTGGAGGTGCGCCATGTCGGTGGGGATGTGTCATCCATTGGTGGATGTGATGGTTTTCTCTCATGTATGCATGTGGTGGTGCTCCATGCATTGGTGGATGTGATGCTGTACTCATGTATGCCGTTGGCGGTGCGCCATGCATTGGTGGATGTTATGGTGTACTCATGTATGCTGATGGTGCACCATGCATTGGTGGATGTTGTGGTGTACTCATGTATGTCAGTGCCGGTGTGCCATGCATTGGTGGATGTGATGGTTATATCTCATGTATGCCTGTGGAGGTGCACCATGCATTGGTGGATGTTGTGGTGTAGTCATATACATGAGTGGTTGGGTACCATTCATTGGTGGATGTGATGGTTTTGTCTCTTGTATGAGACTGGAGGTGCGCCATGCATTGGTGGATGTGATGGTGGTGTACTCATGTATGTCGGTGGAGGTGCGCCATGTCGGTGGGGGTGTGTCATCCATTGGTGGATGTGATGGTTTTCTCTCATGTATGCATGTGGTGGTGCTCCATGCATTGGTGGATGTTATGGTGTACTCATGTATGCCGTTGGCGGTGCGCCATGCATTGGTGGATGTTATGGTGTACTCATGTATGCCGATGGTGCACCATACATTGGTGGATGTTGTGGTGTACTCATGTATGTCAGTGCCGGTGTGCCATGCAGTGGTGGATGTGATGGTTTTGTCTCATGTATGCCTGTGGAGGTGCACCATGCATTGGTGGATGTTGTGGTGTAGTCATATACATGAGTGGTTGGGTACCATTCATTGGTGGATGTGATGGTTTTGTCTCTTGTATGAGACTGGAGGTGCGCCATGCATTGGTGGATGTGATGGTGGTGTACTCATGTATGTCGGTGGAGGTGCGCCATGTCGGTGGGGGTGTGTCATCCATTGGTGGATGTGATGGTTTTCTCTCATGTATGCATGTGGTGGTGCTCCATGCTTTGGTGGATGTTATGGTGTACTCATGTATGCCGTTGGCGGTGCGCCATGCATTGGTGGATGTTATGGTGTACTCATGTATGCCGGTGATGCACCATGCATTGGTGGATGTTGTGGTGTACTCATGTATGTCAGCGCCGGTGTGCCATGCAGTGGTGGATGTGATGGTTATGTCTCATGTATGCCTGTGGAGGTGCACCATGCATTGGTGGATGTTGTGGTGTAGTCATGTATATCAGTGGTGGGGTACCATTCATTGGTGGATGTGATGGTTTTGTCTCTTGTATGAGGCTGGAAGTGCACCATGCATTGGTGGATGTGATGGTGGTGAACTCATGTATTCCGTTGGTGGTGTGCCATGCACTGGTGGATGTTGTGGTGTGCTCATGTATGTCGGTGGTGGTGCACCATGGATTGGTGGATGTTGTGGTGTAGTGATGTACGTCAGTGGTGGTGTGCCATTCATTGGTGGATGTGATGGTTTTGTCTCTTGTATGAGGCTGGCGGTGCACCATGCATTGGTGGATGTTGTGGTGAACTCATGTATGCCGTTGGTGGTGCCCTATGCATTGGTGCATTTTGTGGTGTACTCATGTATGAAGGTGGCAGTGCGCGATGGATAGGTTGATGTTATGGTGTACTCATGTATGCCGGTGGTGGTGCGCCATGGATTGGTGGATGTTGTAGTGTAGTCATGTATATCAGTGGTGGGGTACCATTCATTGGTGGATGTGATGGTTATGTCTCTTGTATGAGGCTGGAGGTGTGCCATGCATTGGTGGATGTGATGGTTTTCTCTCATGTATGCATGTGGAGGTGCTCCATGCATTGGTGGATGTTATGGTGTACTCATGTATGCCGGTGGCGGTGCACCATGCATTGGTGGATGTTGTGGTGTACTCATGTATACCAGAGGCGGTGTGCCATGCATTGGTGGATGTTTTGGTGTACTCATGTATGCCGGTGGTGGTACACCATGCATTGGTGGATGTTGTGGTGTACTCATGTATGTCAGTGCCGGTGTGCCATGCATTGGTGGATGTGATGGTTATGTTTCATGTATGCCTCTGTCGGTGCAACATGCATTGGTGGATGTTGTGGTGTAGTCATGTATATCAGTGGTGGGGTACCATTTATTGGTGGATGTGATGGTTGTGTCTCTTGTATGAGACTGGAGGTGCCCCATGCATTGGTGGATGTGTTGGTTATGTCTCATGTATGCCTGTGGCGGTGCACCATGCATTGGTGGATGTTGTGGTGTAGTCATGGATATCAGTGGTGGGGTACCATTCATTGGTTGATGTGATGGTTATGTCTCTTGTATGAGGCTGGAGGTGTGTCATGCATTGGTGGATGTGATGATGGTGTACTCATGTATGTCGGTGGAGGTGCCCCATGTCGGTGGGGGTGTGCCATGCATTGGTGGATGTGATGGTTTTCTGTCATGTATGCCGGTGGCGGTGCACCATGCATTGGTGGATGTTGTGGTGTACTCATGTATACCAGTGGCGGTGTGCCATGCATTGGTGGATGTTGTGGTGTACTCATGTATGCCGGTGGTTGTGCACCATGCATTGGTGGATGTTGTGGTGTACTCATGTATGTCAGTGCCGGTGTGCCATGCATTGGTGGATGTGATGGTTATGTTTCATGTATGCCTCTGGCGGTGCACCATGCATTGGTGGATGTTGTGGTGTAGTCATGTATATCAGTGGTGGGGTACCATTTATTGGTGGATGTGATGGTTGTGTCTCTTGTATGAGACTGGAGGTGCCCCATGCATTGGTGGATGTGATGGTTATGTCTCATGTATGCCTGTGGCGGTGCACCATGCATTGGTGGATGTTGTGGTGTAGTCATGGATATCAGTGGTGGGGTACCATTCATTGGTTGATGTGATGGTTGTGTCTCTTGTATGAGGCTGGAGGTGTGTCATGCATTGGTGGATGTGATGGTGGTGTACTCATGTATGTCGGTGGAGGTGCCCCATGTCGGTGGGGGTGTGCCATGCATTGGTGGATGTGATGGTTATGTCTCTTGTATGAGGCTGGCTGTGCCCCATGCATTGGTGGATGTTGTGGTGTACTCATGTATGCCTGTGGCGGTGCGCCATGCATTGGTGGATGTTATGGTGTACTCATGTATGTCAGTGCCGGTGTACCATGCATTGGTGGATGTGATGGTTATGTCTCTTGTATGAGGCTGGCGGTGCCCCATGCATTGGTGGATGTTGTGGTGAACTCATGTATGCCGTTGGTAGTGCCCCATGCATAGGTTGATGTTGTGGTGTATTCATGTATGTCGGTGGTGGTGCGCCATGCATTGGTGGATGTTTTGGTGTCCCATGTAATGCCGGTGGTGGTGCACCGTGTATTGGTGAATGTTATGGTGGTGTCTCATTTACATGTATTGTGGTGTACGATGTTGAGATGATCGTTTTTACTTTAAACAAAACGTAAACCAGTCTTAGTGAAATTAATGTTTCGAATCCACGTCATTTTATCTTGCAACTGAAAATTTAAGTCTTAGAATTTTATTCAACTTAGGATAAAAGTTGTTTAACAAACGATTATAGATTCAAGTCGTTATTACCAGTTTGTATTTCAAGGAGGTAAGCGCAGCAGTTAGAACAGTGAAACAAGTGCACGTGCGGTACGTGATGAGCGTTAACTTAGACCAACCCAATTTCTCGACGTTTTATTTAATGTGCACCCCAAACCCCCTGTAATACAAACAAAGAAAGTGATTTGAAATTACGATCGTTTGTTTAACAACTTTCATCTTAAGTTGAATAAAATTCTCACAATTAAATGTTCAATTGGCAAGGTATAAAATTATAAGAAATTTGCCATCGTAATTTCATTTAATTCGATTTACGTTTTTGTTTAAAGAGACATTCATCGGTACGCTTTCGCGGCAAACGGACTGTAATCACGAATAACACGAGTGAGTCACGAAAGCGATGAGCAGTGATAAGCACATCACAATTTACAACATTCCCACCCACGGACGACAGTTTGTTTTAATTCAGTTACATTGAATGTTCCATACCCCTATGTCACTTTGGGTTTAACTTGTAATTTTAAATTTACAATGGGTTATACCTGTATTGTATTAGCCGTTGATTATGTTTTAGCTATATTGTCTTACATAAATAAATCTGTAATTAATAAAAGAAAAGTTTGTTTCGTTTTGTTTCAGTAATGAATATTATCAGGTCTTACTTGGCTCACGCTAAATAAGAAAACATGCCTCTGTGCAAACACTTGTGATTGAGGTGCTGTCAGTAGCTCTAATCCTTTGTTTCGGGTTCGGCGACTGGGATTAGGTTACGTAAGCGAGCGACCCGAAGCGAGCGACTGACGCCCGCTTGGAGTTTGAGCACCCACCTATAGTGATGTGAAATATTCGTCGTGGGGAGAGAAAGTCTTGAAATCCTGTAGAGGTAGGACGACTTCAAGGATTCTTCGGAAGGGCGACAGAGGACCATACAGGTAGGTGTTTCTATATCTATTTGGAAGAAAATATGCATCTTCATGGATATTTGTTTAATATACAGTGCACACTTATTCTCTCATAGTACACAGCCATTTAGGTATAGATGGGAAAGGTTGATACTGGTTTCTGCATGTAAACGGAGTGGTAGTGTAGCCTAGTTGTTCAAGTGTTGGCACGTCATGTTCAGTACCATTGTTCGAGTCCTCACTTAAATATTATGTCCCACGCCCACTTATGGGGCAAGTCGTAGGAATATTCCCCAAAGCGGCAGAAAACCACATTTACTCGCTGTTGTTAATCCAATCTACAAACGCGAGAAATGTGATTACTAATGCTTATGCATGACTCATTTCTTTCAGACGCAGGAACCCTGGCACACTCTGGATTTGGTGTTGTGTCACTCTAAACCCTTCCACCTGGACTTTAGTACACTGACTTTCCGAGGGTCCGATGGGATGAGCTTTTGTCTCATGGTGGCTCCATTGTGCGTCTGCTCTCCGCGTAGCCCCCTGCCGAGCGCACATGGAGTAGGTTCGGTGCTAGGGCCTGACTGTACAGTCAGGATGGTTGTTACAGCAACCCAGCTAGTTTAGGGTTGGCACACTCTGTGGCCCCAGTCTTTTCAGCACCCCCAGTAGACCCAATGCTGACTGCACTTGACTGGTAGATTAGGGGTTAGTGTAGATAGGGCCCCCTTCGTGCATGCCCTGTACGATGCTATCTATAGATAGTATAACTTAGTGTTAACCCACCATTCCGTCCTTCAATAGGTAGTTCGAGGCAAAGCAAGTCCCGGATGGTCACTTTGAAAGTCAGTGTACTGGCCACCTGCTGGTAAAGCATTCACTATTTCAGTTTAAAACTTCAATTAAATTTTGTTTTTCACGTCCCGATAATATTTGCTTTGCATTTAAATGTAAGGGGATCGTCGAATAACCGAATGGTTAAAGCGTTCGCTCATGACGCTCCAAACAACCCTATTTCGATTTCCCATATCTGAATGATGTGTGAAGCATCTATTTGTAGTTACTCACCGTGAAATAGCTAGTATATTGCTGAACGCGGTGTAAAAAGTACACTCATTCAGTCATAATCTGTGTGACAAGCATAAATTATGTAAGGTGTTCTTTGCCTTTTTAAGTAGAACCGTTGCTTACGCATGCAACTGTTCCTTTCAAACAATCTTTTGAATAAACCATAACATGCAATGCATCCATGTTTATCATGACGTCTACTGCAAAATTACAACTTGAGTTTCATGTTTGAGATTTTACGTGTAAGCATATAAGTTGCATTTATGCACACAGTAAGTGCCAGCGATGTAAACTATATTCTCTTTACTGTTATGAGCAGGGATGCCATCTACCTGGGGGCGGAAATGGACCCTGAAGTCCCCCAGAGGCAGGACGACTGCCGAGAAGATATTCCGTGGACAGAAGTGGATCAAGGTCTCTTCTGGCGGCAGGACAACGACTACAAAGCCGTCAGACTACCAGGAAGGCAAGTTCTCCAAATTATCTTTTGAAGACAACATACAATATATTCTTGTTGACAATGACGTCACGAGCAAGTTACAACTTGTGTTTCAGGTTACAGCGTTTTCCTGACCAAAAAGCATATGCTTTTAATATTTATTATCCATGTAGTAAGTATCAGTGATATGAAACATTAACCTATTCGTTATCGTTACTATTAGGAACGTGGATACCATCGTCCTGGGGGCGGAAATGGACCCTGAAGTCCCCCAGAGGCAGGACGACTGCCAAGAAGATATTCCATGGATAGACGTGGACCATGGATTCTTCGTAAGGGTGACAGAGGACCAGACAGGCAGGTGTTTTCAACTCATTTTGGAAGAAAATATTTGCTTCATATATAGTGCACACTAATTCTCTCATACTATACAGCCATTTAGGAGTGAGTGAGTTTAGTTTTACGCCGCACTCAGCAATATTCAGCTATAAGGTGACGGTCTGTAAATAACCGAGTCTGGACAAGACAATCCAGTGATCAACAACACGAGCATCGATCTGCTCAAATGGGAACCGATGACATGTTTCAACCAAGAAGTCAGCGAGTCTGACCACCCGATCCCGTTAGTCGCCTCTTACGACCAGCATAGTCACAGCCATTTAGGTATAGATGGGAAAGGTTGATACTGGTTTCTGCATGTAAACGGAGTGGTAGTGTAGCCTAGTTGTTCAAGTGTTGGCACGTCATGTTCAGTACCATTGTTCGAGTCCTCACTTAAATACTATGCCCCACGCCCACTTATGAGGCTCGTCGTTGCAAAATTGCCCAAAGCGGCAGAAAACCACACTTACTCGCTGTTGTTAATACAATCTACATCCGAGAGAAATGTGATTACTGATGCTTATGCATGACTCATTTCTTTCAGACGCAGGAACCCTGGCACACTCTGGATTTGGTGTTGTGTCACTCTAAACCCTTCCACCTGGACTTTAGTACACTGACTTTCCGAGGGTCCGATGGGATGAGCTTTTGTCTCATGGTGGCTCCATTGTGCGTCTGCTCTCCGCGTAGCCCCCTGCCGAGCGCACATGGAGTAGGTTCGGTGCTAGGGCCTGACTGTACAGTCAGGATGGTTGTTACAGCAACCCAGCTAGTTTAGGGTTGGCACACTCTGTGGCCCCAGTCTTTTCAGCACCCCCAGTAGACCCAATGCTGACTGCACTTGACTGGTAGATTAGGGGTTAGTGTAGATAGGGCCCCCTTCGTGCATGCCCTGTACGATGCTATCTATAGATAGTATAACTTAGTGTTAACCCACCATTCCGTCCTTCAATAGGTAGTTCGAGGCAAAGCAAGTCCCGGATGGTCACTTTGAAAGTCAGTGTACTGGCCTGGCCACCTGCTGGTAAAGCATTCACTATTTCAGTTTAAAACTTAGATGAAATTTTGTTTTTCACGTCCCGACATATTTGCTTTGCATTTAAATGTAAGGGGATCGTCGAATAACCGAATGGTTAAAGCGTTCGCTCATGACGCTCCAAACAACCCTATTTCGATTTCCCATATCTGAATGATGTGTGAAGCATCTATTTGTAGTTACTCACCGTGATATAGCTAGTATATTGCTGAACGCGGTGTAAAAAGTACACTCATGCAGTCATAATCTGTGTGACAAGCATAAATTATGTAAAGTGTTCTTTGCCTTTTTAAGTAGAACCGTTGCTTACGCATGCAACTGTTCCTTTCAAACAATCTTTTGAATAAACCATAACATGCAATGCATCCTTGTTTATCATGACGTCTACTGCAAAATTACAACTTGAGTTTCATGTTTGAGATTTTACGTGTAAGCATATAAGTTGCATTTATGCACACAGTAAGTGCCAGCGATGTAAACTATATTCTCTTTACTGTTATGAGCAGGGATGCCATCTACCTGGGGGCGGAAATGGACCCTGAAGTCCCCCAGAGGCAGGACGACTGCCGAGAAGATATTCCGTGGACAGAAGTGGATCAAGGTCTCTTCTGGCGGCAGGACAACGACTACAAAGCCGTCAGACTACCAGGAAGGCAAGTTCTCCAAACTATCTTTTGAAGACAACATACAATATATTCTTGTTGACAATGACGTCACGAGCAAGTTACAACTTGTGTTTCAGGTTACAGCGTTTTCCTGACCACAAAGCATATGCTTTTAATATTCATTTTCCATGTAGTAAGTATCAGTGATATGAAACATTAACCTATTCGTTATCGTTACTATTAGGAACGTGGATACCATCGTCCTGGGGGCGGAAATGGACCCTGAAGTCCCCCAGAGGCAGGACGACTGCCAAGAAGATATTCCATGGATAGACGTGGACCATGGATTCTTCGGAAGGGTGACAGAGGACCAGACAGGCAGGTGTTTTCAACTCATTTTGGAAGAAAATATTTGCTTCATATATAGTGCACACTAATTCTCTCATACTATACAGCCATTTAGGAGTGAGTGAGTTTAGTTTTACGCCGCACTCAGCAATATTCAGCTATAAGGTGACGGTCTGTAAATAACCGAGTCTGGACAAGACAATCCAGTGATCAACAACACGAGCATCGATCTGCTCAAATGGGAACCGATGACATGTTTCAACCAAGAAGTCAGCGAGTCTGACCACCCGATCCCGTTAGTCGCCTCTTACGACCAGCATAGTCACAGCCATTTAGGTATAGATGGGAAAGGTTGATACTGGTTTCTGCATGTAAACGGAGTGGTAGTGTAGCCTAGTTGTTCAAGTGTTGGCACGTCATGTTCAGTACCATTGTTCGAGTCCTCACTTAAATACTATGCCCCACGCCCACTTATGAGGCTCGTCGTTGCAAAATTGCCCAGAGCGGCAGAAAACCACACTTACTCGCTGTTGTTAATACAATCTACATCCGAGAGAAATGTGATTACTGATGCTTATGCATGACTCATTTCTTTCAGACGCAGGAACCCTGGCACACTCTGGATTTGGTGTTGTGTCACTCTAAACCCTTCCACCTGGACTTTAGTACACTGACTTTCCGAGGGTCCGATGGGATGAGCTTTTGTCTCATGGTGGCTCCATTGTGCGTCTGCTCTCCGCGTAGCCCCCTGCCGAGCGCACATGGAGTAGGTTCGGTGCTAGGGCCTGACTGTACAGTCAGGATGGTTGTTACAGCAACCCAGCTAGTTTAGGGTTGGCACACTCTGTGGCCCCAGTCTTTTCAGCACCCCCAGTAGACCCAATGCTGACTGCACTTGACTGGTAGATTAGGGGTTAGTGTAGATAGGGCCCCCTTCGTGCATGCCCTGTACGATGCTATCTATAGATAGTAAAACTTAGTGTTAACCCACCATTCCGTCCTTCAATAGGTAGTTCGAGGCAAAGCAAGTCCCGGATGGTCACTTTGAAAGTCAGTGTACTGGCCTGGCCACCTGCTGGTAAAGCATTCACTATTTCAGTTTAAAACTTAGATGAAATTTTGTTTTTCACGTCCCGACATATTTGCTTTGCATTTAAATGTAAGGGGATCGTCGAATAACCGAATGGTTAAAGCGTTCGCTCATGACGCTCCAAACAAACCTATTTCGATTTTCAAGATCTGAATGATGTGTGGAGCCGATATTTGTTGTTTCTCCCCGTGATATAGCTGCTATGCTGGTAAGACGACACTCATGCAGTCTTAATATGTGCTGGAAGTATAAATTATGATACATAATACTGTTTACTTTTATTAACAGAAGCCACTGTGTTCTTCCAAACGATCTTTTAAAGAAAACATAAAGTGCCTCCTTGTGTACAATGACGTCTACTGCTAAGTCACAACTTGATTTTTGTGTTTGAGATATGTTCTCGTGGAATCATATGTTTTGCATTTATGCACACAGTACACATGATGTAAAATATGTTTACCTTTATTATCAGGAGCGTGGATGCCATCTACCTGGGGGCGGAAACGGACCCTGAAGTCCCCCAGAGGCAGGACGACTGCCGAGAAGATATTCCGTGGACAGAAGTGGATCAAGGTCTCTTCAGGAGCAGCATGTGGATGTTTTACTGTTCGGACATTTTGTGACAATGTACTCTGCGTGTCTACTACTGTAAACCCTCCAGTAGATTAGGTAGCGTTGCATACGTTGAGGGAACACGGTTCCAGAGTTTTTTTTCTCAAAAATGTTTTTTATCTCTGGTTTTACGTGTCGGGCTTCAGTTACCTTTGACCTTGTTCAAATCTCAAATTTGATCAAGATCAATTTAGACACACAATCTGCGACAACAACGTTGGTGTTTATGTTCGAGGATTTGGTACTGTTCCATGTTGGGAATGATGACATTAATAAAACATAATCCGCACAGCTGGTCCAATTGTACTTGTTTGTTTTGCTGTTTTGTTTGTGAAACTTGTGAACTCGAGAAGAATTGTTTTTGTCCATGGAAATCGGATGTACACGACTTTATCGCCTTGTAGGAGTGCTTGTTTTTAGCCATACACTGCCATGCACTGCTAAACACCGCCAACACAGAAACACATCCCGAAACAAGTCCAACGTTAAAACAATAGATCAATACACGGGGGTATTCTAATGTCTACAAACCAGAACTTACAATACAAAAGCCTATCAACATTACTAGATCACATCGCACAGACCTTTAGTTCAATGTATTTACTAAACAATCCAGTGGTGTCTGTAGATGAGACAAGACATTAAATGAAAAGCTCCCACCAACATCCAACAGTCTAGAATATTACATTGCGCAAGTAAACAACCAAGGGCATGTTTGCCAATCATATTCCTTTACCAGTTGACCATGGTTAGAGCATTTGTGATGGTCAGCGTATCCCTATTCTGGTGTTCTGATGTCGAGAGATGCTGCTCTCCATGGATTGGTTGAACTGACACTGAGTAAATGCAGTAAAGTCAGTATGCCATCAGAGAGAGATCTATATCAAAGCAGATAAACTGAACAAATTGTAAGCTTCTGAATGTATCAAAAGTGATTAACAGTTATCTGACAGACCATTTGAATAGCTACTACGAGAGCTTAGAGGCAGTTATCGATCGTGAAGCATAGTTTTCTAATACTTTGGATACTGCTATTTCATCAAATAGTTAAGGAATGTATAGCTTTTATTAACCATAACATTGAAGTTTGTTTTTTTCTAAACTGAGTTAAACATGTGACACCAAATGAATTGTTTGTTAGTTCTCTGCTCTGTATAGGCACTAAAACTACAATGGTGGCCATCTTGGCAGCCATTTTTGAATTCTGGGTAATATCAAGTTGTTCCATGTAGAAGTAAACAGGAAACAAAATCTCGTCTCAAATAGTAAGCTGTGAAACATTATAATATCACGACATGACCATACAAAATCACCTGTTTTGTGCCCGAGGCACCACTCTAGAAGATACAAGTGTCAAAAAAACATAAAAAGTATCAACATTGGCCGTAAATGGACACATTCGGTGTTAATTTTTGTGTAAATGTAACTGCCGAGAAGACAATTCAAAATGGCGGTCATTTTCATTATTTTCAAAAGCAAATATATGTCACAAAACATATACACCCTTTAGCAATACACAAAAGTCACAATGACAGTTATCAGATTGATATTAGTAAAACTATCCATGATTAACTTTGAGATGTTGTCGGCCAGCAAACCAAATGTCATGAAAATGCTCACAGACCTCCACCACATAAAATGGCCTGTGAAAACCTGAGTATTAAAGGCCTTTTCATGAGCCAAAGACATCATACTAACTGAAGATAGTGTCAAACAAAGTCAGTACTGGGGAGACTACGACATCAGATTTTTCAGCTGCCTCCTCCTGTACTACTTCAATACCCTTGGATACAGTAAAAGGGTTCACCTTTTACGGTGTCTTGTCAGGAGTCTCGATCACAAGGAAAAGAGGCCAATACTCAATCGATGCAGAAGGTCTGTATCAGTAGGGTCAATTTCAAGTGGACATTATTGGCTTTTGGGCGGAATTTCATAGGTGTAAGCCATGGTTAGTGTAATATGGTTCATCATCCGAGCCACCCACCCACCACGGAGTATCACAAGGACAATGCTAAAAGCATGTGGGTCTCCAACTTACAGCACCAAGGATACCCGGATGATCTACTCCAACAGAATAATTAATATTAATATTTCTACCAGATTGGCCCATGAGCCATATTAACTACGAGGTCGAAAATATCGGGGTTCATATTTTTCATACGACGACCTAGGGGAAAATATTACTTTCGCATGGTGAGGTGATGTCGAGAGCAATGCAAGGACGCCACGTCTCCTCTATAACGTTGCGTTCTAAATGAGGCCATTGTGGAAAACCAGCCCATATTTGAAAGTTGAGTTTGATAATAGATAGGCACATGCGTGCCTAAATATCTGTATATCCTTAGCTTCCGTTCGGGAAATACCAACATTCCAAACTGTGTCGTAAACATAGTTTCACATTAATTAGCAACAGTCTTATCAATAATAAACGTATTGCATCGTGCTTACGTCAAATTTCAGGGTGTACTGCACTCTGTAGACAGGTGTATGTTGGCACCCCAGAAAGGGTAATCCCGTGAATGGGTAATAGTGGATACATCATGGTTTGGAAATAGGTAAAAAGGTGAATCGGAGCTACAGATTTTCAAACCAACTGGAATGATAGAGGAGGGTTCCTGATGGAGTGCTAGAGGGTCCAAACACAGATTCGTGAAAGTCAACTTTAGCACCCCAGGAAGGGTAATCCCGTGAAAGGGTAAAAGTGGATACATCATGGTTTGGAAATAGGTAAAAAGGTGAATCGGAGCTACAGATTTTCAAACCAGCTGAAATAATGGAGGAGGGTTCCTGATGGAGTGCTAGAGGGTCCAAACACAGTTTCATGAAAGTCAACTTTGGCACCCCAGGAAGGGTAATCAATTGAAAGGGTAATAGGGGATACATCATGGTTTGGAAATAGGTAAAAAGGTGAATCGGAGCTACAGATTTTCAAACCAGCTGAAATGAGAGAGGAGGGTTCCTGATGGAGTGCTAGAGCGTCAAAACACAGTTTCATAAAAGTCAACTTTGGCAGCCCAGGAAGGGTATTTGTTTCAAAGGGTGATAGTGGATACATCATGGTTTGAAAATTGGTACAAAGGTGAATCGGAGCTATAGATTTCAAAACCAGCTGAAATGATAGAGGAGGGTTCCTGATGGAGTGCTAGAGGGTCAAAACACAGTTTCATGAAAGTCAACTTTGGCACCAAAGGAAGGGTAATCACGTGAAAGGGTAATAGGGGATACATCATGGTTTGGAAATAGGTAAAAAGGTGAATCTGGGCTACAGCTCTTAAAACCAGCTGAAATGATAGAGCAGGTTACCTGATGGAATGCTAGAGGGTCCAAACACAGTTTCGTGACAGTCAACTTTGGCACCCCAGGAAGGGTAATTCTGTGAAAGGGTAATAGGGGATACATCATGGTTTGGAAATAGGTAAAAAGGTGAATGGGAGCTACAGATTTTCAAACCAGCTGAAATGATAGAGGAGGGTTCCTGATTGAGTGCTAGAGGGTGAAGACAGTTTCATGAAAGTCATCTCTGGCACCCTAGGAAGGAAATGCCGTGAAAGGGTAATTGTGGATACATCATGGTTTGGAAATAGGTAAAAAGGTGAATCGGAGCTACAGATTTTCAAACCAGCTGAAATGATAGAGGAGGGTTCCTGATGGAGTGCTAGAGGGTCAAAACACAGTTTCATGAAAGTCAACTTTGGCACCCCAGGAAGGGTAATCACGTGAAAGGGTAATAGGGGATACATCATGGTTTGGAAGTAGGTAAAAAGGTGAATCTGGGCTACAGCTCTTAAAACCAGCTGAAATGATAGAGCAGGTTACCTGATGGAATGGTAGAGGGTCCAAACACAGTTTCGTGAAAGTCAAATTTGCCACCCCAGGAAGGGTAATCCCGTGAAAGTGTAATAGTGGATACATCATGGTTTGGAAATAGGTAAAAAGGTGAATCGGAGCTACAGATTTTCAAACCAGCTGAAATGATAGAGGAGGGTTCCTGATGGAGTGCTAGAGGGTCCAAACACAGTTTCGTGAAAGTCAACTTTGGCACCCCAGGAAGGGTAATCAATTGAAAGGGTAATAGGGGATGCATCATGGTTTGGAAATAGGTAAAAAGGTGAATCGGAGCTACAGATTTTCAAACCAGCTGAAATGATAGAGGAGGGTTCCTGATGGAGTGCTAGAGAGTCAAAACACAGTTTCATGAAAGTCAACTTTGGCACCCCAGGAAGGGTGTTTGATTGAAACGGTGATAGTGGATACATCATGGTTTGAAAATAGGTACAAAGGTGAATCGGAGCTATAGATTTCAAAACCAGCTGAAATGATAGAGGAGGGTTCCTGATGGAGTGCTAAAGGGTCAAAACACAGTTTCATGAAAGTCAATTTTGGCACCCCAGGAAGGGTAATCTCGTGAAAGGGTAAAAGGGGATACATCATGGTTTGGAAAGAGGCAAAAAAGTGAATCTGGGCTACAGCTCTTAAAACCAGCTGAAATGATAGAGGTGGGTACCTGATGGAATGGTAGAGGGTCCAAACACAGTTTCGTGAAAGTCAACTTTGGCACCCCAGGTAGGGTAATCCCGTGAAAGTGTAATAGTGGATACATCATGGTTTGGAAATAGGTAAAAAGGTGAATCAGAGATACAGATTTTTAAACCAGCTGAAATGATAGAGGAGGGTTCCTGATGGAATGCTAGAGGGTCCAAACACAGTTTCGTGAAAGTCAACTTTGCCACCCCAGGAAGGGTAATCAATTGAAATGGCAATAGGGGATTCATCATGGTTTGGAAATAGGTAAAAAGGTTAATCGGAGCTATAGGTTTCAACACCAGCTAAAATGATAGAGGAGGGTTCCTGATGGAGTGCTAGAGGGTCAAAACACAGTTTCATGAAAGTCAACTTTGGCACCTAAGGATGGGTAATCACGTGAAAGGGTAATATGGGATACATCATGGTTTAGAAATAGGTAAAAAAAGTCAATCGGAGCTACGTGTGTTAAAACCAGCTGAAATGATAGAGGAGGGTTGCTGATGGAGTGCTAGAGGGTCCAAACACAGTTTCGTGAAAGTCAACTTTGGCACCCCAGGAAGGGTAATTCTGTGAAAGGGTAATAGTAGATACATCATGGTTTGGAAATAGAGATAAAGGTGAATCGGAGCTATAGATTTTAAAACTAGCTCAAATGATGGAGGAGGGTTCCTGATGGAGTGCTAGAGGGTGAAAACAGTTTCATGAAAGTCAACTTTGGCACCCCAGGAAGGGTAATCAATTGAAAGGGTAATAGTGGATACATCATGGTTTGGAAGTTAGTAAAAAGGTAAATCGGAGCTACAGATTTTCAAACCAGCAGAAATGAGAGAGGAGGGTTCCTGATGGACTGCTACAGGGTGAAAACACAGTTTCATGAAAGTCAACTTTGCCACCCCAGGAAGGGTAATGCCGTGAAAGGGTGGTAGTGGATACATCATGGTTTGGAAATTAGTAAAAAGGTAAATCGGAGCTACAGATTTTCAAAGCAGCTGAAATGAGAGAGGAGGTCTCCTGATGGACTGCTAGAGGGTGAAAACACAGTTTCATGAAAGTCAACTTTGACACCCCACGAAGGGTAATTCCGTGAAAGGGTAATGGTGGATACATCATGGTTTGGAAATAGGCATAAAGGTTAATCGGAGCTATAGGTTTTAAAACCAGCTCAAATAATAGAGAACGTTTTTCTGGTGGAGTTCTAGAGGGTCCAAACACAGTTTCGCGAAAGTCAACTTTGGCACCCCAGGAAGGGTAATCCCGTGAAAGGGTAATGGGGCATACATCATGGTTTAGAAATAGGTAAAAAAGTCAATCGGAACTACGGCTCTTAAAACCAGATGAAATGATAGAGGAGGGTCCCTGATGGAGTGCTAGAGGGTCCAAACACAGTTTCATGAAAGTCAACTTTGACACCCCACGAAGGGTAATTCCGTGAAAGGGTAATGGTGGATACATCATGGTTTGGAAATAGGCATAAAGGTGAATCGGAGCTATAGGTTTTAAAACCAGCTCAAATAATAGAGAACGTTTTTCTGGTGGAGTTCTAGAGGGTCCAAACACAGTTTCGCGAAAGTCAACTTTGGCACCCCAGGAAGGGTAGTCCCGTGAAAGAGTATTAGTGGATACATCATGGTTTGGAAATAGGTAAAAAGGTGAATCGGATCTACAGATTTTCAAACCAGCTCAAATGAGAGAGGAGGGTTCCTGATGGACTGCTGCAGGGTGAAAACACAGTTTCATGAAAGTCAACTTTGCCACCCCAGGAAGGGTAATTCTGTAAAAGGGTAATAGTGGATAGATCATGGTTAGCAAATACGGATAAAGGTGATTCTTAGCTAGAGGTTTTAAAACCAGCTCACATGATAGAGGATTGTTCCTGATGGAGTGCTAGAGGGTCCAAAACAGTTTCGTGAAAGTCAACTTTGCCACCCCAGGAAGGGTAATCAATTGAAATGGCAATAGGGGATACATCATGGTTTGGAAATAGGTAAAAAGGTTAATCGGAGCTATAGGTTTCAACACCAGCTAAAATGATAGAGGAGGGTTCCTGATGGAGTGCTAGAGGGTCAAAACACAGTTTCATGAAAGTCAACTTTGGCACCTAAGGATGGGTAATCACGTGAAAGGGTAATAGGGGATACATCATGGTTTAGAAATAGGTAAAAAAAGTCAATCGGAGCTACGTGTGTTGAAACAAGCTGAAATGATAGAGGAGGGTTGCTGATGGAGTGCTAGAGGGTCCAAACACAGTTTCGTTAAAGTCAACTTTGGCACCCCAGGAAGGGTAATTCTGTAAAGGGTAATAGTGGATAGATCATGGTTAACAAATACGGATAAAGGTGATTCTTAGCTAGAGGTTTTAAAACCAGCTCAAATGATAGAGGATTGTTCCTGATGGAGTGCTAGAGGGTGAAAACAGTTTCATGAAAGTCAACTTTGGCACCCCAGGAAGGGTAATGCCGTGAAAGGGTAATAGTGGACACATCATGGTTTTCTAAATAGGAAAAAAGGTGAATTGGAGCTCCAGATTTTCAAACCAGCTGAAATGATAGAGGAGTGTTCCTGATGGAGTGCTAGAGGATCCAAACACAGTTTCATGAAAGTCAACTTTGGCACCCCAGGAAGGGTAATTCTGAGAAAAGGGTAATAGTGGATAAATCATGGTTAGCAAACACGGATAAAGGTGATTCGGAGCTACAGATTTTCAAACCAGCTGAAATGATAGAGGAGGGTTCCTGATGGAGTGCTAGAGGGTCAAAACACAGTTTCATGAAAGTCAACTTTGGCACCACAGGAAGGGTATTTGTTTGAAACGGTGATAGTGGATACATCATGGTTTGAAAATAGGTACAAAGGTGAATCGGAGCTATAGATTTTAAAACCAGCTGAAATGATAGAGGAGGGTTCCTGAATTAGTGCTAGATTGTGAAAACAGTTTCATGAAACTCAACTTTGCCACCCCAGGAAGGGTCATGCGGTGAAAGGGTAATAGTGGATACATCATGGTTTGGAAATTAGTAAAAAGGTAAATCGGAGCTACAGATTTTCAAACCAGCTGAAATGAGAGAGGAGGGCTCCTGATGGACTGCTAGATTGTGAAAACAGTTTCATGAAAGTCAACTTTGGCACCCCAGGAAGGGTAATCCCGTAAAAGGGTAATGGGGCATACATCATGGTTTGGAAATAGGTAAAAAAGTGAATGGGAACTACGGCTCTTCAAACCAGCTGAAATGATAGAGGAGTGTTCCTGATGGAGTGCTAGAGGATCCAAACACAGTTTCATGAAAGTCAACTTTGGCACCATAGGAAGGGTAATTCTGTGAAAGGGTGATAGGGGATACATCAAGGTTTGGAAATAGGCAAAAAGGTGAATTTACTTAATTTTCAAACCAGCTGAAATAATAGAGGAGGGTTCCTGATGGAGTGCTAAAAGGTCAAAACACACTTTCATGAAAGTCAACTTTGGTACCTCAGGAAGGGTAATTCTGTGAAAGGGTAATAGTAGATACATCATATTTTGGAAATAGGCATAAAGGTGAATCGGAGCTATAGGTTTTAAAACCAGCTCAAATGATAGAGGAGGGTTCCTGATTGAGTGGTAGAGGGTGAAAACAGTTTCATGAAAGTCAACTTTGGCACCCCAGGAATGGTAATACCGTGAAAGAGTATTAGTGGATACATCATGGTTTGGAAATAGGTAAAAAGGTGAATCGGATCTAGAGATTTTCAAACCAGCTGAAATGATAGAGGATTGTTCCTGATGGAGTGCTAGAGGGTGAAAACAGTTTCATGAAAGTCAACTTTGGCACCCCAGGAAGGGCAATCCCGTGAAAGGATAATGGGGGATACATCATGGTTTGGAAATAGGTAAAAAGTGAATCCGAGCTACGGCTCTTAAAACCAGCTGAAATGATAGAGGAGGGTTTAGTGATGGAGTGCTAGAGGGTCCAAACACAGTTTCGTGAAAGTCAACTTTGGTACCCCAGGCAGGGTAATTCTGTAAAAGGGTAGTAGTGGATACATCATGGCTAGCAAATAGGCATATAGGTGAATCGGAGCTATAGGTTTTAAAACCAGCTCAAATGATAGAGGAGGGTTCCTGATTGAGTGCTAGAGGGTGAAAACAGTTTCATGAAAGTCAACTTTGGCACCCCAGGAAGGCTAATCCCGTGAAAAAATAATGGGGGATACATCATGGTTTGGAAATAGGTAAAAAAGTGAATCGGAGCTACGGCTCTTAAAACCAGGTGAAATGATAGAGGAGGGTTCCTGATGGAGTGCTAGAGGGTCCAAACACAGTTTCATGAAAGTCAACTTTTTCACCCCAGGAAGGGTAATCCCGTGAAAGGATAATGGGGTATACATCATTGTTTGGAAATAGGTAAAAAAGTGAATCGGAGCTACTCCTCTTAAAACTAGCTGAAATGATAGAGGAGGGTTCCCGATGGAGTGCTAGAGTGTGCAAACACATTTTTATGAAAGTCAACTTTGGTACCCCAGACAGGGAAATTCTGTAAAAGGGTATTAGTGGATACATCATTTTTAGCAAATAGGAATAAAGGTGAATCGGAGCTATAGGTTTTAAAACCAGCTCAAATGATAGAGGAGGGTTCCTGATGGAGAGGGTGAAAACAGTTTCATGAAAGTCAACTTTGGCACCCCACGAAGGGTAATCCCGTGAAAAAATAATGAGGGATACATCATGGTTTGGAAATAGATAAAAAAGTGAATCGGAGCTACGGCTCTTAAAACCAGCTGATATAATAGAGGAGGGTTCCTGATGGAGTGCTAGAGTGTGCAAACACATTTTTATGAAAGTCAACTTTGGTACCCCAGGCAGGGTAATTCTGTAAAAGGGTAGTAGTGGATACATCATGGCTAGCAAATAGGAATAAAGGTGAATCGGAGCTATAGGTTTTAAAACCAGCTCAAATGATTGAGGAGGGTTCCTGATGGAGTGCTAGAGGGTGAAAACAGTTTCATGAAAGTCAACTTTGGCACCCCACGAAGGGTAATCCCGTGAAAAAATAATGGGGGATACATCATGGTTTGGAAATAGGTAAAAAAGTGAATCGGAGCTACGGCTCTTAAAACCAGGTGAAATGATAGAGGAGGGTTCCGGATGGAGTGCTAGAGGGTCCAAACACAGTTTCATGAAAGTCAACTTTGGCACCCCAGGAAGGGTAATTCTGTGAAAGGATAATAGGGGATACATCATTTTTTGGAAACAGTTAAATAGGTGAATCGGAGTTACAGCTTTCCAAACCAGCTGAAATAATAGAGGAGGGTTCCTGATGGAGTGCTAAAAGGTCAAAAAACAGATTCATGAAAGTCAACTTTGGCACCCCAGGCAGGGAAATTCTGTAAAAGGGTATTAGTGGATACATCATGGTTAGCAAATAGGCATAAAGGTGAATCGGAGCTATAGGTTTTAAAACCAGCTCAAATGATAGAGGAGGGTTCCTGATGGAGAGGGTGAAAACAGTTTCATGAAAGTCAACTTTGGCACCCCAGGAAGGGTAATCCCGTGAAAAAATAATGGGGGATACATCATGGTTTGGAAATAGATAAAAAAGTGAATCGGAGCTACGGCTCTTAAAACCAGCTGATATAATAGAGGAGGGTTCCTGATGGAGTGCTAGAGGGTCCAAACACAGTTTCGTGAAAGTCAACTTTGGTACCCCAGGCAGGGTAATTCTGTTAAAGGGTAGTAGTGGATACATCATGGCTAGCGAATAGGCATAAAGGTGAATCGGAGCTATAGGTTTTAAAACCAGCTCAAATGATAGAGGAGGGTTCCTGATGGAGTGCTAGAGGGTGAAAACAGTTTCATGAAAGTCAACTTTGGCACCCCAGGAAGGGTAATGCCGTGAAAGGGTAATAGTGGATACATCATGGTTTGGAAATTAGTAAAAAGGTAAATCGGAGCTACAGATTTTCAAACCAGCTGAAATGAGAGAGGAGTGCTCCTGATGGAGTGCTAGAGGGTCCAAACACAGTTTCATGAAAGTCAACTTTGACACCCCAGGAAGGGGAATTCCGTGAAAGGGTAATGGTGGATACATCATGGTTTGGAAATAAGCATAAAGGTTAATCGGAGCTATAGGTTTTAAAACCAGCTGAAATGATAGAGGAAGTTTTCCTGGTGGAGTGCTAGAGGGTCCAAACACAGTTTCGCGAAAGTCAACTTTGGCACCCCATAAAGGGTAATCCCGTGAAAGAGTATTAGTGGATACATCATGGTTTGGAAATAGGTAAAAAGATGAATCGGAGCTTTAGGTTTTTAAACCAGCTCAAATGATAGAGGAGAGTTCCTGATTGAGTGGTAAAGGGTGAAAACAGTTTCATGAAAGTCAACTTTGGCACCCCAGGAAGGGTAATTCTGTGAAAGGGTTATAGGGGATACACCATTTTTTGGAAACAGTTAAATAGGTGAATCGGAGTTACAGCTTTCCAAACCAGCTGATATAATAGAGGAGGGTTCCTGATGGAGTGCTAAAAGGTCAAAAAACAGTTTCATGAAAGTCAACTTTGGCACCCCAGGAAGGGTAATTCTTTGAAAGGGTGATAGTAGATACATCATGGTTTGGAAATAGGCATAAAGGTGAATCGGAGCTATAGGTTTAAAAACCAGCTCAAATGATAGAGGATTGTTCCTGATGGAGTGCTAGAGGGTGAAAACAGTTTCATGAAAGTCAGCTTTGGCACCCCAGGAAGGGTAATGCCGTGAAAGGGTAATAGTGGATACATCATGGTTGGGAAATTAGTAAAAAGGTAAATCGGAGCTACAGATTTTCAAACCAGCTGAAATGAGAGAGGAGCGCTCCTGATGGAGTGCTAGAGGGTCCAAACACAGTTTCATGAAAGTCAACTTTGACACCCCAGGAAGGGTAATTCCGTGAAAGGGTAGTGGTGGATACATCATGGTTTGGAAATAAGCATGAAGGTAAATCGGAGCTATAGGTTTTAAAACCAGCTGAAATGATTGAGGAGGGTTCCTGATGGAGTGCTAGAGGGTCTAAACACAGTTTCATGAAAGTCAACTTTGGCACCCCAGGATTGGTAATACCGTGAAATTGCAATAGTGGATACATCATGGTTAGCAAATAAGCATAAAGGTGAATCGGAGCTAGAGGTTTTAAAACCAGCTCAAATGATAGAGGATTGTTCCTGATGGAGTGCTAGAGGGTGAAAACAGTTTCATGAAAGTCAACTTTGTCACCCCAGGAAGGGTATTGCCGTGCAAGGGTAATAGTGGACACATCATGGTTCTCTAAATAGGAAAAAAGGTGAATCGGAGTTACAGATTTTCAAACCAGCTGAAATGATAGAGGAGGGTTCCTGATGGAGTGCTAGAGGATCCAAACACAGTTTCATGAAAGTCAACTTTGGCACCCCAGGAAGGGTAATTCTGTGAAAGGGTAATAGGGGATACATCATGGTTTGGAAATAGGCAAAAAGGTGAATCGGAGTTACAGATTTTCAAACCAGCTGAAATAATAGAGGAGGGTTCCTGATGGAGTGCTAAAAGGTCAAAACACACTTTCATGAAAGTCAACTTTGGAACCTCAGGAAGAGTAATTCTGTGAAAAGGTAATAGTAGATACATCATGGTTTGGAAATAGGCATAAAGGTGAATCGGAGCTATAGGTTTTTAAACCAGCTCAAATGATGGAGGAGAGTTCCTGATTGAGTGGTAGAGGGTGAAAACAGTTTCATGAAAGTCAACTTTGGCACCCCAGGAAGGGCAATACCGTGAAAGAGTATTAGTGGATACATCATGGTTTGGAAATAGGTAAAAAAGTGAATCCGAGCTACGGCTCTTAAAACTAGCTGAAATGATAGAGGAGGGTTCCTGATGGAGTGCTAGAGGGTCCAAACACAGTTTCATGAAAGTCAACTTTTTCACCCCAGGAAGTGTAATCCCGTGAAGGGATAATGGGGTATACATCATTGTTTGGAAATAGGTAAAAAAGTGAATCGGAGCTACTCCTCTTAAAACCAGCTGAAATGATAGAGGAGGGTTCCAGATGGACTGCTAGAGTGTCCAAACACATTTTTATGAAAGTCAACTTTTTTACCCCAGGAAGGGTAATGCCGTTAAAAAATAATGGGGGATACATCATGGTTTGGAAATAGGTAAAAAAGTCAATCGGAGCTACGACTCTTAAAACCAGCTGAAATGATAGAGGAGGGTTCCTGATGGAGTGCTAGATCGTCCAAACACAGTTTCATAAAAGTCAACTTTGGCACCCCAGGAAGGATAATTCAGTGAAAGGGTGATAGTAGATACAGCATGATTTGCAAATAGGCATAAAGGTGAATCGGAGCTGTAGGTTTTAAAACCAGGTCAAATGATAGAGGAGGGTTCCTGATGGAGTGCTAGAGGGTCCAAACACAGTTTCATGAAAGTCAACTTTGGCACCCCAGGAAGGGTAATCCCGTGAAAGGGTAATAGTGGATACATCATGTTTTGGAAATAGGTAAAAAAGTGAATCGGAGCTACGGCTCTTAAAACCAGCTGAAATGATAGAGGAGGGTTCCTGATGGAGTGCTAGAGGGTCCAAACACAGTTTCATAAAAGTCAACTTTGGCACCGCAGGAAGGATAATTCTGTGAAAGGGTGATAGTGGATACATCATGGTTTGCAAATAGGGATAAAGGTGAATCGGAGCTATAGATTTTTAAACCAGCTCAAATGATAGAGGAGGGTTCCTGATGGAGTGCTAGAGGGTCCAAACACAGTTTTGTGAAAGTCAACTTTGGCACCCCAGGAAGGGTAATCAATTGAAAGGGTAATAGGTTATAGATCATGGTTTGCAAATAGGTAAAAAGGTGAATCGAAGAAACAGATTTTCAAACCAGCTGAAATGATAGAGGAGGGTTCCTGATGGAGTGCTAGAGGGTCAAAACACAGTTTCGTGAAAGTCAATTTTCGCACCCTAGGAAGGGTAATCCCGTGAAAGGATAAAAGTGGATACATCATGTTTTGGAAATAGGTAAAAAGGTGAATCGGAGCTACAGATTTTCAAACCAGCTGAAATGATAGAGGAATTCTTTCTGATGGAGTGCTAAAGGGTCCAAACACAGTTTCGTGAAAGTCAACTTTGGCACCCCAGGAAGGGTAATCCCGTGAAAGGGTAATAATGGATACATCATGGTTTGCAAAGAGCTAAAAAGGTGAATGGGAGCTACAGATTTTCAAACCAGCTGAAATGATAGAAGAGGGTTCCTGATGGAGTGCTAGAGAGTCCAAAGACAGTTTCGTGAAAGTCAACGTTGGCACCCCAGGAAGGGTAATCCCGCCAAAGGTAATAGTGGATAGTTTATACATCATGGTTTGGAAATGGGTAAAAAGGTGAATCGGAGCTACAGGTTTTAAAACCAGCTGAAATGATAGAGGAGGGTTCCTGATGGAGTGCTACAGGGTCCAAACACAGTTTCTTGAAAATCAACTTGGCACCCCAGGAAGGGTAATTCAGTGAAAGTGTGATAATGGATGCATCATAATTTGCGAAAAGGCATAAAGGTTAATGGGACCTACAGCTCTTAAAACCAGCTGAAATGATAGAGGAGGGCCCCTGATGGAGTGCTACAGAGTGAAAACACAGTTTCATGAAAGTCAACTTTGGCACCCCCCGGGAAGGGTAATTCCGTGAATTCGTAATGGTGGATACATCATAGTTTGGAAATAAGCATAAAGGTTAATCGGAGCTACAGATTTTCAAACCAGCTGAAATGATAGAGGAGGGTTCCTGATGGAGTGCTAGGGGATCCAAACACAGTTCTGTGAAAGTCAACTTTGGCACAACAGGAAGGGTAATCCCGTGAAAGGATAAAAGTGGATAGACCATGGTTTGGAAATAGGTAAAAAGGTGAATCGGAGCTACAGATTTTCAAACCAACTGAAATGATAGAAAAGGGTTCCTGATGGAGTGCTAGAGGATCCAAACACAGTTTTGTGAAAGTCAACTTTGGCACAACAGGAAGGGTAATTCTGTAAAAGGGTAATAGTGGATACATCATGGTTAGCAAATACGCATAAAGATGAATCGGAGCTAGAGGTTTTAAAACCAGCTCAAATGATAGAGGATTGTTCCAGATGGAGTGCTAGAGGGTGAAAACAGTTTCATGAAAGTCAACTTTGGCACCCGAGGAAGGGTAATCCCGTGAAAGGGTAAAAGTGGATACACCATGTTTTCTAAATAGGAAGAAAGGTGAATTGGAGCTACAGATTTTCAAACCAGCTGAAATGATAGAGGAGTGTTCCTGATGGAGTGCTAGAGGATCCAAACACAGTTTCATGAAAATCAACTTTGGCACCATAGGAAGGGTAATTCTGTGAAAGGGTAATAGGGGATACATCATGGTTTGGAAATAGTAAAAAGGTGAATCGGAGTTACAGATTTTCAAACCAGCTGAAATAATAGAGGAGGGTTCCTGATGGAGTGCTAAAAGTTCAAAACACAGTTTCATGAAAGTCAACTTTGGTACCCCAGGAAGGGTAAGTCTGTGAAAGGGTAATAGTAGATACATCATGGTTTGGAAACAGGCAAAAAGGTGAATCGGAGCTATAGGTTTTAAAACCAGCTCAAATGATAGAGGAGGTTTCCTGATTGAGTGGTAGAGGGTGAAAACAGTTTCATGAAAGTCAACTTTGGCACCCCAGGAAGGGTAATCCCGTGAAAGAGTATTAGTGGATAGATCATGGTTTGGAAATAGGTAAAAAGGTGAATCGGATCTACAGATTTTCAAACCAGCTGAAATGATAGAGGAGGGTTCCTGATGGAGTGCTAGAGGGTGAAAAAAGTTTCATGAAAGTCAACTTTGGCACACCAGGAAGGGTAATCCCGTGAAAGGATAATGGGGAAGACATCATGCTTTGGAAATAGGTAAAAAAGTGAATCCGAGCTACGGCTCTTAAAACCAGCTGAAATGATGGAGGAGGGTTCCTGATGGAGTGCTAGAGGGTCCACACACAGTTTCATGAAAGTCAACTTTGGCACCTCAGGAAGGGTAATTCTGTGAAAGGGTGGTAATGGATACATCATGGCTAGCAAATAGGCATAAAGGTGAATCGGAGCTATAGGTTTTAAAACCACCTCAAATGATAGAGGAGGGTTCCTGATGGAGTGCTAGAGGGTGAAAACAGTTTCATGAAAGTCAACTTTGGCACCCCAGGAAGGGTAATCCCGTGAAAAAATAATTGGGGATACATCATGCTTTGGAAATAGGTAAAAAAGTGAATCGGAGCTACGGCTCTTAAAACCAGCTGAAATGATAGAGGACGGTTCCTGATGGAGTGCTAGAGGGTCCAAACACAGTTTCATGAAAGTCAACTTTGGCACCCCAGGAAGGGTAATCCCGTGAAAGGATAATGGGGGATACATCATTGTTTGGAAATAGGGAAAAAAGTGAATCGGAGCTACTCCTCTTAAAACCAGCTGAAATGATAGAGGAGGGTTCCCGATGGAGTGCTAGAGTGTCCAAACACATTTTCATGAAAGTCAACTTTGGCACCCGAGGAAGGGTAATCCCGTGAAAAAGTAATGGGGGAAACATCATGGTTTGGAAATAGGTAAAAAAGTCAATCGGAGCTACGGCTCTTAAAACTAGCTGAAATGATAGAGGAGGGTTCCTGATGGAGTACTAGAGGGTCCAAACACAGTTTCATAAAAGTCAACTTTGGCACCGCAGGATGGATAATTCTGTGAAAGGGTGATAGTGGATACATCATGGTTTGCAAAGAGGCATAAAGGTGAATCGGAGCTATAGGTTTTAAAACCACCTCAAATGATAGAGGAGGGTTCCTGATGGAGTGCTAGAGGGTCAAAACACAGTTTCATGAAAGTCAACTTTGGCACCCCAGGAAGGGTAATCCCGTGAAAGTGTAATAGTGGATACATCATGCTTTGGAAATAGGTAGAAAAGTGAATCGGAGCTACAGCTCTTAAAACCAGCTGAAATGATAGAGGAGGGTTCCTGATGGAGTGCTAGAGGGTCCAAACACAGTTTCATAAAAGTCAACTTTTGGCACCGCAGGAAGGATAATTCTGTGAAAGGGTGATAGTGGATACATCATGGTTTGCAAATAGCCATAAAGGTGAGTAGGAGCTATAGGTTTTGAAACCAGCTCAAATGATAGAGGAGGGTTCCTGATGGAGTGCTAGAGGGTCCAAACACAGTTTTGTGAAAGTCAACTTTGGCACCCCAGGAAGGGTAATCAATTGAAAGGGTAATAGGGAATACATCATGGTTTGCAAATAGGCATAAAGGTGAATGGAAGAAACAGATTTTCAAATCAGCTGAAATGATAGAGGAGGGTTCCTGATGGAGTGCTGGAGGGTCCAAACACAGTTTCGTGAAAGTCAACTTTCGCACCCTAGGAAGGGTAATCCCGTGAAAGGATAAAAGTGGATACATCATGGTTTGGAAAAAGGTAAAAAGGTGAATGGGAGCTACAGATTTTCAAACCAGCTAAAATGATAGAGGAGGGTTCCTGATGGAGTGCTAGAGGGTGAAAACACAGTTTCATGAAATTCAACTTTGGTACCCAAGGAAGGGTAATTCCTTGAAAGGGTAATGGTGGATACATCATAGTTTGGAAATAAGCATAAAGGTGAATCTGAGCTATAGGTTTTCAAACCAGCTCAAATGATAGAGGAGAGTTCCTGATGGAGTGCTATAGGGTCCAAACATAGTTTTGTGAAAGTCAACTTTGGAACCCCAGGAAGGGTCATCCCGTGAAAGAGTATTAATGGATAGATCATGGTTTGGAAATAGGTAGAAAGGTGAATCGGAGCTACAGAATTTCAAACCAGCTAAAATGATAGAGGAGGGTTTCTGATGGAGTGCTAGAGGGTCCAAACACAGTTTCATGAAAGTCAACTTTGGCACCCCACGAATTGTCATCCCGTGAAAGAGTATTAGTGGATACATCATGGTTTGGAAATAGGCATAAAGGTGAATCGGAGCTACACATTTTCAAACCAGCTAAAATAATAGAGGAGTTTTCCTGATGGAGTGGTAGAGGGTGAAAACACAGTTTCATGAAATTCAACTTTGGTACCCCAGGAAGGGTAATTCCGTGAAAGGGCAATGGTGGATACATCATAGTTTGGAAATAAATATAAATGGTAATCGGGTATATAGGTTTTCAAACCTGCTCAAATGATAGAGGAGGTTTGATGATGGAGTGCTAGAGGGTCTAAACAGTTTTGTGAAATTCAACTTTGGCACCCCAGGAAGGGTAATTCTGTGAAATGGTAATAGTGGATACATCATAGTTTGGAAATAAGCACAAAGGTTAATCGGAGCTACAGATTTTCAAACCAGCTCAAATGATAGAGGAAGGCTCCTGATGGAGTTGTAGAGGGTGAAAACACAGTTTCATGAAAGTCAACTTTGCCACGCCAGGAAGGGTAATCCCGTGAAAAAGAATTAGTGGATACATCATGGTTTGGAAATAGGTAAAAAGGTGAATCGGAGCTACAGATTTTCAAACCAGCTGAAATGATAGAGGAGGGCTCCTGATGGACTGCTAGAAAGTGAAAACACAGTTTCATGAAATTCAACTTTGACACCCCAGGAAGGGTAATTCCGTGAAAGGGTAATAGTGGATACATCATTTTTTGGAAATAAGCATAAAGGTTAATCGGAGCTATAGGTTTTAAAAGCAGCTGAAAAGATAGAGGAGGTTTTTTTGGTGGAGTACTAGAGGGTCCAAACACAGTTTCGCGAAAGTCAACTTTGGAACCCCAGGAAGGGTAATCCCGTGAAATAGTATTAGTGGATACATCATGGTTTGGAAATAGGTAAAAAGGTGCATCGGATCTACAGATTTTCAAACCAGCTGAAATGATGGAGAAAGGTTGATGATGGAGTGCTAGAGGGTGAAAACAGTTTCATGAAAGTCAACTTTGGCACCCCAGGAAGGGTAGTCCCGTGAAAGGATAATGGGGGATTCATCATAGTTTGGAAATAGGTAAAAAAGTGAATCGGAGCTACGGATCTGAAAACCAGCTGACGTGATAGAGGAGTGTACCTGATGGAGTGCTTGAGGGTCCAAACACAGTTTCATGAAAGTCAACTTTGGCACCCCAGGATTGGTAATACCGTGAAAGGATAATGGGGTATACATCATGGTTTGAAAATAGGTAAAAAAATGAATCGGAGCTACGGCTCTTAAAACCAGCTGAAATGATAGAGGAGAGTTCCTGATGGAGTGCTAGAGGGTCCAAACACAGTTTCCTGAAAGTCAACTTTGGCACCCCAGGAAGGGAAATGCCGTGAAAGGGTGATAGTGGATACATCATGGTTTGGAAATTGGTAAAAAGGTGAATCGGAGCTACAGATTTTCAAACCAGCTGAAATGATAGAGGAGGGTTCCTGATGGAGTGCCAGAGGGTCCAAACACAGTTTCGTGAAAGTCAACTTTGGCACCCCAGGAAGGGTAATTCTGTGAAAGGGTGATAGTGGATACATCATAATTTGCAAATAGGCATAAAGGTTAATGAGAGCTACAGCTCTTAAAACCAGTTGAAATGATAGATGATGGCTCCTGATGGAGTGCTAGAGGGTGAAAACACAGTTTCATGAAAGTCAACTTTGGCACCACGGGAAGGGTAATACCTTGAAAGTGTAATAGAGGATACATCATGGTTTTGAAATATGTAAAAAGGTGAATCGGATCTACAGATTTTCAAACCAGCTGAAATGATAGAGGAGTGTTCCTGATGGAGTGCTAGAGGATCCAAACACAGTTTCATGAAAGTCAACTTTGGAACCCCAGGAAGAGTAATTCTGTGAAAGGGTAATAGGGAATGCATCATGGTTTGGAAATAGGTGAAAAGGTGAATCGGAGTTACAGATTTTCAAACCAGCTGAAATAATATTGGAGGTTTCCTGATGGAGTTCTAAAAGGTCAAAACATAGTTTCATGAAAGTCAACTTTGGTACCCCAGGAAGTGTAATTCCGTGAAAGGAGCAGATACATCATGGTTTGCAAATAGGCATAAAGGTGATTCGGAGCTACAGCTCTTTAAACCAGCTGAAATGATAGATGATGGCTCCTGATGGAGTGCTAGAGGGTGAAAACACAGTTTCATGAAAGTCAGCTTTGGCACCCCAGGAAGGGTAATTCTGTGAAAGAGTATTAGTGGATACAACATGGTTTGGAAATAGGTGAAAAAGGTGAATCGAAGCTACAGATTTTCAAACCAGCTGAAATGATAGAGGAGGGTTCCTGATTGAGTGTTAGAGAGTCCAAACACAGTTTCGTGAAGGTCAACTTTGGCACCCCAGGAAGGGTAATCAGTTGAAATGGCAATAGGGGATACATCATGGTTTGGAAATAGGTAAAAAGGTGAATCTGAGCTATAGGTTTTCGATCCAACTGAAATGATAGAGGAGGGTTCCTGATGGAGTGCTAGAGGGTCCAAACACAGTTTCGTGAAAGTCAACTTTGGCACCCCAGGAAGGGTAATTCTGTGAAAGGATAATAGGGGATACATCATGGTTTGGAAATAGGTAAAAAGGTGAATCGGAGCTACAGATTTTCAAACCAGCTGAAATGATAGAGGAGGGTTCCTGATTGAGTGCTAGAGGGTCCAAACACAGTTTCGTGAAAGTCAACTTTGGCACCCCAGGAAGGGTAATCAATTGAAATGGCAACAGTGGATACATGATGGTTTGGAAATAGGTAAAAAGGTGAATCTGAGCTATAGGTTTTCGAACCAACTGAAATGATAGAGGAGGGTTCCTGATGGAGTGCTAGAGGGTCCAAACACAGTTTCGTGAAAGTCAACTTTGGCACCCCAGGAAGGGTAATTCTGTGAAAGGATAATAGGGGATACATCATGGTTTGGAAATAGGTAAAAAGGTGAATCGGAGCTACAGATTTTCAAACCAGCTGAAATGATAGAGGAGGGTTCCTGATTGAGTGCTAGAGGGTCCAAACACAGTTTAGTGAAAGTCAACTTTGGCACCCCAGGAAGGGAAATGCCGTGAAAGGGTAATAGTGGATGCATCATGGTTTGGAAATTGGTAAAAAGGTAAATCGGAGCTACAGATTTTCAAACCAGCTGAAATAATGGAGGAGGGTTCCTGATGGAGTGCTAGAGGGTCCAAGCACAGTTTCGTGAAAGTCAACTTTGGCACCCCAGGAAGGGTAATCAATTGAAATGGTAATAAGGGATACATCATGGTTTGGAAATAGGTAAAAAGGTGAATCTGACCTACAGATTTTCAAACCAGCTGAAATGATAGAGGAGAGTTCCTGATGGAGTGCTAGAGGGTCCAAACACAGTTTCGTAAAAGTCAACTTTGGCACCCCAGGAAGGGTAATCAATTGAAAGGGTAATAGGGGATACATCATGGTTTGGAAATAGGGAAAAAGGTGAATCGAAGGTACAGCTCTTAAAACCCGCTGAAATGATAGAGGAGGGTTCCTGATGGAGTGCTAGAGGGTCCAAACACAGTTTCGTGAAAGTCAACTTTGGCACAACAGGAAGGGTATTTCTGTGAAAGGGTAATAGTGGATGCATCATGGTTTGGAAATTGGTAAAAAGGTAAATCGGAGCTACAGATTTTCAAACCAGCTGAAATAATGGAGGAGGGTTCCTGATGGAGTGCTAGAGGGTCCAAACACAGTTTCGTGAAAGTCAACTTTGGCACCCCAGGAAGGGTAATCAATTGAAAGTGTAATAGGGGATACATCATGGTTTGGAAATAGGTAAAAAGGTGAATCTGACCTACAGATTTTCAAGCCAGCTGAAATGATAGAGGAGGGTTCCTGATTGAGTGCTAGAGGGTCCAAACACAGTTTCGTGAAAGTCAACTTTGGCACCCCAGGAAGGGTAATCAATTGAAATGGTTATAGGGGATACATCATGGTTTGGAAATAGGTAAAAAGGTGAATTGAAGGTACAGCTCTTAAAACCCACTGAAATGATAGAGGAGGGTTCCTGATGGAGTGCTAGAGGGTCCAAACACAGTTTCGTGAAAGTCAACTTTGGCACCCCAGGAAGGGTAATCAATTGAAAGGGTAATAGAGGATACATCATGGTTTGGAAATAGGTAAAAAGGTGAATCTGACCTACAGATTTTCAAACCAGCTGAAATGATAGAGGACAGTTCCTGATGGAGTGCTAGAGGGTCCAAACACAGTTTCGTGAAAGTCAACTTTGGCACCCCAGGAAGGGTAATCCCGAGAAAGTGTAATAGTGGATACATCATGGTTTGGAAATAGGTAAAAAGGTGTATCGAAGCTACAGATTTTCAAACCAGCTGAAATGATAGAGGAGGGTTCCTGATTGAGTGCTAGAGGGTCCAAACACAGTTTCGTGAAGGTCAACTTTGGCACCCCAGGAAGGGTAATCAATTGAAATGGCAATAGGGGATACATCACGGTTTGGAAATAGGTAAAAAGGTGAATCGGAGCTATAGGTTTTCGAACCAACTGAAATGATAGAGGAGGGTTCCTGATGGAGTGCTAGAGGGTCCAAACACAGTTTCGTGAAAGTCAACTTTGGCACCCCAGGAAGGGTAATCAATTGAAAGGGTAATAGGGGATACATCATGGTTTGGAAATAGGGAAAAAGGTGAATCTGACCTACAGATTTTCAAACCAGCTGAAATGATAGAGGAGGGTTCCTGATTGAGTGCTAGAGGGTCCAAACACAGTTTCGTGAAAGTCAACTTTGGCACCCCATTAAGGGTAATCAATTGAAATGGTTATAGGGGATACATCATGGTTTGGAAATAGGCAAAAAGGTGAATTGAAGGTACAGCTCTTAAAACCCGCTGAAATGATAGAGGAGGGTTCCTGATGGAGTGCTAGAGGGTCCAAACACAGTTTCGTGAAAGTCAACTTTGGCACCCCAGGAAGGGTAATCAATTGAAAGGGTAATAGAGGATACATCATCGTTTGGAAATAGGTAAAAAGGTGAATCTGACCTACAGATTTTCAAACCAGCTGAAATGATAGAGGACAGTTCCTGATGGAGTGCTAGAGGGTCCAAACACAGTTTCGTGAAAGTCAACTTTGGCACCCCAGGAAGGGTAATCCCGAGAAAGTGTAATAGCGGATACATCATGGTTTGGAAATAGGTAAAAAGGTGTATCGAAGCTACAGATTTTCAAACCAGCTGAAATGATAGAGGAGGGTTCCTGATTGAGTGCTAGAGAGTCCAAACACAGTTTCGTGAAGGTCAACTTTGGCACCCCAGGAAGGGTAATCAATTGAAATGGCAATAGGGGATACATCACGGTTTGGAAATAGGTAAAAAGGTGAATCGGAGCTATAGGTTTTCGAACCAACTGAAATGATAGAGGAGGGTTCCTGATGGAGTGCTAGAGGGTCCAAACACAGTTTCGTGAAAGTCAACTTTGGCACCCCAGGAAGGGAAATGCCGTGAAAGGGTAGTAGTGGATACATCATGGTTTGGAAATAGGTAAAAAGGTAAATCGGAGCTACAGATTTTCAAACCAGCTGAAATAATGGAGGAGGGTTCCTGATGGAGTGCTAAAGGGTCCAAACACAGTTTCGTGAAAGTCAACTTTGGCACCCCAGGAAGGGTAATCAATTGAAAGGATAATAGAGGATACATCATGGTTTGGAAATAGGTAAAAAGGTGAATCGGAGCTACAGATTTTCAAACCAGCTGAAATGATAGAGGAGGGTTCCTGATGGAGTGCTAGAGGGTCCAAACACAGTTTCGTGAAAGACAACTTTGTCACCCCAGGAAGGGTAATTCTGTGAAAGGATAATAGTGGATACATCATGGTTTGGAAATAGGTAAAAAGGTGAATCGGAGCTACAGATTTTCAAACCAGCTGAAATGATAGAGGAGGGTTCCTGATGGAGTGCTAGAGGGTCCAAACACAGTTTCGTGAATGTCAACTTTGGCACCCCAGGAAGGGTAATCCCAAAAATGTGCAGTACTGGATACATCATGGTTTGGAAATAGGTAAAAAGTGTGAGTCGAAGCTACAGATTTTCAAACCAGCTGAAATAATAGAGGAGGGTTCCTGATGGAGTGCTAGAGGGTCCAAACACAGTTTCGTGAAAGTCAACTTTGGCACCCCAGGAAGGGTAATCAATTGAAATGGCAATAGTGGATACATCATGGTTTGGAAATAGGTAAAAAGGTGAATCTGAGCTATAGGTTTTCGAACCAACTGAAATGATAGAGGAGGGTTCCTGATGGAGTATTAGAGGGTCCAAACACAGTTTCGTGAAAGTCAACTTTGGCACCCCAGGAAGGGTAATTCTGTGAAAGGATAATAGGGGATACATCATGGTTTTGAAATAGGTAAAAAGGTGAATCTGAGCTACAGATTTTCAAACCAGCTGAAATGATAGAGGAGGGTTCCTGATTGAGTGCTAGAGGGTCCAAACACAGTTTCGTGAAAGTCAACTTTGGCACCCCAGGAAGGGAAATGCCGTGAAAGGGTAATAGTGGATACATCATGGTTTGGAAATTGGTAAAAAGGTAAATCGGAGCTACAGATTTTCAAACCAGCTGAAATAATGGAGGAGGGTTCCTGATGGAGTGCTAGAGGGTCCAAACACAGTTTCGTGAAAGTCAACTTTGGCACCCCAGGAAGAGTAATCAATTGAAAGGGTAATAGGGGATACATCATGGTTTGGAAATAGGTAAAAAGGTGAATCTGACCTACAGATTTTCAAGCCAGCTGAAATGATAGAGGACAGTTCCTGATTGAGTGCTAGAGGGTCCAAACACAGTTTCGTGAAAGTCAACTTTGGCACCCCAGGAAGGGTAATCAATTGAAATGGTTATAGGGGATACATCATGGTTTGGAAATAGGTAAAAAGGTGAATTGAAGGTACAGCTCTTAAAACCAGCTGAAATGATAGAGGAGGGTTCCTGATGGAGTGCTAGAGGGTCCAAACACAGTTTCGTGAAAGTCAACTTTGGCACCCCAGGAAGGGTAATCAATTGAAAGGGTAATAGAGGATACATCATGGTTTGGAAATAGGTAAAAAGGTGAATCTGACCTACAGATTTTCAAACCAGCTGAAATGATAGAGGACAGTTCCTGATGGAGTGCTAGAGGGTCCAAACACAGTTTCGTGAAAGTCAACTTTGGCACCCCAGGAAGGGTAATCCCGAGAAAGTGTAATAGTGGATACATCATGGTTTGGAAATAGGTAAAAAGGTGTATCGAAGCTACAGATTTTCAAACCAGCTGAAATGATAGAGGAGGGTTCCTGATTGAGTGCTAGAGAGTCCAAACACAGTTTCGTGAAGGTCAACTTTGGCACCCCAGGAAGGGTAATCAATTGAAATGGCAATAGTGGATACATCACGGTTTGGAAATAGGTAAAAAGGTAAATCGGAGCTACAGATTTTCGAACCAACTGAAATGATAGAGAAGGGTTCCTGATGGAGTGCTAGAGGGTCCAAACACAGTTTCATGAAAGTCAACTTTGGCACCCCAGGAAGGGTAGTTCTGTGAAAGGGTAATAGTGGATACATTGTGGTTTCCAAATAGGCATAAAGGTGAATTGGAGCTATGGGCTTTGAAACCAGCTCAAGTGGTAGATGAGGGTTCCTGATTGAGAGCTAGAGGTTGAAAACAGTTTCATGAAAGTCAACTTTGGCACCCCAGGAAGGGTAATTCTGTGAAATCGTAATAGGGGATACATCATGGTTTAGAAATAGGTAAAAAGGTGAATCGGAGCTACAGATTTTCAAACCAGCTGAAATGATAGAGGAGGGTTCCTGATGGAGTGCTAGAGGGTGAAGACAGTATCATGAAAGTCAACTTTGGCACCCCAGGAAGGGAAATGCCGTGAAAGGGTAACAGTGGATACATCATGGTTTGGAAATTGGTAGAAAGGTAAATCGGAGCTACAGATTTTCAAACCTGCTGAAATGATAGAGGAGGGTTTCTGATGGAGTGCTAGAGGGTCCAAACACAGTTTTGTGAAAGTCAACATTGGCACCCGAAGAAGGGTAATCAATTGAAAGGGTAATAGGGGATACGTCAAGGTTTGGAAATAGGGAAAAAGGTGAATCGAAGGTACAGCTCTTGAAACCCGCTGAAATGATTGACGAAGGTTCCTGATGGAGTGCTAGAGGGTCCAAACACAGTTTCGTGAAAGTCAACTTTGGCACCCCAGGAAGGGTAATCAATTGAAATGGTTATAGGGGATACATCATGGTTTGGAAATAGGGAAAAAGGTGAATCGAAGGTACAGCTCTTAAAACCCGCTGAAATGATAGAGGAGGGTTCCTGATGGAGTGCTAGAGGGTCCAAACACAGTTTCGTGAAAGTCAACTTTGGCACCCCAGGAAGAGTAATCAATTGAAAGGGTAATAGGGGATACATCATGGTTTGGAAATAGGTAAAAAGGTGAATCTGACCTACAGATTTTCAAGCCAGCTGAAATGATAGAGGACAGTTCCTGATTGAGTGCTAGAGGGTCCAAACACAGTTTCGTGAAAGTCAACTTTGGCACCCCAGGAAGGGTAATCAATTGAAATGGTTATAGGGGATACATCATGGTTTGGAAATAGGTAAAAAGGTGAATTGAAGGTACAGCTCTTAAAACCAGCTGAAATGATAGAGGAGGGTTCCTGATGGAGTGCTAGAGGGTCCAAACACAGTTTCGTGAAAGTCAACTTTGGCACCCCAGGAAGGGTAATCAATTGAAAGGGTAATAGAGGATACATCATGGTTTGGAAATAGGTAAAAAGGTGAATCTGACCTACAGATTTTCAAACCAGCTGAAATGATAGAGGAGGGTTCCTGATGGAGTGCTAGAGGGTCCAAACACAGTTTCGTGAAAGTCAACTTTGGCACCCCAGGAAGGGTAATCCCGAGAAAGTGTAATAGTGGATACATCATGGTTTGGAAATAGGTAAAAAGGTGTATCGAAGCTACAGATTTTCAAACCAGCTGAAATGATAGAGGAGGGTTCCTGATGGAGTGCTAGAGAGTCCAAACACAGTTTCGTGAAGGTCAACTTTGGCACCCCAGGAAGGGTAATCAATTGAAATGGCAATAGGGGATACATCACGGTTTGGAAATAGGTAAAAAGGTACATCGGAGCTACAGATTTTCGAACCAACTGAAATGATAGAGGAGGGTTCCTGATGGAGTGCTAGAGGGTCCAAACACAGTTTCGTGAAAGTCAACTTTGGCACCCCAGGAAGGGAAATGCCGTGAAAGGGTAATAGTGGATACATCATGGTTTGGAAATTGGTAAAAAGGTAAATCGGAGCTACAGATTTTCAAACCAGCTGAAATGATAGAGGAGGGTTCCTGATTGAGTGCTAGAGGGTCCAAACACAGTTTCATGAAAGTTTCCTTTGGCACCCCAGGATTGGTAATACCGTGAAAGGGTAATAGTGGATACATCATGGTTTGGAAATAAGTAAAAAAGTGAATCGGAGCTACGACTCTTAAAACCAGCTGAAATGATAGAGGAGGGTTCCTGATGGAGTGCTAGAGGGTCCAAACACAGTTTCGTGAAAGTCAACTTTGGCACCCCAGGAAGGGAATTGCCGTGAAAGGGTAATAGTGGATACATCATGGTTTGGAAATAAGTAAAAAAGTGATTCGGAGCTACGACTCTTAAAACCAGCTGAAATAATGGAGGAGGGTTCCTGATGGAGTGCTAAAGGGTCCAAACACAGTTTCGTGAAAGTCAACTTTGGCACCCCAGGAAGGGTAATCAATTGAAATGGTAATAGGGGAAACATAATGGTTTGGAAATAGGTAAAAAGGTGAATCTGACCTACAGATTTTCAAACCAGCTGAAATGATAGAGGAGGGTTCCTGATTGAGTGCTAGAGAGTCCAAACACAGTTTCGTGAAGGTCAACTTTGGCACCCCAGGAAGGGTAATCAATTGAAATGGTAATAGGGGAAACATAATGGTTTGGAAATAGGTAAAAAGGTGTATCGAAGCTACAGATTTTCAAACCAGCTGAAATGATAGAGGAGGGTTCCTGATTGAGTGCTAGAGAGTCCAAACACAGTTTCGTGAAGGTCAACTTTGGCACCCCAGGAAGGGTAATCAATTGAAATGGCAATAGTGGATACATCACGGTTTGGAAATAGGTAAAAAGGTAAATCGGAGCTACAGATTTTCGAACCAACTGAAATGATAGAGAAGGGTTCCTGATGGAGTGCTAGAGGGTCCAAACACAGTTTCATGAAAGTCAACTTTGGCACCCCAGGAAGGGTAGTTCTGTGAAAGGGTAATAGTGGATACATTGTGGTTTCCAAATAGGCATAAAGGTGAATTGGAGCTATGGGCTTTGAAACCAGCTCAAGTGGTAGATGAGGGTTCCTGATTGAGAGCTAGAGGTTGAAAACAGTTTCATGAAAGTCAACTTTGGCACCCCAGGAAGGGTAATTCTGTGAAATCGTAATAGGGGATACATCATGGTTTAGAAATAGGTAAAAAGGTGAATCGGAGCTACAGATTTTCAAACCAGCTGAAATGATAGAGGAGGGTTCCTGATGGAGTGCTAGAGGGTGAAGACAGTATCATGAAAGTCAACTTTGGCACCCCAGGAAGGGAAATGCCGTGAAAGGGTAACAGTGGATACATCATGGTTTGGAAATTGGTAGAAAGGTAAATCGGAGCTACAGATTTTCAAACCTGCTGAAATGATAGAGGAGGGTTTCTGATGGAGTGCTAGAGGGTCCAAACACAGTTTTGTGAAAGTCAACATTGGCACCCGAAGAAGGGTAATCAATTGAAAGGGTAATAGGGGATACGTCAAGGTTTGGAAATAGGGAAAAAGGTGAATCGAAGGTACAGCTCTTGAAACCCGCTGAAATGATTGACGAAGGTTCCTGATGGAGTGCTAGAGGGTCCAAACACAGTTTCGTGAAAGTCAACTTTGGCACCCCAGGAAGGGTAATCAATTGAAATGGTTATAGGGGATACATCATGGTTTGGAAATAGGGAAAAAGGTGAATCGAAGGTACAGCTCTTAAAACCCGCTGAAATGATAGAGGAGGGTTCCTGATGGAGTGCTAGAGGGTCCAAACACAGTTTCGTGAAAGTCAACTTTGGCACCCCAGGAAGAGTAATCAATTGAAAGGGTAATAGGGGATACATCATGGTTTGGAAATAGGTAAAAAGGTGAATCTGACCTACAGATTTTCAAGCCAGCTGAAATGATAGAGGACAGTTCCTGATTGAGTGCTAGAGGGTCCAAACACAGTTTCGTGAAAGTCAACTTTGGCACCCCAGGAAGGGTAATCAATTGAAATGGTTATAGGGGATACATCATGGTTTGGAAATAGGTAAAAAGGTGAATTGAAGGTACAGCTCTTAAAACCAGCTGAAATGATAGAGGAGGGTTCCTGATGGAGTGCTAGAGGGTCCAAACACAGTTTCGTGAAAGTCAACTTTGGCACCCCAGGAAGGGTAATCAATTGAAAGGGTAATAGAGGATACATCATGGTTTGGAAATAGGTAAAAAGGTGAATCTGACCTACAGATTTTCAAACCAGCTGAAATGATAGAGGAGGGTTCCTGATGGAGTGCTAGAGGGTCCAAACACAGTTTCGTGAAAGTCAACTTTGGCACCCCAGGAAGGGTAATCCCGAGAAAGTGTAATAGTGGATACATCATGGTTTGGAAATAGGTAAAAAGGTGTATCGAAGCTACAGATTTTCAAACCAGCTGAAATGATAGAGGAGGGTTCCTGATGGAGTGCTAGAGAGTCCAAACACAGTTTCGTGAAGGTCAACTTTGGCACCCCAGGAAGGGTAATCAATTGAAATGGCAATAGGGGATACATCACGGTTTGGAAATAGGTAAAAAGGTACATCGGAGCTACAGATTTTCGAACCAACTGAAATGATAGAGGAGGGTTCCTGATGGAGTGCTAGAGGGTCCAAACACAGTTTCGTGAAAGTCAACTTTGGCACCCCAGGAAGGGAAATGCCGTGAAAGGGTAATAGTGGATACATCATGGTTTGGAAATTGGTAAAAAGGTAAATCGGAGCTACAGATTTTCAAACCAGCTGAAATGATAGAGGAGGGTTCCTGATTGAGTGCTAGAGGGTCCAAACACAGTTTCATGAAAGTTTCCTTTGGCACCCCAGGATTGGTAATACCGTGAAAGGGTAATAGTGGATACATCATGGTTTGGAAATAAGTAAAAAAGTGAATCGGAGCTACGACTCTTAAAACCAGCTGAAATGATAGAGGAGGGTTCCTGATGGAGTGCTAGAGGGTCCAAACACAGTTTCGTGAAAGTCAACTTTGGCACCCCAGGAAGGGAATTGCCGTGAAAGGGTAATAGTGGATACATCATGGTTTGGAAATAAGTAAAAAAGTGATTCGGAGCTACGACTCTTAAAACCAGCTGAAATAATGGAGGAGGGTTCCTGATGGAGTGCTAAAGGGTCCAAACACAGTTTCGTGAAAGTCAACTTTGGCACCCCAGGAAGGGTAATCAATTGAAATGGTAATAGGGGAAACATAATGGTTTGGAAATAGGTAAAAAGGTGAATCTGACCTACAGATTTTCAAACCAGCTGAAATGATAGAGGAGGGTTCCTGATTGAGTGCTAGAGGGTCCAAACACAGTTTCGTGAAAGTCAACTTTGGCACCCCAGGAAGGGTAATCAATTGAAATGGTAATAGGGGATACATCATGGTTTGGAAATAGGTAAAAAGGTGAATCTGACCTACAGATTTTCAAACCAGCTGAAATGATAGAGGAGGGTTCCTGATTGAGTGCTAGAGGGTCCAAACACAGTTTCATGAAAGTTTCCTTTGGCACCCCAGGATTGGTAATACCGTGAAAGGGTAATAGTGGATACATCATGGTTTGGAAAGAAGTAAAAAAGTGAATCGGAGCTACGACTCTTAAAACCAGCTGAAATGATAGAGGAGGGTTCCTGATGGAGTGCTAGAGGGTCCAAACACAGTTTCGTGAAAGTCTACTTTGGCACCCCAGGAAGGGAAATGCCGTGAAAGGGTAATAGTGGATACATCATGGTTTGGAAATTGGTAAAAAGGTAAATGGGAGCTACAGATTTTCAAACCAGCTGAAATAATGGAGGAGGGTTCCTGATGGAGTGCTAAAGGGTCCAAACACATTTTCGTGAAAGTCAACTTTGGCAGCCCAGGAAGGGTAATCAATTGAAAGGGTAATAGGGGACACATCATGGTTTGGAAATAGGTAAAAAGGTGAATCGGAGCTACAGATTTTCAAACCAGCTGAAATGATAGAGGAGGGTTCCTGATGGAGTGCTAGAGGGTCAAAACACAGTTTCATGAAAGTCAACTTTGGCAGCCCAGGAAGGGTATTTGTTTCAAAGGGTAATAGTGGATACATCATGGTTTGAAAATTGGTACAAAGGTGAATCGGAGCTATAGATTGCAAAACCAGCTGAAATGATAGAGGAGGGTTCCTGATGGAGTGCTAGAGGGTCAAAACACAGTTTCATGAAAGTCAACTTTGGCACCCCAGGAAGGGTAATCACGTGAAAGGGTAATAGGGGATACATCATGGTGTGGAAATAGGTAAAAAGGTGAATCTGGGCTACAGCTCTTAAAACCAGCTGAAATGATAGAGGAGGTTACCTGATGGAATGGTAGAGGGTCCAAACACAGTTTCGTGAAAGTCAACTTTGGCACCCCAGGAAGGGTAATCAATTGAAAGTGTAATAGTGGATACATCATGGTTTGGAAATAGGTAAAAAGGTGTATCGAAGCTACAGATTTTCAAACCAGCTGAAATGATAGAGGAGGGTTCCTGATGGAGTGCTAGAGAGTCCAAACACAGTTTCGTGAAGGTCAACTTTGGCACCCCATTAAGGGTAATCAATTGAAATGGCAATAGGGGATACATCACGGTTTGGAAATAGGTAAAAAGGTACATCGGAGCTACAGATTTTCGAACCAACTGAAATGATAGAGGAGGGTTCCTGATGGAGTGCTAGAGGGTCCAAACACAGTTTCGTGAAAGTCAACTTTGGCACCCCAGGAAGGGAAATGCCGTGAAAGGGTAATAGTGGATACATCATGGTTTGGAAATTGGTAAAAAGGTAAATCGGAGCTACAGATTTTCAAACCAGCTGAAATGATAGAGGAGGGTTCCTGATTGAGTGCTAGAGGGTCCAAACACAGTTTCATGAAAGTTTCCTTTGGCACCCCAGGATTGGTAATACCGTGAAAGGGTAATAGTGGATACATCATGGTTTGGAAATAAGTAAAAAAGTGAATCGGAGCTACGACTCTTAAAACCAGCTGAAATGATAGAGGAGGGTTCCTGATGGAGTGCTAGAGGGTCCAAACACAGTTTCGTGAAAGTCAACTTTGGCACCCCAGGAAGGGAATTGCCGTGAAAGGGTAATAGTGGATACATCATGGTTTGGAAATAAGTAAAAAAGTGATTCGGAGCTACGACTCTTAAAACCAGCTGAAATAATGGAGGAGGGTTCCTGATGGAGTGCTAAAGGGTCCAAACACAGTTTCGTGAAAGTCAACTTTGGCACCCCAGGAAGGGTAATCAATTGAAATGGTAATAGGGGAAACATAATGGTTTGGAAATAGGTAAAAAGGTGAATCTGACCTACAGATTTTCAAACCAGCTGAAATGATAGAGGAGGGTTCCTGATTGAGTGCTAGAGGGTCCAAACACAGTTTCGTGAAAGTCAACTTTGGCACCCCAGGAAGGGTAATCAATTGAAATGGTAATAGGGGATACATCATGGTTTGGAAATAGGTAAAAAGGTGAATCTGACCTACAGATTTTCAAACCAGCTGAAATGATAGAGGAGGGTTCCTGATTGAGTGCTAGAGGGTCCAAACACAGTTTCATGAAAGTTTCCTTTGGCACCCCAGGATTGGTAATACCGTGAAAGGGTAATAGTGGATACATCATGGTTTGGAAAGAAGTAAAAAAGTGAATCGGAGCTACGACTCTTAAAACCAGCTGAAATGATAGAGGAGGGTTCCTGATGGAGTGCTAGAGGGTCCAAACACAGTTTCGTGAAAGTCTACTTTGGCACCCCAGGAAGGGAAATGCCGTGAAAGGGTAATAGTGGATACATCATGGTTTGGAAATTGGTAAAAAGGTAAATGGGAGCTACAGATTTTCAAACCAGCTGAAATAATGGAGGAGGGTTCCTGATGGAGTGCTAAAGGGTCCAAACACATTTTCGTGAAAGTCAACTTTGGCACCCCAGGAAGGGTAATCAATTGAAAGGGTAATAGGGGACACATCATGGTTTGGAAATAGGTAAAAAGGTGAATCGGAGCTACAGATTTTCAAACCAGCTGAAATGATAGAGGAGGGTTCCTGATGGAGTGCTAGAGGGTCAAAACACAGTTTCATGAAAGTCAACTTTGGCAGCCCAGGAAGGGTATTTGTTTCAAAGGGTAATAGTGGATACATCATGGTTTGAAAATTGGTACAAAGGTGAATCGGAGCTATAGATTGCAAAACCAGCTGAAATGATAGAGGAGGGTTCCTGATGGAGTGCTAGAGGGTCAAAACACAGTTTCATGAAAGTCAACTTTGGCACCCCAGGAAGGGTAATCACGTGAAAGGGTAATAGGGGATACATCATGGTGTGGAAATAGGTAAAAAGGTGAATCTGGGCTACAGCTCTTAAAACCAGCTGAAATGATAGAGGAGGTTACCTGATGGAATGGTAGAGGGTCCAAACACAGTTTCGTGAAAGTCAACTTTGGCACCCCAGGAAGGGTAATCAATTGAAAGGGTAATAGGGAACACATCATGGTTTGGAAATAGGTAAAAAGGTGAATCGGAGCTACAGATTTTCAAACCAGCTGAAATGATAGAGGAGGGTTCCTGATGGAGTGCTAGAGGGTCAAAACACAGTTTCATGAAAGTCACCTTTGGCAGCCCAGGAAGGGTATTTGTTTCAAAGGGTTATAGTGGATACATCATGGTTTGAAAATTGGTACAAAGGTGAATCGGAGCTATAGATTGCAAAACCAGCTAAAATGATAGAGGAGGGTTCCTGATGGAGTGCTAGAGGGTCAAAACACAGTTTCATGAAAGTCAACTTTGGCACCCCAGGAAGGGTAATCACGTGAAAGGGTAATAGGGGATACATCATGGTTTGGAAATAGGTAAAAAGGTGAATCTGGGCTACAGCTCTTAAAACCAGCTGAAATGATAGAGGAGGTTACCTGATGGAATGGTAGAGGGTCCAAACACAGTTTCGTGAAAGTCAAATTTGGCAGCCCAGGAAGGGTAATCCCGTGAAAGTGTAATAGTGGATACATCATGGTTTGGAAATAGGTAAAAAGGTGAATCGGAGCTATAGGTTTTCGAACCAACTGAAATGATAGAGGAGGCTTTCTGATGGAATTATAGTGGGTCCAAACACAGTTTCGTGAAAGTCAACTTTGGCACCCCAGGAAGGGAAATGCCATGAAAGGGTAGTAGTGGATACATCATGGTTTGGAAATTGGTAAAAAGGTAAATCGGAGCTACAGATTTTCAAACCAGCTGAAATGATGGAGGAGGGTTCCTGATGGAGTGCTAGAGGGTCCAAACACAGTTTCGTGAAAGTCAACTTTGGCACCCCAGGAAGGGTTTTTCTTTGAATCGGTGATAGTGGATACATCATGGTTTGAAAATAGGTACAAAGGTGAATCGGAGCTTAAGGTTTTTCAAAACCAGCTGAAATGATAGAGGAGGGTTCCCGATGGAGTGCTAAAGGGTCAAAACACAGTTTCATGAAAGTCAACTTTGGCACCCCAGGAAGGGTATTTGTTTCAAAGGGTGATAGTGGATACATCATGGTTTGAAAATTGGTAAAAAGGTAAATCGGAGCTACAGATTTTCAAACCAGCTGAAATGATGGAGGAGGGTTCCTGATGGAGTGCTAGAGGGTCCAAACACAGTTTCGTGAAAGTCAACTTTGGCACCCCAGGAAGGGTTTTTCTTTGAATCGGTGATAGTGGATACATCATGGTTTGAAAATAGGTACAAAGGTGAATCGGAGTTATATTTTTCAAAACCAGCTGAAATGATAGAGGAGGGTTCCCGATGGAGTGCTAAAGGGTCAAAACACAGTTTCATGAAAGTCAACTTTGGCACCCCAGGAAGGGTATTTGTTTCAAAGGGTGATAGTGGATACATCATGGTTTGAAAATTGGTACAAAGGTGAATCGGAGATATAGATTTCAAAACCAGCTGAAATGATAGAGGAGGGTTCCTGATGGAGTGCTAGAGGGTCAAAACACAGTTTCATGAAAGTCAACTTTGGCACCCCAGGAAGGGTAATCACGTGAAAGGGTAATAGGGGATACATCATGGTGTGGAAATAGGTAAAAAGGTGAATCTGGGCTACAGCTCTTAAAACCAGCTGAAATGATAGAGGAGGTTACCTGATGGAATGGTAGAGGGTCCAAACACAGTTTCGTGAAAGTCAAATTTGGCAGCCCAGGAAGGGTAATCCCGTGAAAGTGTAATAGTGGATACATCATGGTTTGGAAATAGGTAAAAAGGTGAATCGGAGCTATAGGTTTTCGAACCAACTGAAATGATAGAGGAGGCTTTCTGATGGAATTATAGTGGGTCCAAACACAGTTTCGTGAAAGTCAACTTTGGCACCCCAGGAAGTGTAATTCTGTGAAAGGGTAAGAGTAGATACATCATGGTTTGCAAATAGGGATAAATGTGAATCGGAGCTATAGGTTTTAAAACCACCTGAAATGATAGAGAAGGGTTCCTGATGGAGTGCTAGAGGTTGAAGACAGTTTCATGAAAGTCAACTTTGGCACCCCAGGAAGGGTAATGCCGTGAAAGGGTAGTAGTGGATACATCATGGTTTGGAAATTGGTAAAAAGGTAAATCGGAAATACAGATTTTCAAACCAGCTGAAATGATAGAGGGGGGTTCCTGATGGAGTGCCAGAGGGTACAAGCACAGTTGCATGAAAGTCAACTTTGGCACGCCAGGAAGTGTAATTCTGTGAAAGGGTAATAGTAGATACATCATGGTTTGCAAAAAAGCATAAAGGTGAATCGGAGCTATAGGTTTTAAAACCAGCTGAAATGCTAGGGGAGGGTTCGTGATGGAGTGCTAGAGGGTGAAAACAGTTTCATGAAAGTCAACTTTGGCACCCCAGGAAGGGTAATCCCGTGAAAGTGTTTTAATGGATACATCATGGTTTGGAAATTGGTAAAAAGGTAAATCGGAAATACAGATTTTCAAACCAGCTGAAATGATAGAGGAGGGTTCCTGATGGAGTGCTAGAGGGTCAAAACACAGTTTCGTGAAAGTCAACTTTGGCACCCCAGGAAGGGTAGTCCCCAAAAAAAGGGTAATAGTGGATATATCATGGTTTGGAAATAGGTATAAAAGCAAATCGGAGCTACGGCTCTTAAAACCAGCTGAAATGATAGAGGAGGGTTCCTGATGGAGTGCTAGAGGGTCCAAACACAGTTTCGTGAAAGTCAACTTTGGCACCCCAGGAAGGGAATTGCCGTGAAAGGGTAATAGTGGATACATCATGGTTTGGAAATAAGTAAAAAAGTGATTCGGAGCTACGACTCTTAAAACCAGCTGAAATAATGGAGGAGGGTTCCTGATGGAGTGCTAAAGGGTCCAAACACAGTTTCGTGAAAGTCAACTTTGGCACCCCAGGAAGGGTAATCAATTGAAATGGTAATAGGGGAAACATAATGGTTTGGAAATAGGTAAAAAGGTGAATCTGACCTACAGATTTTCAAACCAGCTGAAATGATAGAGGAGGGTTCCTGATTGAGTGCTAGAGGGTCCAAACACAGTTTCGTGAAAGTCAACTTTGGCACCCCAGGAAGGGTAATCAATTGAAATGGTAATAGGGGATACATCATGGTTTGGAAATAGGTAAAAAGGTGAATCTGACCTACAGATTTTCAAACCAGCTGAAATGATAGAGGAGGGTTCCTGATTGAGTGCTAGAGGGTCCAAACACAGTTTCATGAAAGTTTCCTTTGGCACCCCAGGATTGGTAATACCGTGAAAGGGTAATAGTGGATACATCATGGTTTGGAAAGAAGTAAAAAAGTGAATCGGAGCTACGACTCTTAAAACCAGCTGAAATGATAGAGGAGGGTTCCTGATGGAGTGCTAGAGGGTCCAAACACAGTTTCGTGAAAGTCTACTTTGGCACCCCAGGAAGGGAAATCAATTGAAAGGGTAATAGTGGATACATCATGGTTTGGAAATTGGTAAAAAGGTAAATGGGAGCTACAGATTTTCAAACCAGCTGAAATAATGGAGGAGGGTTCCTGATGGAGTGCTAAAGGGTCCAAACACAGTTTCGTGAAAGTCAACTTTGGCACCCCAGGAAGGGTAATCAATTGAAATGGTAATAGGGGATACATCATGGTTTGGAAATAGGTAAAAAGGTGAATCTGACCTACAGATTTTCAAACCAGCTGAAATGATAGAGGAGGGTTCCTGATTGAGTGCTAGAGGGTCCAAACACAGTTTCGTGAAAGTCAACTTTGGCACCCCAGGAAGGGTAATCAATTGAAATGGTAATAGGGGATACATCATGGTTTGGAAATAGGTAAAAAGGTGAATCTGACCTACAGATTTTCAAACCAGCTGAAATGATAGAGGAGGGTTCCTGATTGAGTGCTAGAGGTTCCAAACACAGTTTCATGAAAGTCAACTTTGGCACCCCAGGAAGGGTAATTGTGTGAAAGGGTAATAGTGGATACATCATGGTTTGGAAATTGGTAAAAAGATGAATCGGAGCTACAGATTTTCAAACCAGCTGAAATGATAGAGAAGGGTTCCTGATGGAGTGCTAGAGGGTCCAAACACAGTTTCATGAAAGTCAACTTTGGCACCCCAGGAAGGGTAATTCTGTGAAAGGGTAATAGTGGATACATTGTGGTTTCCAAATAGGCATAAAGGTGAATTGGAGCTATGGGCTTTGAAACCAGCTCAAGTGGTAGATGAGGGTTCCTGATTGAGAGCTAGAGGTTGAAAACAGTTTCATGAAAGTCAACTTTGGCACCCCAGGAAGGGTAATTCTGTGAAATCGTAATAGGGGATACATCATGGTTTAGAAATAGGTAAAAAGGTGAATCGGAGCTACAGAATTTCAAACCAGCTGAAATGATAGAGGAGGGTTCCTGATGGAGTGCTAGAGGGTGAAGACAGTATCATGAAAGTCAACTCTGGCACCCCAGGAAGGGAAATGCCGTGAAAGGGTAACAGTGGATACATCATGGTTTGGAAATTGGTAGAAAGGTAAATCGGAGCTACAGATTTTCAAACCAGCTGAAATGATAGAGGAGGGTTTCTGATGGAGTGCTAGAGGGTCCAAACACAGTTTTGTGAAAGTCAACTTTGGCACCCGAAGAAGGGTAATCAATTGAAAGGGTAATAGGGGATACGTCATGGTTTGGAAATAGGGAAAAAGGTGAATCGAAGGTACAGCTCTTGAAACCCGCTGAAATGATAGAGGAAGGTTCCTGATGGAGTGCTAGAGGGTCCAAACACAGTTTCGTGAAAGTCAACTTTGGCACCCCAGAAAGGGTAATGCCAAAAAAGTGTAATACTGAATACATGATGGTTTGGAAATAGGTAAAAAGTGTGAGTCGAAGCTACAGATTTTCAAACCAGCTGAAATAATAGAGGAGGGTTCCTGATGGAGTGCTAGAGTGTCCAAACACAGTTTCGTGAAAGTCAACTTTGGCACCCCAGGAAGGGTAATCAATTGAAATGGTGATAGTGTATACATTATGGTTTGGAAATAGGTAAAAAGGTGAATCGGAGCTACAGATTTTCAAACCAGCTGAAATGATAGAGGAGGGTTCCTGATGGAGTGCTAGAGGGTCCAAACACAGTTTCATGAAAGTCAACTTTGGCACCCCAGGAAGGGTTATTGTGTGAAAGGGTAATAGGGGATACATCATGGTTTGGAAATAGGTAAAAAGGTGAATCGGAGTTACAGATTTTCAAACCAGCTGAAATAATAGAGAAGGGTTCCTGATGGAGTGCTAAAAGGTGAAAACACACTTTCATGAAAGTAAACTTTGGCACCCCAGGAAGGGTAATTCTGTGAAAGGGTGACAGTGGATACATCATGGTTTGGAAATAGGCTTAAAGGTGAATCGGAGCTATAGGTTTTTAAACCAGCTAAAATGATAGAGGATTGTTCCTGATGGAGTGCTAGAGGGTCCAAACACAGTTTCATAAAAGTCAACTTTGGCACCCCAGGAAGGGTAATCCCGTGAAAGGGTAATAGCGGATACATCATGGATTGCAAATAGGTGAAAACGTGAATCGGAGCTACAGCTCTTAAAACAAGCTGAAATGATAGAGGAGGGTTCCTGATGGAGTGCTAGAGGGTCCAAACACAGTTTCGTTAAAGTCAACTTTGGCACCCCAGGAAGAGTAATCAATTGAAATGGTAATAGGGGATACATCATGGTTTGGAAATAGGTAAAAAGGTAAATCGGAGCTACAGATTTTCAAACCAGCTGAAATGATAGAGAAGGGTTCCTGATGGAGTGCTAGAGGGTCCAAACACACTTTCGTGAAAGTTAACTTTGGCACCCCAGGAAGGGTAATCAATTGTAAGGGTAATAAGGGATACATCATGGTTTGGAAATAGGGAAAAAGGTGAATCGAAGGTACAGCTCTTAAAACCCGCTGAAATGATAGAGGAGGGTTCCTGATGGAGTGCTAGAGGGTCCAAACACACTTTCGTGAAAGTTAACTTTGGCACCCCAGGAAGGGTAATCAATTGAAAGGGTAATAAGGGATACATCATGGTTTGGAAATAGGGAAAAAAGGTGAATCGAAGGTACAGCTCTTAAAACCCGCTGAAATGATAGAGGAGGGTTCCTGATGGAGTGCTAGAGGGTCCAAACACAGTTTCATGAAAGTCAACTTTGGCACCCCAGGAAGGGTTATTGTGTGAAAGGGTAATAGGGGATACATCATGGTTTGGAAATAGGTAAAAAGGTGAATCGGAGTTACAGATTTTCAAACCAGCTGAAATAATAGAGGAGGGTTCCTGATGGAGTGCTAGAGTGTCCAAACACAGTTTCGTGAAAGTCAACTTTGGCACCCCAGGAAGGGTAATCAATTGAAATGGTGATAGTGTATACATTATGGTTTGGAAATAGGTAAAAAGGTGAATCGGAGCTACAGATTTTCAAACCAGCTGAAATGATAGAGGAGGGTTCCTGATGGAGTGCTAGAGGGTCCAAACACAGTTTCATGAAAGTCAACTTTGGCACCCCAGGAAGGGTTATTGTGTGAAAGGGTAATAGGGGATACATCATGGTTTGGAAATAGGTAAAAAGGTGAATCGGAGTTACAGATTTTCAAACCAGCTGAAATAATAGAGAAGGGTTCCTGATGGAGTGCTAAAAGGTGAAAACACACTTTCATGAAAGTAAACTTTGGCACCCCAGGAAGGGTAATTCTGTGAAAGGGTGACAGTGGATACATCATGGTTTGGAAATAGGCTTAAAGGTGAATCGGAGCTATAGGTTTTTAAACCAGCTAAAATGATAGAGGATTGTTCCTGATGGAGTGCTAGAGGGTCCAAACACAGTTTCATAAAAGTCAACTTTGGCACCCCAGGAAGGGTAATCCCGTGAAAGGGTAATAGCGGATACATCATGGATTGCAAATAGGTGAAAACGTGAATCGGAGCTACAGCTCTTAAAACAAGCTGAAATGATAGAGGAGGGTTCCTGATGGAGTGCTAGAGGGTCCAAACACAGTTTCGTTAAAGTCAACTTTGGCACCCCAGGAAGAGTAATCATTTGAAATGGTAATAGGGGATACATCATGGTTTGGAAATAGGTAAAAAGGTAAATCGGAGCTACAGATTTTCAAACCAGCTGAAATGATAGAGAAGGGTTCCTGATGGAGTGCTAGAGGGTCCAAACACACTTTCGTGAAAGTTAACTTTGGCACCCCAGGAAGGGTAATCAATTGTAAGGGTAATAAGGGATACATCATGGTTTGGAAATAGGGAAAAAGGTGAATCGAAGGTACAGCTCTTAAAACCCGCTGAAATGATAGAGGAGGGTTCCTGATGGAGTGCTAGAGGGTCCAAACACACTTTCGTGAAAGTTAACTTTGGCACCCCAGGAAGGGTAATCAATTGAAAGGGTAATAAGGGATACATCATGGTTTGGAAATAGGGAAAAAAGGTGAATCGAAGGTACAGCTCTTAAAACCCGCTGAAATGATAGAGGAGGGTTCCTGATGGAGTGCTAGAGGGTCCAAACACAGTTTCATGAAAGTCAACTTTGGCACCCCAGGAAGGGTTATTGTGTGAAAGGGTAATAGGGGATACATCATGGTTTGGAAATAGGTAAAAAGGTGAATCGGAGTTACAGATTTTCAAACCAGCTGAAATAATAGAGAAGGGTTCCTGATGGAGTGCTAAAAGGTGAAAACACACTTTCATGAAAGTAAACTTTGGCACACCAGGAAGGGTAATTCTGTGAAAGGGTAACAGTGGATACATCATGGTTTGGAAATAGGCTCAAAGGTGAATCGGAGCTATAGGTTTTTAAACCAGCTAAAATGATAGAGGATTGTTCCTGATGGAGTGCTAGAGGGTCCAAACACAGTTTCATAAAAGTCAACTTTGGCACCCCAGGAAGGGTAATCCCGTGAAAGGGTAATAGCGGATACATCATGGATTGCAAATAGGTGAAAACGTGAATCGGAGCTACAGCTCTTAAAACAAGCTGAAATGATAGAGGAGGGTTCCTGATGGAGTGCTAGAGGGTCCAAACACAGTTTCGTGAAAGTCAACTTTGGCACCCCAGGAAGAGTAATCAATTGAAATGGTAATAGGGGATACATCATGGTTTGGAAATAGGTAAAAAGGTAAATCGGAGCTACAGATTTTCAAACCAGCTGAAATGATAGAGGAAGGTTCCTGATGGAGTGCTAGAGGGTCCAAACACAGTTTCATGAAAGTCAACTTTGGCACCCCAGGACTAGGTAACACCGTGAAAGAGTGATAGTGGATACATCATGGTTTGGAGTTAGATAAAAGGTGAAACGGAGCTACAGCTCTTAAAAGCAGCTCAAATGATAGAGGAGGGTTCCTGATGGAGTGCTAGAGGGTCCAAACACAGTTTCATGAAAGTTTCCTTTGGCACCCCAGGAAGGGTAACACCGTGAAAGGGTAATAGTGGATACATCATGGTTTGGAAATAAGTAAAAAAGTGAATCGGAGCTACGACTCTTAAAACCAGCTGAAATGATAGAGGAGGGTTCCTGATGGAGTGCTAGAGGTTCCAAACACAGTTTCATGAAAGTCAACTTTGGCACCCCAGGAAGGGTATTCCCGTGAAAGGGTAATAGTGGATACATCATGGTTTGGAAATTGGTAAAAAGGTGAATCGGAGCTACAGATTTTCAAACCAGCTGAAATGATAGAGAAGGGTTCCTGATGGAGTGCTAGAGGATCCAAACACAGTTTCATGAAAGTCAACTTTGGCACCCCAGGAAGGGTAATTCTGTGAAAGGGTAATAGTGGATACATTGTGGTTTCCAAATAGGCATAAAGTTGAATTGGAGCTATGGGCTTTGAAACCAGCTCAAGTGGTAGATGAGGGTTCCTGATTGAGAGCTAGAGGTTGAAAACAGTTTTATGAAAGTCAACTTTGGCACCCCAGGAAGGGTAATTCTGTGAAAGGGTAATAGGGGATACATCATGGTTTAGAAATAGGTAAAAAGGTGAATCGGAGCTACAGATTTTCAAACCAGCTGAAATGATAGAGGAGGGTTCCTGATGGAGTGCTAGAGGGTGAAGACAGTTTCATGAAAGTCAACTTTGGCACCCCAGGAAGGGAAATGCCGTGAAAGGGTAACAGTGGATACATCATGGTTTGGAAATTGGTAGAAAGGTAAATCGGAGCTACAGATTTTCAAACCAGCTGAAATGATAGAGTATGGTTTCTCATGGAGTGCTAGAGGGTCCAAACACAGTTTTGTGAAAGTCAACTTTGGCACCCGAAGAAGGGTAATCAATTGAAAGGGTAATAGGGGATACGTCATGGTTTGGAAATAGGGAAAAAGGTGAATCGAAGGTACAGCTCTTGAAACCCGCTGAAATGATAGAGGAAGGTTCCTGATGGAGTGCTAGAGAGTCCAAACACAGTTTCGTGAAATTCAACTTTGGCACCCCAGAAAGGGTAATGCCAAAAAAGTGTAATACTGGATACATCATGGTTTGGAAATAGGTAAAAAGTGTGAGTCGAAGCTACAGATTTTCAAACCAGCTGAAATAATAGAGGAGGGTTCCTGGTGGAGTGCTAGAGTGTCCAAACACAGTTTCGTGAAAGTCAACTTTGGCACCCCAGGAAGGGTAATCAATTGAAATGGTAATAGTGGATACATTATGGTTTGGAAATAGGTAAAAAGGTGAATCGGAGCTACAGATTTTCAAACCAGCTGAAATGATAGAGGAGGGTTCCTGATGGAGTGCTAGAGGGTCCAAACACAGTTTCATGAAAGTTTCCTTTGGCACCCCAGGAAGGGTTATTGTGTGAAAGGGTAATAGGGGATACATCATGGTTTGGAAATAGGTAAAAAGGTGAATCGGAGTTACAGATTTTCAAACCAGCTGAAATAATAGAGAAGGGTTCCTGATGGAGTGCTAAAAGGTGAAAACACACTTTCATGAAAGTCAACTTTGGCACCCCAGGAAGGGTAATTCTGTGAAAGGGTAACAGTGGATACATCATGGTTTGGAAATAGGCTCAAAGGTGAATCGGAGCTATAGGTTTTTAAACCAGCTAAAATGATAGAGGATTGTTCCTGATGGAGTGCTAGAGGGTCCAAACACAGTTTCATAAAAGTCAACTTTGGCACCCCAGGAAGGGTAATCCCGTGAAAGGGTAATAGCGGATACATCATGGATTGCAAATAGGTGAAAACGTGAATCGGAGCTACAGCTCTTAAAACAAGCTGAAATGATAGAGGAGGGTTCCTGATGGAGTGCTAGAGGGTCCAAACACAGTTTCGTGAAAGTCAACTTTGGCACCCCAGGAAGAGTAATCAATTGAAATGGTAATAGGGGATACATCATGGTTTGGAAATAGGTAAAAAGGTAAATCGGAGCTACAGATTTTCAAACCAGCTGAAATGATAGAGGAAGGTTCCTGATGGAGTGCTAGAGGGTCCAAACACAGTTTCATGAAAGTCAACTTTGGCAGTCCAGGACTAGGTAACACCGTGAAAGAGTGATAGTGGATACATCATGGTTTGGAGTTAGATAAAAGGTGAATCGGAGCTACAGCTCTTAAAAGCAGCTCAAATGATAGAGGAGGGTTCCTGATGGAGTGCTAGAGGGTCCAAACACAGTTTCATGAAAGTTTCCTTTGGCACCCCAGGAAGGGTGACACCGTGAAAGGGTAATAGTGGATACATCATGGTTTGGAAATAAGTAAAACAGTGAATCGGAGCTACGACTCTTAAAACCAGCTGAAATGATAGAGGAGGGTTCCTGATGGAGTGCTAGAGGTTCCAAACACAGTTTCATGAAAGTCAACTTTGGCACCCCAGGAAGGGTATTCCCGTGAAAGGGTAATAGTGGATACATCATGGTTTGGAAATTGGTAAAAAGGTGAATCGGAGCTACAGATTTTCAAACCAGCTGAAATGATAGAGAAGGGTTCCTGATGGAGTGCTAGAGGATCCAAACACAGTTTCATGAAAGTCAACTTTGCCACCCCAGGAAGGGTAATTCTGTGAAAGGGTAATAGTGGATACATTGTGGTTTCCAAATAGGCATAAAGTTGAATTGGAGCTATGGGCTTTGAAACCAGCTCAAGTGGTAGATGAGGGTTCCTGATTGAGAGCTAGAGGTTGAAAACAGTTTCATGAAAGTCAACTTTGGCACCCCAGGAAGGGTAATTCTGTGAAAGGGTAATAGGGGATACATCATGGTTTAGAAATAGGTAAAAAGGTGAATCGGAGCTACAGATTTTCAAACCAGCTGAAATGATAGAGGAGGGTTCCTGATGGAGTGCTAGAGGGTGAAGACAGTTTCATGAAAGTCAACTTTGGCACCCCAGGAAGGGAAATGCCGTGAAAGGGTAACAGTGGATACATCATGGTTTGGAAATTGGTAGAAAGGTAAATCGGAGCTACAGATTTTCAAACCAGCTGAAATGATAGAGTAGGGTTTCTGATGGAGTGCTAGAGGGTCCAAACACAGTTTTGTGAAAGTCAACTTTGGCACCCGAAGAAGGGTAATCAATTGAAAGGGTAATAGGGGATACGTCATGGTTTGGAAATAGGGAAAAAGGTGAATCGAAGGTACAGCTCTTGAAACCCGCTGAAATGATAGAGGAAGGTTCCTGATGGAGTGCTAGAGGGTCCAAACACAGTTTCGTGAAATTCAACTTTGGCACCCCAGAAAGGGTAATGCCAAAAAAGTGTAATACTGGATACATGATGGTTTGGAAATAGGTAAAAAGTGTGAGTCGAAGCTACAGATTTTCAAACCAGCTGAAATAATAGAGGAGGGTTCCTGGTGGAGTGCTAGAGGGTCCAAACACAGTTTCGTGAAAGTCAACTTTGGCACCCCAGGAAGGGTAATCAATTGAAATGGTAATAGTGGATACATTATGGTTTGGAAATAGGTAAAAAGGTGAATCGGAGCTACAGATTTTCAAACCAGCTGAAATGATAGAGGAGGGTTCCTGATGGAGTGCTAGAGGGTCCAAACACAGTTTCATGAAAGTCAACTTTGGCACCCCAGGAAGGGTTATTGTGTGAAAGGGTAATAGGGGATACATCATGGTTTGGAAATAGGTAAAAAGATGAATCGGAGTTACAGATTTTCAAACCAGCTGAAATAATAGAGAAGGGTTCCTGATGGAGTGCTAAAAGGTGAAAACACACTTTCATGAAAGTCAACTTTGGCACCCCAGGAAGGGTAATTCTGTGAAAGGGTAACAGTGGATACATCATGGTTTGGAAATAGGCTCAAAGGTGAATCGGAGCTATAGGTTTTTAAACCAGCTAAAATGATAGAGGATTGTTCCTGATGGAGTGCTAGAGGGTCCAAACACAGTTTCATAAAAGTCAACTTTGGCACCCCAGGAAGAGTAATCAATTGAAATGGTAATAGGGGATACATCATGGTTTGGAAATAGGTAAAAAGGTAAATCAGAGCTACAGATTTACAAACCAGATGAAATGATAGAGGAGAGTTCCTGATGGAGTGCTAGAGGGTCAAAACACAGTTTCATGAAAGTCAACTTTGGCAGCCCAGGAAGGGTATTTGTTTCAAAGGGTAATAGTGGATACATCATGGTTTGAAAATTGGTACAAAGGTGAATCGGAGCTATAGATTGCAAAACCAGCTGAAATGATAGAGGAGGGTTCCTGATGGAGTGCTAGAGGGTCAAAACACAGTTTCATGAAAGTCAACTTTGGCACCCCAGGAAGGGTAATCACGTGAAAGGGTAATAGGGGATACATCATGGTGTGGAAATAGGTAAAAAGGTGAATCTGGGCTACAGCTCTTAAAACCAGCTGAAATGATAGAGGAGGTTACCTGATGGAATGGTAGAGGGTCCAAACACAGTTTCGTGAAAGTCAACTTTGGCACCCCAGGAAGGGTAATCAATTGAAAGGGTAATAGGAGACACATCATGGTTTGGAAATAGGTAAAAAGGTGAATCGGAGCTACAGATTTTCAAACCAGCTGAAATGATAGAGGAGGGTTCCTGATGGAGTGCTAGAGGGTCAAAACACAGTTTCATGAAAGTCAACTTTGGCAGCCCAGGAAGGGTATTTGTTTCAAAGGGTAATAGTGGATACATCATGGTTTGAAAATTGGTACAAAGGTGAATCGGAGCTATAGATTGCAAAACCAGCTAAAATGATAGAGGAGGGTTCCTGATGGAGTGCTAGAGGGTCAAAACACAGTTTCATGAAAGTCAACTTTGGCACCCCAGGAAGGGTAATCACGTGAAAGGGTAATAGGGGATACATCATGGTTTGGAAATAGGTAAAAAGGTGAATCTGGGCTACAGCTCTTAAAACCAGCTGAAATGATAGAGAAGGTTACCTGATGGAATGGTAGAGGGTCCAAACACAGTTTCGTGAAAGTCAAATTTGGCAGCCCAGGAAGGGTAATCCCGTGAAAGTGTAATAGTGGATACATCATGGTTTGGAAATAGGTAAAAAGGTGAATCGGAGCTATAGGTTTTCGAACCAACTGAAATGATAGAGGAGGCTTTCTGATGGAATTATAGTGGGTCCAAACACAGTTTCGTGAAAGGCAACTTTGGCACCCCAGGAAGGGAAATGCCATGAAAGGGTAGTAGTGGATACATCATGGTTTGGAAATTGGTAAAAAGGTAAATCGGAGCTACAGATTTTCAAACCAGCTGAAATGATGGAGGAGGGTTCCTGATGGAGTGCTAGAGGGTCCAAACACAGTTTCGTGAAAGTCAACTTTGGCACCCCAGGAAGGGTTTTTCTTTGAATCGGTGATAGTGGATACATCATGGTTTGAAAATAGGTACAAAGGTGAATCGGAGTTATATTTTTCAAAACCAGCTGAAATGATAGAGGAGGGTTCCCGATGGAGTGCTAAAGGGTCAAAACACAGTTTCATGAAAGTCAACTTTGGCACCCCAGGAAGGGTATTTGTTTCAAAGGGTGATAGTGGATACATCATGGTTTGAAAATTGGTAAAAAGGTAAATCGGAGCTACAGATTTTCAAACCAGCTGAAATGATGGAGGAGGGTTCCTGATGGAGTGCTAGAGGGTCCAAACACAGTTTCGTGAAAGTCAACTTTGGCACCCCAGGAAGGGTTTTTCTTTGAATCGGTGATAGTGGATACATCATGGTTTGAAAATAGGTACAAAGGTGAATCGGAGTTATATTTTTCAAAACCATCTGAAATGATAGAGGAGGGTTCCCGATGGAGTGCTAAAGGGTCAAAACACAGTTTCATGAAAGTCAACTTTGGCACCCCAGGAAGGGTATTTGTTTCAAAGGGTGATAGTGGATACATCATGGTTTGAAAATTGGTACAAAGGTGAATCGGAGATATAGATTTCAAAACCAGCTGAAATGATAGAGGAGGGTTCCTGATGGAGTGCTAGAGGGTCAAAACACAGTTTCATGAAAGTCAACTTTGGCACCCCAGGAAGGGTAATCACGTGAAAGGGTAATAGGGGATACATCATGGTGTGGAAATAGGTAAAAAGGTGAATCTGGGCTACAGCTCTTAAAACCAGCTGAAATGATAGAGGAGGTTACCTGATGGAATGGTAGAGGGTCCAAACACAGTTTCGTGAAAGTCAAATTTGGCAGCCCAGGAAGGGTAATCCCGTGAAAGTGTAATAGTGGATACATCATGGTTTGGAAATAGGTAAAAAGGTGAATCGGAGCTATAGGTTTTCGAACCAACTGAAATGATAGAGGAGGCTTTCTGATGGAATTATAGTGGGTCCAAACACAGTTTCGTGAAAGTCAACTTTGGCACCCCAGGAAGTGTAATTCTGTGAAAGGGTAAGAGTAGATACATCATGGTTTGCAAATAGGGATAAATGTGAATCGGAGCTATAGGTTTTAAAACCACCTGAAATGATAGAGAAGGGTTCCTGATGGAGTGCTAGAGGTTGAAGACAGTTTCATGAAAGTCAACTTTGGCACCCCAGGAAGGGTAATGCCGTGAAAGGGTAGTAGTGGATACATCATGGTTTGGAAATTGGTAAAAAGGTAAATCGGAAATACAGATTTTCAAACCAGCTGAAATGATAGAGGGGGGTTCCTGATGGAGTGCCAGAGGGTACAAGCACAGTTGCATGAAAGTCAACTTTGGCACGCCAGGAAGTGTAATTCTGTGAAAGGGTAATAGTAGATACATCATGGTTTGCAAATAAGCATAAAGGTGAATCGGAGCTATAGGTTTTAAAACCAGCTGAAATGCTAGGGGAGGGTTCGTGATGGAGTGCTAGAGGGTGAAAACAGTTTCATGAAAGTCAACTTTGGCACCCCAGGAAGGGTAATCCCGTGAAAGTGTTTTAATGGATACATCATGGTTTGGAAATTGGTAAAAAGGTAAATCGGAAATACAGATTTTCAAACCAGCTGAAATGATAGAGGAGGGTTCCTGATGGAGTGCTAGAGGGTCAAAACACAGTTTCGTGAAAGTCAACTTTGGCACCCCAGGAAGGGTAGTCCCCAAAAAAAGGGTAATAGTGGATATATCATGGTTTGGAAATAGGTATAAAAGCAAATCGGAGCTACGGCTCTTAAAACCAGCTGAAATGATAGAGGAGGGTTCCTGATGGAGTGCTAGAGGGTCCAAACACAGTTTCGTGAAAGTCAACTTTGGCACCCCAGGAAGGGAATTGCCGTGAAAGGGTAATAGTGGATACATCATGGTTTGGAAATAAGTAAAAAAGTGATTCGGAGCTACGACTCTTAAAACCAGCTGAAATAATGGAGGAGGGTTCCTGATGGAGTGCTAAAGGGTCCAAACACAGTTTCGTGAAAGTCAACTTTGGCACCCCAGGAAGGGTAATCAATTGAAATGGTAATAGGGGAAACATAATGGTTTGGAAATAGGTAAAAAGGTGAATCTGACCTACAGATTTTCAAACCAGCTGAAATGATAGAGGAGGGTTCCTGATTGAGTGCTAGAGGGTCCAAACACAGTTTCGTGAAAGTCAACTTTGGCACCCCAGGAAGGGTAATCAATTGAAATGGTAATAGGGGATACATCATGGTTTGGAAATAGGTAAAAAGGTGAATCTGACCTACAGATTTTCAAACCAGCTGAAATGATAGAGGAGGGTTCCTGATTGAGTGCTAGAGGGTCCAAACACAGTTTCATGAAAGTTTCCTTTGGCACCCCAGGATTGGTAATACCGTGAAAGGGTAATAGTGGATACATCATGGTTTGGAAAGAAGTAAAAAAGTGAATCGGAGCTACGACTCTTAAAACCAGCTGAAATGATAGAGGAGGGTTCCTGATGGAGTGCTAGAGGGTCCAAACACAGTTTCGTGAAAGTCTACTTTGGCACCCCAGGAAGGGAAATGCCGTGAAAGGGTAATAGTGGATACATCATGGTTTGGAAATTGGTAAAAAGGTAAATGGGAGCTACAGATTTTCAAACCAGCTGAAATAATGGAGGAGGGTTCCTGATGGAGTGCTAAAGGGTCCAAACACAGTTTCGTGAAAGTCAACTTTGGCACCCCAGGAAGGGTAATCAATTGAAATGGTAATAGGGGATACATCATGGTTTGGAAATAGGTAAAAAGGTGAATCTGACCTACAGATTTTCAAACCAGCTGAAATGATAGAGGAGGGTTCCTGATGGAGTGCTAGAGGTTCCAAACACAGTTTCATGAAAGTCAACTTTGGCACCCCAGGAAGGGTAATTGTGTGAAAGGGTAATAGTGGATACATCATGGTTTGGAAATTGGTAAAAAGATGAATCGGAGCTACAGATTTTCAAACCAGCTGAAATGATAGAGAAGGGTTCCTGATGGAGTGCTAGAGGGTCCAAACACAGTTTCATGAAAGTCAACTTTGGCACCCCAGGAAGGGTAATTCTGTGAAAGGGTAATAGTGGATACATTGTGGTTTCCAAATAGGCATAAAGGTGAATTGGAGCTATGGGCTTTGAAACCAGCTCAAGTGGTAGATGAGGGTTCCTGATTGAGAGCTAGAGGTTGAAAACAGTTTCATGAAAGTCAACTTTGGCACCCCAGGAAGGGTAATTCTGTGAAATCGTAATAGGGGATACATCATGGTTTAGAAATAGGTAAAAAGGTGAATCGGAGCTACAGATTTTCAAACCAGCTGAAATGATAGAGGAGGGTTCCTGATGGAGTGCTAGAGGGTGAAGACAGTATGATGAAAGTCAACTCTGGCACCCCAGGAAGGGAAATGCCGTGAAAGGGTAACAGTGGATACATCATGGTTTGGAAATTGGTAGAAAGGTAAATCGGAGCTACAGATTTTCAAACCAGCTGAAATGATAGAGGAGGGTTTCTGATGGAGTGCTAGAGGGTCCAAACACAGTTTTGTGAAAGTCAACTTTGGCACCCGAAGAAGGGTAATCAATTGAAAGGGTAATAGGGGATACGTCATGGTTTGGAAATAGGGAAAAAGGTGAATCGAAGGTACAGCTCTTGAAACCCGCTGAAATGATAGAGGAAGGTTCCTGATGGAGTGCTAGAGGGTCCAAACACAGTTTCGTGAAAGTCAACTTTGGCACCCCAGAAAGGGTAATGCCAAAAAAGTGTAATACTGAATACATGATGGTTTGGAAATAGGTAAAAAGTGTGAGTCGAAGCTACAGATTTTCAAACCAGCTGAAATAATAGAGGAGGGTTCCTGATGGAGTGCTAGAGTGTCCAAACACAGTTTCGTGAAAGTCAACTTTGGCACCCCAGGAAGGGTAATCAATTGAAATGGTGATAGTGTATACATTATGGTTTGGAAATAGGTAAAAAGGTGAATCGGAGCTACAGATTTTCAAACCAGCTGAAATGATAGAGGAGGGTTCCTGATGGAGTGCTAGAGGGTCCAAACACAGTTTCATGAAAGTCAACTTTGGCACCCCAGGAAGGGTTATTGTGTGAAAGGGTAATAGGGGATACATCATGGTTTGGAAATAGGTAAAAAGGTGAATCGGAGTTACAGATTTTCAAACCAGCTGAAATAATAGAGAAGGGTTCCTGATGGAGTGCTAAAAGGTGAAAACACACTTTCATGAAAGTAAACTTTGGCACCCCAGGAAGGGTAATTCTGTGAAAGGGTGACAGTGGATACATCATGGTTTGGAAATAGGCTTAAAGGTGAATCGGAGCTATAGGTTTTTAAACCAGCTAAAATGATAGAGGATTGTTCCTGATGGAGTGCTAGAGGGTCCAAACACAGTTTCATAAAAGTCAACTTTGGCACCCCAGGAAGGGTAATCCCGTGAAAGGGTAATAGCGGATACATCATGGATTGCAAATAGGTGAAAACGTGAATCGGAGCTACAGCTCTTAAAACAAGCTGAAATGATAGAGGAGGGTTCCTGATGGAGTGCTAGAGGGTCCAAACACAGTTTCGTTAAAGTCAACTTTGGCACCCCAGGAAGAGTAATCATTTGAAATGGTAATAGGGGATACATCATGGTTTGGAAATAGGTAAAAAGGTAAATCGGAGCTACAGATTTTCAAACCAGCTGAAATGATAGAGAAGGGTTCCTGATGGAGTGCTAGAGGGTCCAAACACACTTTCGTGAAAGTTAACTTTGGCACCCCAGGAAGGGTAATCAATTGTAAGGGTAATAAGGGATACATCATGGTTTGGAAATAGGGAAAAGGGTGAATCGAAGGTACAGCTCTTAAAACCCGCTGAAATGATAGAGGAGGGTTCCTGATGGAGTGCTAGAGGGTCCAAACACACTTTCGTGAAAGTTAACTTTGGCACCCCAGGAAGGGTAATCAATTGAAAGGGTAATAAGGGATACATCATGGTTTGGAAATAGGGAAAAAAGGTGAATCGAAGGTACAGCTCTTAAAACCCGCTGAAATGATAGAGGAGGGTTCCTGATGGAGTGCTAGAGGGTCCAAACACAGTTTCATGAAAGTCAACTTTGGCACCCCAGGAAGGGTTATTGTGTGAAAGGGTAATAGGGGATACATCATGGTTTGGAAATAGGTAAAAAGGTGAATCGGAGTTACAGATTTTCAAACCAGCTGAAATAATAGAGAAGGGTTCCTGATGGAGTGCTAAAAGGTGAAAACACACTTTCATGAAAGTAAACTTTGGCACACCAGGAAGGGTAATTCTGTGAAAGGGTAACAGTGGATACATCATGGTTTGGAAATAGGCTTAAAGGTGAATCGGAGCTATAGGTTTTTAAACCAGCTAAAATGATAGAGGATTGTTCCTGATGGAGTGCTAGAGGGTCCAAACACAGTTTCATAAAAGTCAACTTTGGCACCCCAGGAAGGGTAATCCTGTGAAAGGGTAATAGCGGATACATCATGGATTGCAAATAGGTGAAAACGTGAATCGGAGCTACAGCTCTTAAAACAAGCTGAAATGATAGAGGAGGGTTCCTGATGGAGTGCTAGAGGGTCCAAACACAGTTTCGTGAAAGTCAACTTTGGCACCCCAGGAAGAGTAATCAATTGAAATGGTAATAGGGGATACATCATGGTTTGGAAATAGGTAAAAAGGTAAATCGGAGCTACAGATTTTCAAACCAGCTGAAATGATAGAGGAAGGTTCCTGATGGAGTGCTAGAGGGTCCAAACACAGTTTCATGAAAGTCAACTTTGGCACCCCAGGACTAGGTAACACCGTGAAAGAGTGATAGTGGATACATCATGGTTTGGAGTTAGATAAAAGGTGAATCGGAGCTACAGCTCTTAAAAGCAGCTCAAATGATAGAGGAGGGTTCCTGATGGAGTGCTAGAGGGTCCAAACACAGTTTCATGAAAGTTTCCTTTGGCACCCCAGGAAGGGTAACACCGTGAAAGGGTAATAGTGGATACATCATGGTTTGGAAATAAGTAAAAAAGTGAATCGGAGCTACGACTCTTAAAACCAGCTGAAATGATAGAGGAGGGTTCCTGATGGAGTGCTAGAGGTTCCAAACACAGTTTCATGAAAGTCAACTTTGGCACCCCAGGAAGGGTATTCCCGTGAAAGGGTAATAGTGGATACATCATGGTTTGGAAATTGGTAAAAAGGTGAATCGGAGCTACAGATTTTCAAACCAGCTGAAATGATAGAGAAGGGTTCCTGATGGAGTGCTAGAGGATCCAAACACAGTTTCATGAAAGTCAACTTTGGCACCCCAGGAAGGGTAATTCTGTGAAAGGGTAATAGTGGATACATTGTGGTTTCCAAATAGGCATAAAGTTGAAATGGAGCTATGGGCTTTGAAACCAGCTCAAGTGGTAGATGAGGGTTCCTGATTGAGAGCTAGAGGTTGAAAACAGTTTTATGAAAGTCAACTTTGGCACCCCAGGAAGGGTAATTCTGTGAAAGGGTAATAGGGGATACATCATGGTTTAGAAATAGGTAAAAAGGTGAATCGGAGCTACAGATTTTCAAACCAGCTGAAATGATAGAGGAGGGTTCCTGATGGAGTGCTAGAGGGTGAAGACAGTTTCATGAAAGTCAACTTTGGCACCCCAGGAAGGGAAATGCCGTGAAAGGGTAACAGTGGATACATCATGGTTTGGAAATTGGTAGAAAGGTAAATCGGAGCTACAGATTTTCAAACCAGCTGAAATGATAGAGTATGGTTTCTCATGGAGTGCTAGAGGGTCCAAACACAGTTTTGTGAAAGTCAACTTTGGCACCCGAAGAAGGGTAATCAATTGAAAGGGTAATAGGGGATACGTCATGGTTTGGAAATAGGGAAAAAGGTGAATCGAAGGTACAGATCTTGAAACCCGCTGAAATGATAGAGGAAGGTTCCTGATGGAGTGCTAGAGGGTCCAAACACAGTTTCGTGAAATTCAACTTTGGCACCCCAGAAAGGGTAATGCCAAAAAAGTGTAATACTGGATACATCATGGTTTGGAAATAGGTAAAAAGTGTGAGTCGAAGCTACAGATTTTCAAACCAGCTGAAATAATAGAGGAGGGTTCCTGGTGGAGTGCTAGAGTGTCCAAACACAGTTTCGTGAAAGTCAACTTTGGCACCCCAGGAAGGGTAATCAATTGAAATGGTAATAGTGGATACATTATGGTTTGGAAATAGGTAAAAAGGTGAATCGGAGCTACAGATTTTCAAACCAGCTGAAATGATAGAGGAGGGTTCCTGATGGAGTGCTAGAGGGTCCAAACACAGTTTCATGAAAGTTTCCTTTGGCACCCCAGGAAGGGTTATTGTGTGAAAGGGTAATAGGGGATACATCATGGTTTGGAAATAGGTAAAAAGGTGAATCGGAGTTACAGATTTTCAAACCAGCTGAAATAATAGAGAAGGGTTCCTGATGGAGTGCTAAAAGGTGAAAACACACTTTCATGAAAGTCAACTTTGGCACCCCAGGAAGGGTAATTCTGTGAAAGGGTAACAGTGGATACATCATGGTTTGGAAATAGGCTCAAAGGTGAATCGGAGCTATAGGTTTTTAAACCAGCTAAAATGATAGAGGATTGTTCCTGATGGAGTGCTAGAGGGTCCAAACACAGTTTCATAAAAGTCAACTTTGGCACACCAGGAAGGGTAATCCCGTGAAAGGGTAATAGCGGATACATCATGGATTGCAAATAGGTGAAAACGTGAATCGGAGCTACAGCTCTTAAAACAAGCTGAAATGATAGAGGAGGGTTCCTGATGGAGTGCTAGAGGGTCCAAACACAGTTTCGTGAAAGTCAACTTTGGCACCCCAGGAAGAGTAATCAATTGAAATGGTAATAGGGGATACATCATGGTTTGGAAATAGGTAAAAAGGTAAATCGGAGCTACAGATTTTCAAACCAGCTGAAATGATAGAGGAAGGTTCCTGATGGAGTGCTAGAGGGTCCAAACACAGTTTCATGAAAGTCAACTTTGGCAGTCCAGGACTAGGTAACACCGTGAAAGAGTGATAGTGGATACATCATGGTTTGGAGTTAGATAAAAGGTGAATCGGAGCTACAGCTCTTAAAAGCAGCTCAAATGATAGAGGAGGGTTCCTGATGGAGTGCTAGAGGGTCCAAACACAGTTTCATGAAAGTTTCCTTTGGCACCCCAGGAAGGGTGACACCGTGAAAGGGTAATAGTGGATACATCATGGTTTGGAAATAAGTAAAACAGTGAATCGGAGCTACGACTCTTAAAACCAGCTGAAATGATAGAGGAGGGTTCCTGATGGAGTGCTAGAGGTTCCAAACACAGTTTCATGAAAGTCAACTTTGGCACCCCAGGAAGGGTATTCCCGTGAAAGGGTAATAGTGGATACATCATGGTTTGGAAATTGGTAAAAAGGTGAATCGGAGCTACAGATTTTCAAACCAGCTGAAATGATAGAGAAGGGTTCCTGATGGAGTGCTAGAGGATCGAAACACAGTTTCATGAAAGTCAACTTTGCCACCCCAGGAAGGGTAATTCTGTGAAAGGGTAATAGTGGATACATTGTGGTTTCCAAATAGGCATAAAGTTGAATTGGAGCTATGGGCTTTGAAACCAGCTCAAGTGGTAGATGAGGGTTCCTGATTGAGAGCTAGAGGTTGAAAACAGTTTCATGAAAGTCAACTTTGGCACCCCAGGAAGGGTAATTCTGTGAAAGGGTAATAGGGGATACATCATGGTTTAGAAATAGGTAAAAAGGTGAATCGGAGCTACAGATTTTCAAACCAGCTGAAATGATAGAGGAGGGTTCCTGATGGAGTGCTAGAGGGTGAAGACAGTTTCATGAAAGTCAACTTTGGCACCCCAGGAAGGGAAATGCCGTGAAAGGGTAACAGTGGATACATCATGGTTTGGAAATTGGTAGAAAGGTAAATCGGAGCTACAGATTTTCAAACCAGCTGAAATGATAGAGTAGGGTTTCTGATGGAGTGCTAGAGGGTCCAAACACAGTTTTGTGAAAGTCAACTTTGGCACCCGAAGAAGGGTAATCAATTGAAAGGGTAATAGGGGATACGTCATGGTTTGGAAATAGGGAAAAAGGTGAATCGAAGGTACAGCTCTTGAAACCCGCTGAAATGATAGAGGAAGGTTCCTGATGGAGTGCTAGAGGGTCCAAACACAGTTTCGTGAAATTCAACTTTGGCACCCCAGAAAGGGTAATGCCAAAAAAGTGTAATACTGGATACATCATGGTTTGGAAATAGGTAAAAAGTGTGAGTCGAAGCTACAGATTTTCAAACCAGCTGAAATAATAGAGGAGGGTTCCTGGTGGAGTGCTAGAGGGTCCAAACACAGTTTCGTGAAAGTCAACTTTGGCACCCCAGGAAGGGTAATCAATTGAAATGGTAATAGTGGATACATTATGGTTTGGAAATAGGTAAAAAGGTGAATCGGAGCTACAGATTTTCAAACCAGCTGAAATGATAGAGGAGGGTTCCTGATGGAGTGCTAGAGGGTCCAAACACAGTTTCATGAAAGTCAACTTTGGCACCCCAGGAAGGGTTATTGTGTGAAAGGGTAATAGGGGATACATCATGGTTTGGAAATAGGTAAAAAGGTGAATCGGAGTTACAGATTTTCAAACCAGCTGAAATAATAGAGAAGGGTTCCTGATGGAGTGCTAAAAGGTGAAAACACACTTTCATGAAAGTCAACTTTGGCACCCCAGGAAGGGTAATTCTGTGAAAGGGTAACAGTGGATACATCATGGTTTGGAAATAGGCTCAAAGGTGAATCGGAGCTATAGGTTTTTAAACCAGCTAAAATGATAGAGGATTGTTCCTGATGGAGTGCTAGAGGGTCCAAACACAGTTTCATAAAAGTCAACTTTGGCACCCCAGGAAGAGTAATCAATTGAAATGGTAATAGGGGATACATCATGGTTTGGAAATAGGTAAAAAGGTAAATCAGAGCTACAGATTTACAAACCAGATGAAATGATAGAGGAGAGTTCCTGATGGAGTGCTAGAGGGTCCAAGCACAGTTTCGTGAAAGTCAACTTTGGCACACCAGGAAGAGTAATCAATTGAAAGGGTAATAGGGGATACATCATGGTTTGGAAATAGGTAAAAAGGTGAATCGAAGGTGCAACTCTTAAAACCCGCTGAAATGATAGAGGAGGGTTCCTGATGGAGTGCTAGAGGGTCCAAACACACTTTCGTGAAAGTTAACTTTGGCACCCCAGGAAGGGTAATCAATTGAAAGGGTAATAGGGGATACATCATGGTTTGGAAATAGGGAAAAAGGTGAATCGAAGGTACAGCTCTTAAAACCCGCTGAAATGATAGAGGGGGGTTCCTGATGGAGTGCTAGACGGTCCAAACACAGTTTCGTGAAAGGCAACTTTGGCACCCCAGGAAAGGTAATCCCAAAAAAGTGTAATACTGGATACATCATGGTTTGGAAATAGATAAAAAGTGTGAGTCGAAGCTACAGATTTTCAAACCAGCTGAAATAATAGAGGAGGGTTCCTGATGGTGTGCTAGAGGGTCCAAACACAGTTTCGTGAAAGTCAACTTTGGCACCCCAGGAAGGGTAATCAATTGAAATGGTAATAGTGGATACATTATGGTTTGGAAATAGGTAAAAAGGTGAATCGGAGCTACAGATTTTCAAACCAGCTGAAATGATAGAGGAGGGTTCCTGATGGAGTGCTAGAGGGTCCAAACACAGTTTCATGAAAGTCAACTTTGGCACCCCAGGAAGGGTTATTGTGTGAAAGGGTAATAGGGGATACATCATGGTTTGGAAATAGGTAAAAAGGTGAATCGGAGTTACAGATTTTCAAACCAGCTGAAATAATAGAGAAGGGTTCCTGATGGAGTGCTAAAAGGTGAAAACACACTTTCATGAAAGTCAACTTTGGCACCCCAGGAAGGGTAATTCTGTGAAAGGGTAACAGTGGATACATCATGGTTTGGAAATAGGCTCAAAGGTGAATCGGAGCTATAGGTTTTTAAACCAGCTAAAATGATAGAGGATTGTTCCTGATGGAGTGCTAGAGGGTCCAAACACAGTTTCATAAAAGTCAACTTTGGCACCCCAGGAAGAGTAATCAATTGAAATGGTAATAGGGGATACATCATGGTTTGGAAATAGGTAAAAAGGTAAATCAGAGCTACAGATTTACAAACCAGATGAAATGATAGAGGAGAGTTCCTGATGGAGTGCTAGAGGGTCCAAGCACAGTTTCGTGAAAGTCAACTTTGGCACACCAGGAAGAGTAATCAATTGAAAGGGTAATAGGGGATACATCATGGTTTGGAAATAGGTAAAAAGGTGAATCGAAGGTGCAACTCTTAAAACCCGCTGAAATGATAGAGGAGGGTTCCTGATGGAGTGCTAGAGGGTCCAAACACACTTTCGTGAAAGTTAACTTTGGCACCCCAGGAAGGGTAATCAATTGAAAGGGTAATAGGGGATACATCATGGTTTGGAAATAGGGAAAAAGGTGAATCGAAGGTACAGCTCTTAAAACCCGCTGAAATGATAGAGGGGGGTTCCTGATGGAGTGCTAGACGGTCCAAACACAGTTTCGTGAAAGGCAACTTTGGCACCCCAGGAAAGGTAATCCCAAAAAAGTGTAATACTGGATACATCATGGTTTGGAAATAGATAAAAAGTGTGAGTCGAAGCTACAGATTTTCAAACCAGCTGAAATAATAGAGGAGGGTTCCTGATGGTGTGCTAGAGGGTCCAAACACAGTTTCGTGAAAGTCAACTTTGGCACCCCAGGAAGGGTAATCAATTGAAAGGGTAATAGGGGATACATCATGGTTTGGAAATAGGTAAAAAGGTGAATCTGACCTACAGATTTTCAAAACAAGCTGAAATGATAGAGGAGGGTTCCTGATTGAGTGCTAGAGGGTCCAAACACAGTTTCGTGAAAGTCAACTTTGGCACCCCAGGAATGGTAATCAATTGAAATGGCTATAGGGGATACATCATGGTTTGGAAATAGGGAAAAAGGTGAATCGAAGGTTCAGCTCTTGAAACCCGCTGAAATGATAGAGGAGGGTTCCTGTTGGAGTGCTAGAGGGTCCAAACACAGTTTCGTGAAAGTCAACTTTGGCACCCCAGGAAGGGTAATCCCAAAAAAGTGTAACACTGGATACATCATGGTTTGGAAATAGGTAAAAAGTGTGAGTCGAAGCTACAGATTTTCAAACCAGCTGAAATAATAGAGGAGGGTTCCTGGTGGAGTGCTAGAGGGTCCAAACACAGTTTCGTGAAAGTCAACTTTGGCACTCCAGGAAGGGTAATCAATTGAAAGGGTGATAGTGGATACATCATGGTTTGGAAATAGGTAAAAAGGTGAATCGGTGCAACAGATTTTCAAACCAGCTGAAATGATAGAGGAGGGTTCCTGATGGAGTGCTAGAGGGTCCAAACACAGTTTCATGAAAGTCAACTTTGGCACCCCAGGAAGTGTAATTGTGTGAAAGGGTAATAGGGGATACATCATGGTTTGGAAATAGGTAAAAAGGTAAATCGGAGCTACAGATTTTCAAACCAGCTGAAATAATAGAGGAGGGTTCCTGATGGAGTGCTAGAGGGTCCAAACACAGTTTCATAAAAGTCAACTTTGGCACCCCAGGAAGGGTAATCCCGTGAAAGGGTAGTAGCGAATACATCATGGATTGGAAATAGGTGAAAACGTGAATCGGAGCTACAGCTCTTAAAACCAGCTGAAATGATAGAGGAGGGTTCCTGATGGAGTGCTAGAGGGTCCAAACACAGTTTCATAAAAGTCAACTTTGGCACCCCAGGAAGAGTAATCAATTGAAATGGTAATAGGGGATACATCATGGTTTGGAAATAGGTAAAAAGGTAAATCAGAGCTACAGATTTACAAACCAGATGAAATGATAGAGGAGAGTTCCTGATGGAGTGCTAGAGGGTCCAAGCACAGTTTCGTGAAAGTCAACTTTGGCACACCAGGAAGAGTAATCAATTGAAAGGGTAATAGGGGATACATCATGGTTTGGAAATAGGTAAAAAGGTGAATCGAAGGTGCAACTCTTAAAACCCGCTGAAATGATAGAGGAGGGTTCCTGATGGAGTGCTAGAGGGTCCAAACACACTTTCGTGAAAGTTAACTTTGGCACCCCAGGAAGGGTAATCAATTGAAAGGGTAATAGGGGATACATCATGGTTTGGAAATAGGGAAAAAGGTGAATCGAAGGTACAGCTCTTAAAACCCGCTGAAATGATAGAGGGGGGTTCCTGATGGAGTGCTAGACGGTCCAAACACAGTTTCGTGAAAGTCAACTTTGGCACCCCAGAAAGGGTAATCAATTGAAATGGTAATAGTGGATACATCATGGTTTGGAAATAGGTAAAAAGGTGAATCCTAGCTACAGATTTTCAAACGAGCTGAAATGATAGAGGAAGGTTCCTGATGGAGTGCTAGAGGGTCCAAACACAGTTTCATGAAAGTCAACTTTGGCACCCCAGGAAGGGTTATTGTGTGAAATGGTAATAGTGGATACATTATGGTTTGGAAATAGGTAAAAAGGTGAATCGGAGCTACAGATTTTCAAACCAGCTGAAATGATAGAGGAGGGTTCCTGATGGAGTGCTAGAGGGTCCAAACACAGTTTCATGAAAGTCAACTTTGGCACCCCAGGAAGGGTAATTGTGTGAAAGGGTAATAGGGGATACATCATGGTTTGGAAATAGGTAAAAAGGTAAATCGGAGCTACAGATTTTCAAACCAGCTGAAATAATAGAGGAGGGTTCCTGATGGAGTGCTAGAGGGTCCAAACACAGTTTCATAAAAGTCAACTTTGGCACCCCAGGAAGGGTAATCCCGTGAAAGGGTAGTAGCGAATACATCATGGATTGGAAATAGGTGAAAACGTGAATCGGAGCTACAGCTCTTAAAACAAGCTGAAATGATAGAGGAGGGTTCCTGATGGAGTGCTAGAGGGTCCAAACACAGTTTCGTGAAAGTCAACTTTGGCACCCCAGGAAGAGTAATCAATTGAAATGGTAATAGGGGATACATCATGGTTTGGAAATAGGTAAAAAGGTGAATCGGAGCTACAGATTTTCAAACCAGCTGAAATAATAGAGGAGGGTTCCTGATGGAGTGCTGGAGGGTCCAAACACAGTTTCATAAAAGTCAACTTTGGCACCCCAGGAAGGGTAATCCCGTGAAAGGGTAATAGCGGATACATCATGGATTGCAAATAGGTGAAAACGTGAATCGGAGCTACAGCTCTTAAAACAAGCTGAAATGATAGAGGAGGGTTCCTGATGGAGTGCTAGAGGGTCCAAACACAGTTTCGTGAAAGTCAACTTTGGCACCCCAGGAAGAGTAATCATTTGAAATGGTAATAGGGGATACATCATGGTTTGGAAATAGGTAAAAAGGTAAATCGGAGCTACAGATTTTCAAACCAGATGAAATGATAGAGGAGAGTTCCTGATGGAGTGCTAGAGGGTCCAAACACAGTTTCGTGAAAGTCAACTTTGGCACCCCAGGAAGAGTAATCAATTGAAATGGTAATAGGGGATACATCATGGTTTGGAAATAGGTAAAAAGGTAAATCAGAGCTACAGATTTTCAAACCAGATGAAATGATAGAGGAGAGTTCCTGATGGAGTGCTAGAGGGTCCAAACACAGTTTCGTGAAAGTCAACTTTGGCACCCTAGGAAAGGTAATCCCAAAAAAGTGTAATACTGGATACATCATGGTTTGGAAATAGGTAAAAAGTGTGAGTCGAAGCTACAGATTTTCAAACCAGCTGAAATAATAGAGGAGGGTTCCTGATGGTGTGCTAGAGGGTCCAAACACAGTTTCGTGAAAGTCAACTTTGGCACCCCAGGAAGGGTAATCAATTGAAATGGTAATAGTGGATACATCATGGTTTGGAAATAGGTAAAAAGGTGAATCGAAGCTACAGATTTTCAAACCAGCTGAAATAATGGAGGAAGTATCCTGATGGAGTGCTAGAGGGTCCAAACACAGTTTCATGAAAGTCAACTTTGGCACCCCAGGATTGGTAATTGTGTGAAAGGGTAATAGGGGATACATCATGGTTTGGAAATAGGTAAAAAGGTAAGCCGGAGCTACAGATTTTCAAACCAGCTGAAATAATAGAGGAGGGTTCCTGATGGAGTGCTAGAGGGTCCAAACACAGTTTCATAAAAGTCAACTTTGGCACCCCAGGAAGGGTAATCCCGTGAAAGGGTAGTAGCGAATACATCATGGATTGGAAATAGGTGAAAACGTGAATCGGAGCTACAGCTCTTAAAACAAGCTGAAATGATAGAGGAGGGTTCCTGATGGAGTGCTAGAGGGTCCAAACACAGTTTCGTGAAAGTCAACTTTGGCACCCCAGGAAGAGTAATCAATTGAAATGGTAAAAGGGGATACATCATGGTTTGGAAATAGGTAAAAAGGTGAATCGGAGCTACAGATTTTCAAACCAGCTGAAATAATAGAGGAGGGTTCCTGATGGAGTGCTGGAGGGTCCAAACACAGTTTCATAAAAGTCAACTTTGGCACCCCAGGAAGGGTAATCCCGTGAAAGGGTAATAGCGGATACATCATGGATTGCAAATAGGTGAAAACGTGAATCGGAGCTACAGCTCTTAAAACAAGCTGAAATGATAGAGGAGGGTTCCTGATGGAGTGCTAGAGGGTCCAAACACAGTTTCGTGAAAGTCAACTTTGGCACCCCAGGAAGAGTAATCATTTGAAATGGTAATAGGGGATACATCATGGTTTGGAAATAGGTAAAAAGGTAAATCGGAGCTACAGATTTTCAAACCAGCTGAAATGATACAGGAGAGTTCCTGATGGAGTGCTAGAGGGTCCAAACACAGTTTCGTGAAAGTCAACTTTGGCACCCCAGAAAGGGTAATCAATTGAAATGGTAATAGTGGATACATCATGGTTTGGAAATAGGTAAAAAGGTGAATCCTAGCTACAGATTTTCAAACCAGCTGAAATGATAGAGGAAGGTTCCTGATGGAGTGCTAGAGGGTCCAAACACAGTTTCATGAAGTCAACTTTGGCACCCCAGGAAGGGTTATTGTGTGAAAGGGTAATAGTGGATACATTATGGTTTGGAAATAGGTAAAAAGGTGAATCGGAGCTACAGATTTTCAAACCAGCTGAAATGATAGAGGAGGGTTCCTGATGGAGTGCTAGAGGGTCCAAACACAGTTTCATGAAAGTCAACTTTGGCACCCCAGGAAGGGTTATTGTGTGAAAGGGTAATAGGGGATACATCATGGTTTGGAAATAGGTAAAAAGGTGAATCGGAGTTACAGATTTTCAAACCAGCTGAAATAATAGAGAAGGGTTCCTGATGGAGTGCTAAAAGGTGAAAACACACTTTCATGAAAGTCAACTTTGGCACCCCAGGAAGGGTAATTCTGTGAAAGGGTAACAGTGGATACATCATGGTTTGGAAATAGGCTCAAAGGTGAATCGGAGCTATAGGTTTTTAAACCAGCTAAAATGATAGAGGATTGTTCCTGATGGAGTGCTAGAGGGTCCAAACACAGTTTCATAAAAGTCAACTTTGGCACCCCAGGAAGAGTAATCAATTGAAATGGTAATAGGGGATACATCATGGTTTGGAAATAGGTAAAAAGGTAAATCAGAGCTACAGATTTTCAAACCAGATGAAATGATAGAGGAGAGTTCCTGATGGAGTGCTAGAGGGTCCAAACACAGTTTCGTGAAAGTCAACTTTGGCACCCCAGGAAAGGTAATCCCAAAAAAGTGTAATACTGGATACATCATGGTTTGGAAATAGGTGAAAACGTGAATCGGAGCTACAGCTCTTAAAACAAGCTGAAATGATAGAGGAGGGTTCCTGATGGAGTGCTAGAGGGTCCAAACACAGTTTCGTGAAAGTCAACTTTGGCACCCCAGGAAGAGTAATCATTTGAAATGGTAATAGGGGATACATCATGGTTTGGAAATAGGTAAAAAGGTAAATCGGAGCTACAGATTTTCAAACCAGATGAAATGATAGAGGAGAGTTCCTGATGGAGTGCTAGAGGGTCCAAACACAGTTTCGTGAAAGTCAACTTTGGCACCCCAGGAAGAGTAATCAATTGAAATGGTAATAGGGGATACATCATGGTTTGGAAATAGGTAAAAAGGTAAATCAGAGCTACAGATTTTCAAACCAGATGAAATGATAGAGGAGAGTTCCTGATGGAGTGCTAGAGGGTCCAAACACAGTTTCGTGAAAGTCAACTTTGGCACCCCAGGAAAGGTAATCCCAAAAAAGTGTAATACTGGATACATCATGGTTTGGAAATAGGTAAAAAGTGTGAGTCGAAGCTACAGATTTTCAAACCAGCTGAAATAATAGAGGAGGGTTCCTGATGGTGTGCTAGAGGGTCCAAACACAGTTTCGTGAAAGTCAACTTTGGCACCCCAGGAAGGGTAATCAATTGAAATGGTAATAGTGGATACATCATGGTTTGGAAATAGGTAAAAAGGTGAATCGAAGCTACAGATTTTCAAACCAGCTGAAATAATGGAGGAAGTATCCTGATGGAGTGCTAGAGGGTCCAAACACAGTTTCGTGAAAGTCAACTTTGGCACCCCAGGAAGGGTAATCAATTGAAAGGGTAATAGGGGATACATCATGGTTTGGAAATAGGTAAAAAGGTGAATCTGACCTACAGATTTTCAAAACAAGCTGAAATGATAGAGGAGGGTTCCTGATTGAGTGCTAGAGGGTCCAAACACAGTTTCGTGAAAGTCAACTTTGGCACCCCAGGAATGGTAATCAATTGAAATGGCTATAGGGGATACATCATGGTTTGGAAATAGGGAAAAAGGTGAATCGAAGGTTCAGCTCTTGAAACCCGCTGAAATGATAGAGGAGGGTTCCTGTTGGAGTGCTAGAGGGTCCAAACACAGTTTCGTGAAAGTCAACTTTGGCACCCCAGGAAGGGTAATCCCAAAAAAGTGTAACACTGGATACATCATGGTTTGGAAATAGGTAAAAAGTGTGAGTCGAAGCTACAGATTTTCAAACCAGCTGAAATAATAGAGGAGGGTTCCTGGTGGAGTGCTAGAGGGTCCAAACACAGTTTCGTGAAAGTCAACTTTGGCACTCCAGGAAGGGTAATCAATTGAAAGGGTGATAGTGGATACATCATGGTTTGGAAATAGGTAAAAAGGTGAATCGGTGCAACAGATTTTCAAACCAGCTGAAATGATAGAGGAGGGTTCCTGATGGAGTGCTAGAGGGTCCAAACACAGTTTCATGAAAGTCAACTTTGGCACCCCAGGATTGGTAATTGTGTGAAAGGGTAATAGGGGATACATCATGGTTTGGAAATAGGTAAAAAGGTAAGCCGGAGCTACAGATTTTCAAACCAGCTGAAATAATAGAGGAGGGTTCCTGATGGAGTGCTAGAGGGTCCAAACACAGTTTCATAAAAGTCAACTTTGGCACCCCAGGAAGGGTAATCCCGTGAAAGGGTAGTAGCGAATACATCATGGATTGGAAATAGGTGAAAACGTGAATCGGAGCTACAGCTCTTAAAACAAGCTGAAATGATAGAGGAGGGTTCCTGATGGAGTGCTAGAGGGTCCAACCACAGTTTCGTGAAAGTCAACTTTGGCACCCCAGGAAGAGTAATCAATTGAAATGGTAAAAGGGGATACATCATGGTTTGGAAATAGGTAAAAAGGTGAATCGGAGCTACAGATTTTCAAACCAGCTGAAATAATAGAGGAGGGTTCCTGATGGAGTGCTGGAGGGTCCAAACACAGTTTCATAAAAGTCAACTTTGGCACCCCAGGAAGGGTAATCCCGTGAAAGGGTAATAGCGGATACATCATGGATTGCAAATAGGTGAAAACGTGAATCGGAGCTACAGCTCTTAAAACAAGCTGAAATGATAGAGGAGGGTTCCTGATGGAGTGCTAGAGGGTCCAAACACAGTTTCGTGAAAGTCAACTTTGGCACCCCAGGAAGAGTAATCATTTGAAATGGTAATAGGGGATACATCATGGTTTGGAAATAGGTAAAAAGGTAAATCGGAGCTACAGATTTTCAAACCAGCTGAAATGATACAGGAGAGTTCCTGATGGAGTGCTAGAGGGTCCAAACACAGTTTCGTGAAAGTCAACTTTGGCACCCCAGAAAGGGTAATCAATTGAAATGGTAATAGTGGATACATCATGGTTTGGAAATAGGTAAAAAGGTGAATCCTAGCTACAGATTTTCAAACCAGCTGAAATGATAGAGGAAGGTTCCTGATGGAGTGCTAGAGGGTCCAAACACAGTTTCATGAAGTCAACTTTGGCACCCCAGGAAGGGTTATTGTGTGAAAGGGTAATAGTGGATACATTATGGTTTGGAAATAGGTAAAAAGGTGAATCGGAGCTACAGATTTTCAAACCAGCTGAAATGATAGAGGAGGGTTCCTGATGGAGTGCTAGAGGGTCCAAACACAGTTTCATGAAAGTCAACTTTGGCACCCCAGGAAGGGTTATTGTGTGAAAGGGTAATAGGGGATACATCATGGTTTGGAAATAGGTAAAAAGGTGAATCGGAGTTACAGATTTTCAAACCAGCTGAAATAATAGAGAAGGGTTCCTGATGGAGTGCTAAAAGGTGAAAACACACTTTCATGAAAGTCAACTTTGGCACCCCAGGAAGGGTAATTCTGTGAAAGGGTAACAGTGGATACATCATGGTTTGGAAATAGGCTCAAAGGTGAATCGGAGCTATAGGTTTTTAAACCAGCTAAAATGATAGAGGATTGTTCCTGATGGAGTGCTAGAGGGTCCAAACACAGTTTCATAAAAGTCAACTTTGGCACCCCAGGAAGAGTAATCAATTGAAATGGTAATAGGGGATACATCATGGTTTGGAAATAGGTAAAAAGGTAAATCAGAGCTACAGATTTTCAAACCAGATGAAATGATAGAGGAGAGTTCCTGATGGAGTGCTAGAGGGTCCAAACACAGTTTCGTGAAAGTCAACTTTGGCACCCCAGGAAAGGTAATCCCAAAAAAGTGTAATACTGGATACATCATGGTTTGGAAATAGGTAAAAAGTGTGAGTCGAAGCTACAGATTTTCAAACCAGCTGAAATAATAGAGGAGGGTTCCTGATGGTGTGCTAGAGGGTCCAAACACAGTTTCGTGAAAGTCAACTTTGGCACCCCAGGAAGGGTAATCAATTGAAATGGTAATAGTGGATACATCATGGTTTGGAAATAGGTAAAAAGGTGAATCGGAGCTACAGATTTTCAAACCAGCTGAAATAATGGAGGAAGTTTCCTGATGGAGTGCTAGAGGGTCCAAACACAGTTTCGTGAAAGTCAACTTTGGCACCCCAGGAAGGGTAATCAATTGAAAGGGTAATAGGGGATACATCATGGTTTGGAAATAGGTAAAAAGGTGAATCTGACCTACAGATTTTCAAACCAGTTGAAATGATAGAGGAGGGTTCCTGATTGAGTGCTAGAGGGTCCAAACACAGTTTCGTGAAAGTCAACTTTGGCACCCCAGGAAGGGTAATCAATTGAAATGGCTATAGGGGATACATCATGGTTTGGAAATAGGGAAAAAGGTGAATCGAAGGTTCAGCTCTTGAAACCCGCTGAAATGATAGAGGAGGGTTCCTGATGGAGTGCTAGAGGGTCCAAACACAGTTTCGTGAAAGTCAACTTTGGCACCCCAGGAAGGGTAATCCCAAAAAAGTGTAACACTGGATACATCATGGTTTGGAAATAGGTAAAAAGTGTGAGTCGAAGCTACAGATTTTCAAACCAGCTGAAATAATAGAGGAGGGTTCCTGGTGGAGTGCTAGAGGGTCCAAACACAGTTTCGTGAAAGTCAACTTTGGCACTCCAGGAAGAGTAATCAATTGAAAGGGTGATAGTGGATACATCATGGTTTGGAAATAGGTAAAAAGGTGAATCGGTGCTACAGATATTCAAACCAGCTGAAATGATAGAGGAGGGTTCCTGATGGAGTGCTAGAGGGTCCAAACACAGTTTCATGAAAGTTTTCTTTGGCACCCCAGGATTGGTAACACCGTGAAAGAGTGATAGTGGATACATCATGGTTTGGAGTTAGATAAAAAGGTGAATCGGAGCTACAGCGCTTAAAAGCAGCTCAAATGATAGAGGAGGGTTCCTGATGGAGTGCTAGAGGGTCCAAACACAGTTTCATGAAAGTTTTCTTTGGCACCCCAGGATTGGTAATACCGTGAAAGGGTAATAGTGGATACATCATGGTTTGGAAATAAGTAAAAAAGTGAGTCGGAGCTACGACTCTTAAAACCAGCTGAAATGATAGAGGAGGGTTCCTGATGGAGTGCAAGAGGTTCCAAACACAGTTTCATGAAAGTCAACTTTGGCACCCCAGGAAGGGTAATTGTGTGAAAGGGTAATAGTGGATACATCATGGTTTGGAAATAGGTAAAAAGGTGAATCGGAGCTACAGATTTTCAAACCAGCTGAAATAATAGAGGAGGGTTCCTGATGGAGTGCTAGAGGGTCCAAACACAGTTTCATAAAAGTCAACTTTGGCACCCCAGGAAGGGTAATCCCGTGAAAGGGTAATAGCGAATACATCATGGATTGGAAATAGGTGAAAACGTGAATCGGAGCTACAGCTCTTAAAACAAGCTGAAATGATAGAGGAGGGTTCCTGATGGAGTGCTAGAGGGTCCAAACACAGTTTCGTGAAAGTCAACTTTGGCACCCCAGGAAGAGTAATCAATTGAAATGGTAATAGGGGATACATCATGGTTTGGAAATAGGTAAAAAGGTAAATCGGAGCTACAGATTTTCAAACCAGCTGAAATAATAGAGGAGGGTTCCTGATGGAGTGCTAGAGGGTCCAAACACAGTTTCATAAAAGTCAACTTTGGCACCCCAGGAAGGGTAATCCCGTGAAAGGGTAATAGCGGATACATCATGGATTGCAAATAGGTGAAAACGTGAATCGGAGCTACAGCTCTTAAAACAAGCTGAAATGATAGAGGAGGGTTCCTGATGGAGTGCTAGAGGGTCCAAACACAGTTTCGTGAAAGTCAACTTTGGCACCCCAGGAAGAGTAATCATTTGAAATGGTAATAGGGGATACATCATGGTTTGGAAATAGGTAAAAAGGTAAATCGGAGCTACAGATTTTCAAACCAGCTGAAATGATACAGGAGAGTTCCTGATGGAGTGCTGGAGGGTCCAAACACAGTTTCGTGAAAGTCAACTTTGGCACCCCACGAAGGGTAATCAATTGAAATGGTAATAGTGGATACATCATGGTTTGGAAATAGGTAAAAAGGTGAATCCTAGCTACAGATTTTCAAACCAGCTGAAATGATAGAGCAGGGTTCCTGATGGAGTGCTACAGGGTCCAAACACAGTTTCGTGAAAGTCAACTTTGGCACCCCAGGAAGGGTAATCCCAAAAAAGTGTAATACTGGATACATCATGGTTTGGAAATAGGTAAAAAGTGTGAGTCGAAGCTACAGATTTTCAAACCAGCTGAAATAATAGAGGAGGGTTCCTGATGGAGTGCTAGAGGGTCCAAACACAGTTTCGTGAAAGTCAACTTTGGCACCCCAGGAGGGTAATCAATTGAAATGGTAATAGTGGATACATCATGGTTTGGAAACAGGTAAAAAGGTGAATCGGAGCTACAGATTTTCAAACCAGCTGAAATAATGGAGGAGGGTTCCTGATGGAGTGCTAGAGGGTCCAAACACAGTTTCGTGAAAGTCAACTTTGGCACCCCAGGAAGGGTAATCAATTAAAAGGGTAATAGGGGATACATCATGGTTTGGAAATAGGTAAAAAGGTGAATCCTAGCTACAGATTTTCAAACCAGCTGAAATGATAGAGGAAGGTTCCTGATGGAGTGCTAGAGGGTCCAAACACAGTTTCATGAAAGTCAACTTTGGCACCCCAGGAAGGGTTTTTGTGTGAAAGGGTAATAGGGGATACATCATGGTTTGGAAATAGGTAAAAAGGTGAATCGGAGTTACAGATTTTCAAACCAGCTGAAATAATAGAGAAGGGTTCCTGATGGAGTGCTAAAAGGTGAAAACACACTTTCATGAAAGTCAACTTTGGCACCCCAGGAAGGGTAATTCTGTGAAAGGGTAACAGTGGATACATCATGGTTTGGAAATAGGTAAAAAGGTGAATCGGAGCTATAGGTTTTTAAACCAGCTAAAATGATAGAGGATTGTTTCTGATGGAGTGCTAGAGGGTCCAAACACAGTTTCATAAAAGTCAACTTTGGCACCCCAGGAAGGGTAATCCCGTGAAAGGGTAATAGCGGATACATCATGGATTGCAAATAGGTGAAAATGTGAATCGGAGCTACAGCTCTTAAAACAAGCTGAAATGATAGAGGAGGGTTCCTGATGGAGTGCTAGAGGGTCCAAACACAGTTTCGTGAAAGTCAACTTTGGCACCCCAGGAAGAGTAATCAATTGAAATGGTAATAGGGGATACATCATGGTTTGGAAACAGGTAAAAAGGTAAATCGGAGCTACAGATTTTCAAACCAGCTGAAATGATACAGGAGAGTTCCTGATGGAGTGCTAGAGGGTCCAAACACAGTTTCGTGAAAGTCAACTTTGGCACCCCAGGAAGGGTAATCAATTGAAATGGTAATAGTGGATACATCATGGTTTGGAAATAGGTAAAAAGGTGAATCCTAGCTACAGATTTTCAAACCAGCTGAAATGATAGAGGAAGGTTCCTGATGGAGTGCTAGAGGGTCCAAACACAGTTTCATGAAAGTCAACTTTGGCACCCCAGGATTGGTAACACCGTGAAAGAGTGATAGCGGATACATCATGGTTTGGAGTTAGATAAAAAGGTGAATCGGAGCTACAGCTCTTAAAAGCAGCTCAAATGATAGAGGAGGGTTCCTGATGGAGTGCTAGAGGGTCCAAACACAGTTTCATGAAAGTTTTCTTTGGCACCCCAGGATTGGTAATACCGTGAAAGGGTAATAGTGGATACATCATGGTTTGGAAATAAGTAAAAAAGTGAATCGGAGCTACGACTCTTAAAACCAGCTGAAATGATAGAGGAGGGTTCCTGATGGAGTGCTAGAGGTTCCAAACACAGTTTCATGAAAGTCAACTTTGGTACCCCAGGAAGGGTAATTGTGTGAAAGGGTAATAGTGGATACATCATGGTTTGGAAATTGGTAAAAAGGTGAATCGGAGCTACAGATTTTCAAACCAGCTGAAATGATAGAGAAGGGTTGCTGATGGAGTGCTAGAGGGTCCAAACACAGTTTCATGAAAGTCAACTTTGGCACCCCAGGAAGGGTAATTCTGTGAAAGTGTAATAGTGGATACAATGTGGTTTCCAAATAGGCATAAAGTTGAATTGGAGCGATGGGCTTTGAAACCAGCTCAAGTGGTAGATGAGGGTTCCTGATTGAGAGCTAGAGGTTGAAAACAGTTTCATGAAAGTCAACTTTGGCACCCCAGGAAGGGAAATGCCGTGAAAGGGTAACAGTGGATACATCATGGTTTGGAAATTGGTAAAAAGGTAAATCGGAGCTACAGATTTTCAAACCAGCTGAAATGATAGAGGGGGGTTTCTGATGGAGTGCTAGAGGGTCCAAACACAGTTTCGTGAAAGTCAACTTTGGCACCCGAAGAAGGGTAATCAATTGAAAGGGTAATAGGGGATACGTCATGGTTTGGAAATAGGTAAAAAGGTGAATCGAAGGTGCAGCTCTTAAAACCCGCTGAAATGATAGAGGAGGGTTCCTGATGGAGTGCTAGAGGGTCCAAACACACTTTCGTGAAAGTTAAATTTGGCACCCCAGGAAGGGTAATCAATTGAAAGGGTAATAGGGGATACATCATGGTTTGGAAATAGGGAAAAAGGTGAATCGAAGGTACAGCTCTTAAAACCCGCTGAAATGATAGAGGGGGGTTCCTGATGGAGTGCTAGAGGGTCCAAACACAGTTTCGTGAAAGTCAACTTTGGCACCCCAGGAAGGGTAATCAATTGAAAGGGTAATAGAGGAGACATCATGGTTTGGAAGTAGGTAAAAAGGTGAATCGGAGCTACAGATTTTCAAACGAGCTGAAATGATAGAGCAGGGTTCCTGATGGAGTGCTACAGGGTCCAAACACAGTTTCGTGAAAGTCAACTTTGGCACCCCAGGAAGGGTAATCCCAAAAAAGTGTAATACTGGATACATCATGGTTTGGAAATAGGTAAAAAGTGTGAGTCGAAGCTACAGATTTTCAAACCAGCTGAAATAATAGAGGAGGGTTCCTGATGGAGTGCTAGAGGGTCCAAACACAGTTTCGTGAAAGTCAACTTTGGCACCCCAGGAGGGTAATCAATTGAAATGGTAATAGTGGATACATCATGGTTTGGAAACAGGTAAAAAGGTGAATCGGAGCTACAGATTTTCAAACCAGCTGAAATAATGGAGGAGGGTTCCTGATGGAGTGCTAGAGGGTCCAAACACAGTTTCGTGAAAGTCAACTTTGGCACCCCAGGAAGGGTAATCAATTGAAAGGGTAATAGGGGATACATCATGGTTTGGAAATAGGTAAAAAGGTGAATCCTAGCTACAGATTTTCAAACCAGCTGAAATGATAGAGGAAGGTTCCTGATGGAGTGCTAGAGGGTCCAAACACAGTTTCATGAAAGTCAACTTTGGCACCCCAGGAAGGGTTATTGTGTGAAAGGGTAATAGGGGATACATCATGGTTTGGAAATAGGTAAAAAGGTGAATCGGAGTTACAGATTTTCAAACCAGCTGAAATAATAGAGAAGGGTTCCTGATGGAGTGCTAAAAGGTGAAAACACACTTTCATGAAAGTCAACTTTGGCACCCCAGGAAGGGTAATTCTGTGAAAGGGTAACAGTGGATACATCATGGTTTGGAAATAGGTAAAAAGGTGAATCGGAGCTATAGGTTTTTAAACCAGCTAAAATGATAGAGGATTGTTTCTGATGGAGTGCTAGAGGGTCCAAACACAGTTTCATAAAAGTCAACTTTGGCACCCCAGGAAGGGTAATCCCGTGAAAGGGTAATAGCGGATACATCATGGATTGCAAATAGGTGAAAATGTGAATCGGAGCTACAGCTCTTAAAACAAGCTGAAATGATAGAGGAGGGTTCCTGATGGAGTGCTAGAGGGTCCAAACACAGTTTCGTGAAAGTCAACTTTGGCACCCCAGGAAGAGTAATCAATTGAAATGGTAATAGGGGATACATCATGGTTTGGAAACAGGTAAAAAGGTAAATCGGAGCTACAGATTTTCAAACCAGCTGAAATGATACAGGAGAGTTCCTGATGGAGTGCTAGAGGGTCCAAACACAGTTTCGTGAAAGTCAACTTTGGCACCCCAGGAAGGGTAATCAATTGAAATGGTAATAGTGGATACATCATGGTTTGGAAATAGGTAAAAAGGTGAATCCTAGCTACAGATTTTCAAACCAGCTGAAATGATAGAGGAAGGTTCCTGATGGAGTGCTAGAGGGTCCAAACACAGTTTCATGAAAGTCAACTTTGGCACCCCAGGATTGGTAACACCGTGAAAGAGTGATAGCGGATACATCATGGTTTGGAGTTAGATAAAAAGGTGAATCGGAGCTACAGCTCTTAAAAGCAGCTCAAATGATAGAGGAGGGTTCCTGATGGAGTGCTAGAGGGTCCAAACACAGTTTCATGAAAGTTTTCTTTGGCACCCCAGGATTGGTAATACCGTGAAAGGGTAATAGTGGATACATCATGGTTTGGAAATAAGTAAAAAAGTGAATCGGAGCTACGACTCTTAAAACCAGCTGAAATGATAGAGGAGGGTTCCTGATGGAGTGCTAGAGGTTCCAAACACAGTTTCATGAAAGTCAACTTTGGTACCCCAGGAAGGGTAATTGTGTGAAAGGGTAATAGTGGATACATCATGGTTTGGAAATTGGTAAAAAGGTGAATCGGAGCTACAGATTTTCAAACCAGCTGAAATGATAGAGAAGGGTTGCTGATGGAGTGCTAGAGGGTCCAAACACAGTTTCATGAAAGTCAACTTTGGCACCCCAGGAAGGGTAATTCTGTGAAAGTGTAATAGTGGATACAATGTGGTTTCCAAATAGGCATAAAGTTGAATTGGAGCGATGGGCTTTGAAACCAGCTCAAGTGGTAGATGAGGGTTCCTGATTGAGAGCTAGAGGTTGAAAACAGTTTCATGAAAGTCAACTTTGGCACCCCAGGAAGGGAAATGCCGTGAAAGGGTAACAGTGGATACATCATGGTTTGGAAATTGGTAAAAAGGTAAATCGGAGCTACAGATTTTCAAACCAGCTGAAATGATAGAGGGGGGTTTCTGATGGAGTGCTAGAGGGTCCAAACACAGTTTCGTGAAAGTCAACTTTGGCACCCGAAGAAGGGTAATCAATTGAAAGGGTAATAGGGGATACGTCATGGTTTGGAAATTGGTAAAAAGGTAAATCGAAGGTGCAGCTCTTAAAACCCGCTGAAATGATAGAGGAGGGTTCCTGATGGAGTGCTAGAGGGTCCAAACACACTTTCGTGAAAGTTAAATTTGGCACCCCAGGAAGGGTAATCAATTGAAAGGGTAATAGGGGATACATCATGGTTTGGAAATAGGGAAAAAGGTGAATCGAAGGTACAGCTCTTAAAACCCGCTGAAATGATAGAGGGGGGTTCCTGATGGAGTGCTAGAGGGTCCAAACACAGTTTCGTGAAAGTCAACTTTGGCACCCCAGGAAGGGTAATCAATTGAAAGGGTAATAGAGGAGACATCATGGTTTGGAAGTAGGTAAAAAGGTGAATCGGAGCTACAGATTTTCAAACGAGCTGAAATGATAGAGCAGGGTTCCTGATGGAGTGCTACAGGGTCCAAACACAGTTTCGTGAAAGTCAACTTTGGCACCCCAGGAAGGGTAATCCCAAAAAAGTGTAATACTGGATACATCATGGTTTGGAAATAGGTAAAAAGTGTGAGTCGAAGCTACAGATTTTCAAACCAGCTGAAATAATAGAGGAGGGTTCCTGATGGAGTGCTGGAGGGTCCAAACACAGTTTCGTGAAAGTCAACTTTGGCACCCCAGGAGGGTAATCAATTGAAATGGTAATAGTGGATACATCATGGTTTGGAAACAGGTAAAAAGGTGAATCGGAGCTACAGATTTTCAAACCAGCTGAAATAATGGAGGAGGGTTCCTGATGGAGTGCTAGAGGGTCCAAACACAGTTTCGTGAAAGTCAACTTTGGCACCCCAGGAAGGGTAATCAATTGAAAGGGTAATAGGGGATACATCATGGTTTGGAAATAGGTAAAAAGGTGAATCTGACCTACAGATTTTCAAACCAGCTGAAATGATAGAGGAGGGTTCCTGATAGAGTGCTACAGGGTCCAAACACAGTTTCGTGAAAGTCAACTTTGGCACCCCAGAAAGGGTAATGCCAAAAAAGTGTAATACTGGATACATCATGGTTTGGAAATAGGTAAAAAGTGTGAGTCGAAGCTACAGATTTTCGAACCAGCTGAAATAATAGAGGAGGGTTCCTGATGGAGTGCTAGAGTGTCCAAACACAGTTTCGTGAAAGTCAACTTTGGCACCCCAGGAAGGGTTATTGTGTGAAAGGGTAATAGGGGATACATCATGGTTTGGAAATAGGTAAAAAGGTGAATCGGAGTTACAGATTTTCAAACCAGCTGAAATAATAGAGAAGGGTTCCTGATGGAGTGCTAAAAGGTGAAAACACACTTTCATGAAAGTCAACTTTGGCACCCCAGGAAGGGTTATTGTGTGAAAGGGTAACAGGATTGTTATTGATGGAGTGCTAGAGGGTCCAAACACAGTTTCATAAAAGTCAACTTTGGCACCCCAGGAAGGGTAATCCCGTGAAACTGTAATAGCGGATACATCATGGATTGCAAATAGGTGAAAACGTGAATCGGAGCTACAGCTCTTAAAACAAGCTGAAATGATAGAGGAGGGTTCCTGATGGAGTGCTAGAGGGTCCAAACACAGTTTCGTGAAAGTCAACTTTGGCACCCCAGGATGAGTAATCAATTGAAATGGTAATAGGGGATACATCATGGTTTGGAAATAGGTAAAAAGGTAAATCGGAGCTACAGATTTTCAAACCAGCTGAAATGATAGAGGAGAGTTCCTGATGGAGTGCTAGAGGGTCCAAACACAGTTTCGTGAAAGTCAACTTTGGCACCCCAGGAAGGGTAATCAATTGAAATTGTAATAATGGATACATCATGGTTTGGAAATAGGTAAAAAGGTGAATCCTAGCTACAGATTTTCTAACCAGCTGAAATGATACAGGAAGGTTCCTGATGGAGTGCTAGAGGGTCCAAACACAGTTTCGTGAAAGTCAACTTTGGCACCCCAGGAGGGTAATCAATTGAAATGGTAATAGTGGATACATCATGGTTTGGAAACAGGTAAAAAGGTGAATCGGAGCTACAGATTTTCAAACCAGCTGAAATAATGGAGGAGGGTTCCTGATGGAGTGCTAGAGGGTCCAAACACAGTTTCGTGAAAGTCAACTTTGGCACCCCAGGAAGGGTAATCAATTGAAAGGGTAATAGGGGATACATCATGGTTTGGAAATAGGTAAAAAGGTGAATCTGACCTACAGATTTTCAAACCAGCTGAAATGATAGAGGAGGGTTCCTGATAGAGTGCTACAGGGTCCAAACACAGTTTCGTGAAAGTCAACTTTGGCACCCCAGAAAGGGTAATGCCAAAAAAGTGTAATACTGGATACATCATGGTTTGGAAATAGGTAAAAAGTGTGAGTCGAAGCTACAGATTTTCGAACCAGCTGAAATAATAGAGGAGGGTTCCTGATGGAGTGCTAGAGTGTCCAAACACAGTTTCGTGAAAGTCAACTTTGGCACCCCAGGAAGGGTTATTGTGTGAAAGGGTAATAGGGGATACATCATGGTTTGGAAATAGGTAAAAAGGTGAATCGGAGTTACAGATTTTCAAACCAGCTGAAATAATAGAGAAGGGTTCCTGATGGAGTGCTAAAAGGTGAAAACACACTTTCATGAAAGTCAACTTTGGCACCCCAGGAAGGGTTATTGTGTGAAAGGGTAACAGGATTGTTATTGATGGAGTGCTAGAGGGTCCAAACACAGTTTCATAAAAGTCAACTTTGGCACCCCAGGAAGGGTAATCCCGTGAAACTGTAATAGCGGATACATCATGGATTGCAAATAGGTGAAAACGTGAATCGGAGCTACAGCTCTTAAAACAAGCTGAAATGATAGAGGAGGGTTCCTGATGGAGTGCTAGAGGGTCCAAACACAGTTTCGTGAAAGTCAACTTTGGCACCCCAGGAAGAGTAATCAATTGAAATGGTAATAGGGGATACATCATGGTTTGGAAATAGGTAAAAAGGTAAATCGGAGCTACAGATTTTCAAACCAGCTGAAATGATAGAGGAGAGTTCCTGATGGAGTGCTAGAGGGTCCAAACACAGTTTCGTGAAAGTCAACTTTGGCACCCCAGGAAGGGTAATCAATTGAAATTGTAATAATGGATACATCATGGTTTGGAAATAGGTAAAAAGGTGAATCCTAGCTACAGATTTTCTAACCAGCTGAAATGATAGAGGAAGGTTCCTGATGGAGTGCTAGAGGGTCCAAACACAGTTTCGTGAAAGTCAACTTTGGCACCCCAGGAGGGTAATCAATTGAAATGGTAATAGTGGATACATCATGGTTTGGAAATAGGTAAAAAGGTGAATCGGAGCTACAGATTTTCAAACCAGCTGAAAGAATGGAGGAGGGTTCCTGATGGAGTGCTAGAGGGTCCAAACACAGTTTCGTGAAAGTCAACTTTGGCACCCCAGGAAGGGTAATCAATAAAAAGGGTAATAGGGGATACATCATGGTTTGGAAATAGGTAAAAAGGTGAATCTGACCTACAGATTTTCAAACCAGCTGAAATGATAGAGGAGGGTTCCTGATGGAGTGCTACAGGGTCCAAACACAGTTTCGTGAAAGTCAACTTTGGCACCCCAGGAAGGGTAATCAATTGAAATTGTAATAGTGGATACATCATGGTTTGGAAATAGGTAAAAAGGTGAATCCTAGCTACAGATTTTCAAACCAGCTGAAATGATAGAGGAAGGTTCCTGATGGAGTGCTAGAGGGTCCAAACACAGTTTCATGAAAGTCAACTTTGGCACCCCAGGATTGGTAACACCGTGAAAGAGTGATAGTGGATACATCATGGTTTGGAGTTAGATAAAAAGGTGAATCGGAGCTACACATTTTAAAAGCAGCTCAAATGATAGAGGAGGGTTCCTGATGGAGTGCTAGAGGGTCCAAACACAGTTTCATGAAAGTTTTCTTTGGCATCCCAGGATTGGTAATACCGTGAAAGGGTAATAGTGGATACATCATGGTTTGGAAATAAGTAAAAAAGTGAATCGGAGCGACGACTCTTAAAACCAGCTGAAATGATAGAGGAGGGTTCCTGATGGAGTGCTAGAGGGTGAAGACAGTTTCATGAAAGTCAACTTTGGTACCCCAGGAAGGGTAATTGTGTGAAAGGGTAATAGTGGATACATCATGGTTTGGAAATTGGTAAAAAGGTAAATCGGAGCTACAGATTTTCAAACCAGCTGAAATGATAGAGAAGGGTTCCTGATGGAGTGCTAGAGGGTCCAAACACAGTTTCATAAAAGTCAACTTTGGCACCCCAGGAAGGGTAATCCCGTGAAACGGTAATAGCGGATACATCATGGATTGCAAATAGGTGAAAACGTGAATCGGAGCTACAGCTCTTAAAACAAGCTGAAATGATAGAGGAGGGTTCCTGATGGAGTGCTAGAGGGTCCAAACACAGTTTCGTGAAAGTCAACTTTGGCACCCCAGGAAGAGTAATCAATTGAAATGGTAATAGGGGATACATCATGGTTTGGAAATAGGTAAAAAGGTAAATCGGAGCTACAGATTTTCAAACCAGCTGAAATGATAGAGGAGAGTTCCTGATGGAGTGCTAGAGGGTCCAAACACAGTTTCGTGAAAGTCAACTTTGGCACCCCAGGAAGGGTAATCAATCGAAATTGTAATAGTGGATACATCATGGTTTGGAAATAGGTAAAAAGGTGAATCCTAGCTACAGATTTTCTAACCAGCTGAAATGATACAGGAAGGTTCCTGATGGAGTGCTAGAGGGTCCAAACACAGTTTCGTGAAAGTCAACTTTGGCACCCCAGGAGGGTAATCAATTGAAATGGTAATAGTGGATACATCATGGTTTGGAAATAGGTAAAAAGGTGAATCGGAGCTACAGATTTTCAAACCAGCTGAAAGAATGGAGGAGGGTTCCTGATGGAGTGCTAGAGGGTCCAAACACAGTTTCGTGAAAGTCAACTTTGGCACCCCAGGAAGGGTAATCAATAAAAAGGGTAATAGGGGATACATCATGGTTTGGAAATAGGTAAAAAGGTGAATCTGACCTACAGATTTTCAAACCAGCTGAAATGATAGAGGAGGGTTCCTGATAGAGTGCTACAGGGTCCAAACACAGTTTCGTGAAAGTCAACTTTGGCACCCCAGGAAGGGTAATCAATTGAAATTGTAATAGTGGATACATCATGGTTTGGAAATAGGTAAAAAGGTGAATCCTAGCTACAGATTTTCAAACCAGCTGAAATAATAGAGGAAGGTTCCTGATGGAGTGCTAGAGGGTCCAAACACAGTTTCATGAAAGTCAACTTTGGCACCCCAGGATTGGTAACACCGTGAAAGAGTGATAGTGGATACATCATGGTTTGGAGTTAGATAAAAAGGTGAATCGGAGCTACAGATTTTAAAAGCAGCTCAAATGATAGAGGAGGGTTCCTGATTGAGTGCTAGAGGGTCCAAACACAGTTTCATGAAAGTTTTCTTTGGCATCCCAGGATTGGTAATACCGTGAAAGGGTAATAGTGGATACATCATGGTTTGGAAATAAGTAAAAAAGTGAATCGGAGCGACGACTCTTAAAACCAGCTGAAATGATAGAGGAGGGTTCCTGATGGAGTGCTAGAGGGTGAAGACAGTTTCATGAAAGTCAACTTTGGTACCCCAGGAAGGGTAATTGTGTGAAAGGGTAATAGTGGATACATCATGGTTTGGAAATTGGTAAAAAGGGAAATCGGAGCTACAGATTTTCAAACCAGCTGAAATGATAGAGAAGGGTTCCTGATGGAGTGCTAGAGGTTCCAAAGACAGTTTCATGAAAGTCAACTTTGGCACCCCAGGAAGGGTAATTCTGTGAAAGGGTAATAGTGGATACATTGTGGTTTCCAAATAGGCATAAAGTTGAATTGGAGCGATGGACTTTGAAACCAGCTCAAGTGGTAGATGAGGGTTCCTGATTGAGAGCTATAGGTTGAAAACAGTTTCATGAAAGTCAACTTTGGCACCCCAGGAAGGGTAATTCTGTGAAAGGGTAATAGGGGATACATCATGGTTTGGAAATAGGTAAAAAGGTGAATCGGAGCTAGAGATTTTCAAACCAGCTGAAATGATAGAGGAGGGTTCCTGATGGAGTGCTAGAAGGTGAAGACAGTTTCATGAAAGTCAACTTTGGCACCCCAGGAAGGGAAATGCCGTGAAAAGGTAACAGTGGATACATCATGGTTTGGAAATTGGTAAAAAGGTAAATCGGAGCTACAGATTTTCAAACCAGCTGAAATGATAGAGGAGGGTTTCTGATGGAGTGCTAGAGGGTCCAAACACAGTTTCGTGAAAGTCAACTTTGGCACCCGAAGAAGGGTAATCAATTGAAAGGGTAATAGGGGATACCTCATGGTTTGGAAATAGGTAAAAAGGTGAATCGAAGGTGCAGCTCTTAAAACCCGCTGAAATGATAGAGGAGGGTTCCTGATGGAGTGCTAGAGGGTCCAAACACAGTTTCGTGAAAGTCAACTTTGGCAACCCAGGAAGGGTAATCAATTGAAAGGGTAATAGAGGATACATCATGGTTTGGAAGTAGGTAAAAAGGTGAATCGGAGCTACAGATTTTCAAACGAGCTGAAATGATAGCCCAGGGTTCCTGATGGAGTGCTACAGGGTCCAAACACAGTTTCGTAAAAGTCAACTTTGGCAACCCAGGAAGGGTAATCCCAAAAAAGTGTAATACTGGATACATCATGGTTTGGAAATAGGTAAAAACTGTGAGTCGAAGCTACAGATTTTCAAACCAGCTGAAATGATAGAGTAGGGTTCCTGATGGAGTGCTAGAGGGTCCAAACACAGTTTCGTGAAAGTCAACTTTGGCACCCCAGGAAGGGTAATCAATTGAAATGGTAATAGTGGATACATCATGGTTTGGAAATAGGCTTAAAGGTGAATCGGAGCTACAGATTTTCAAACCAGCTGAAATAATGGAGGAGGGTTCCTGATGGAGTGCTAGGGGGTCCAAACACACTTTCGTGAAAGTTAACTTTGGCACCCCAGGAAGGGTAGTCAATTGAAAGGGTAATAGGGGATACATCATGGTTTGGAAATAGGTAAAAAGGTGAATCGAAGGTACAGCTCTTAAAACTCGCTGAAATGATAGAGGGGGGTTCCTGATGGAGTGCTAGAGGGTCCAAACACAGTTTCGTGAAAGTCAACTTTGGCAACCCAGGAAGGGTAATCAATTGAAAGGGTAATAGAGGATACATCATGGTTTGGAAGTAGGTAAAAAGGTGAATCGGAGCTACAGATTTTCAAACGAGCTGAAATGATAGCCCAGGGTTCCTGATGGAGTGCTACAGGGTCCAAACACAGTTTCGTGAAAGTCAACTTTGGCAACCCAGGAAGGGTAATCCCAAAAAAGTGTAATACTGGATACATCATGGTTTGGAAATAGGTAAAAAGTGTGAGTCGAAGCTACAGATTTCCAAACCAGCTGAAATAATAGAGGAGGGTTCCTGATGGAGTGCTAGAGGGTCCAAACACAGTTTCGTGAAAGTCAACTTTGGCACCCCAGGAAGGGTAATCAATTGAAATGGTAATAGTGGATACATCATGGTTTGGAAATAGGTAAAAAGGTGAATCGGAGCTACAGATTTTCAAACCAGCTGAAATAATGGAGGAGGGTTCCTGATGGAGTGCTAGAGGGTCCAAACACACTTTCGTGAAAGTCAACTTTGGCACCCCAGGAATGGTCATTCTGTGAAAGGGTAGTAGTGGATACATCATGGTTTGGAAATAGGTAAAAAGGTGAATCTGACCTACAGATTTTCAAACCAGCTGAAATGATAGAGGAGGGTTCCTGATGGAGTGCTAGAGGGTCCAAACACAGTTTCGTGAAAGTCAACTTTGGCACCCCAGGAAGGGTAATCAATTGAAATGGTTATAGGGGATACATCATGGTTTGGAAATAGGGAAAAAGGTGAATCGAAGGTACAGCTCTTGAAACCCGCTGAAATGATAGAGGAAGGTTCCTGATGGAGTGCTAGAGGGTCCAAACACAGTTTCGTGAAAGTCAACTTTGGCACCCCAGGAAGGGTAATGACAAAAAAGTGTAATACTGGATACATCATGGTTTGGAAATAGGTAAAAAGTGTGAGTCGAAGTTACAGATTTTCATACCAGCTGAAATAATAGAGGAGGGTTCCTGATGGAGTGCTAGAGGGTCCAAACACAGTTTCGTGAAAGTCAACTTTGGCACCCCAGGAAGGGTAATCAATTGAAATGGCAATAGTGGATACATTATGGTTTGGAAATAGGTAAAAAGGTGAATCGGAGCTACAGATTTTCAAACCAGCTTTAATGATAGAGGAGGGTTCCTGATGGAGTGCTAGAGGGTCCAAACACAGTTTCATGAAAGTCAACTTTGGCACCCCAGGAAGGGTTATTGTGTGAAAGGGTAATAGGGGATACATCATGGTTTGGAAATAGGTTAAAAAGGTGAATCGGAGCTACAGATTTTCAAACCAGCTGAAATAATAGAGAAGGGTTCCTGATGGAGTGCTAAAAGGTGAAAACACACTTTCATGAAAGTAAACTTTGGCACCCCAGGAAGGGTAATTCTGTGAAAGGGTAACAGTGGATACATCATGGTTTTGAAATAGGCTTAAAGGTGAATCGGAGCTATAGGTTTTTAAACCAGGTAAAATGATAGAGGATTGTTCATGATGGAGTGCTAGAGGGTCCAAACACAGTTTTATAAAAGTCAACTTTGGCACCCCAGGAAGGGTAATCCCGTGAAAGGGTAATAGCGGATACATCATGGATTGCAAATAGGTGAAAACGTGAAACGGAGCTACAGCTCTTAAAACAAGCTGAAATGATAGAGGAGGGTTCCTGATGGAGTGCTAGAGGGTCCAAACACAGTTTCGTGAAAGTCAACTTTGGCACCCGAGGAAGAGTAATCAATTGAAATGGTAATAGGGGATACATCATGGTTTGGAAAAAGGTAAAAAGGTAAATCGGAGCTACAGATTTTCAAACCAGATGAAATGATAGAGGAGAGTTCCTGATGGAGTGCTAGAGGGCCAAAACACAGTTTCGTGAAAGTCAACTTTGGCACCCCAGGAAGGGTAATCAATTGAAATGGTAATAGTGGATACATCATTGTTTGGAAATAGGCATAAAGGTGAATCGGAGCTACAAATTTTCAAACCAGCTGAAATGATAGAGGAAGGTTCCTGATGGAGTGCTAGAGGGTCCAAACACAGTTTCATGAAAGTCAACTTTGGCACCCCAGGATTGGTAATACCGTGAAAGGGTAATAGTGGATACATCATGGTTTGGAAATAAGTAAAAAAGTGAACCGGAGCTACGACTCATAAAACCAGCTGAAATGATAGAGGACGTTTTTCTGGTGGAGTGCTAGAGGTTTCAAACACAGTTTCATGAAAGTCAACTTTGGCACCCCAGGAAGGGTAATTCTGTGAAATGGTAATAGTGGATACATTATGGTTTCCAAATAGGCATAAAGTTGAATTGGAGCTATAGGTTTTGAAACCAGCTCAAGTGGTGGATGAGAGTTCCTGATTGAGAGCTAGAGGGTGAAAACAGTTTCATGAAAGTCAACTTTGGCACCAAAGGAAGGGTAATTCTGTGAAAGGATAATAGGGGATACATCATGGTTTGGAAATAGGTAAAAAGGTGAATCTGACCTACAGATTTTCAAACCAGCTGAAATGATAGAGGAGAGTTCCTGATTGAGTGCTAGAGGGTCCAAACACAGTTTCGTGAAAGTCAACTTTGGCACCCCAGGAAGGGTAATCAATTGAAATGGTTATAGGGGATACATCATGGTTTGGAAATAAGGAGAAAGGTGAATCGAAGGTACAGCTCTTGAAACCCGCTGAAATGATAGAGGAGGGTTCCTGATGGAGTGCTAGAGGGTCCAAACACAGTTTCGTGAAAGTCAACTTTGGCACCCCAGAAAGGGTAATTGTGTGAAAGGGTAATGGTGGATACATCATGGTTTGGAAATAGGTAAAAAGGTGAATCGGAGCTACAGATTTTCAAACCAGCTGAAATGATAGAGAAGGGTTCCTGATGGAGTGCTAGAGGGTTCAAACACAGTTTCATGAAAGTCAACTTTGGCACCCCAGGAAGGGTAATTCTGTGAAAGTGTAATACTGGATACATCATGGTTTGGAAATAGGTAAAAACTGTGAGTCGAAGCCACAGATTTTCAAACCATCTGAAATAATAGAGGAGGGTTCCTGATGGAGTGCTAGAGGGTCCAAACACAGTTTCGTGAAAGTCAACTTTGGCACCCCAGGAAGGGTAATCAATTGAAATGGTAATAGTGGATACATCATGGTTTGGAAATAGGTAAAAAGGTGAATCGGAGCTACAGATTTTCAAACCAGCTGAAATGATAGAGGAGGGTTCCTGATGGAGTGCTAGAGGGTCCAAACACAGTTTCATGAAAGTCAACTTTGGCACTCCAGGAAGGGTAATTGTGTGAAAGGGTAATAGGGGATACATCATGGTTTGGAAATAGGCTTAAAGGTGAATCGGAGCTATAGGTTTTTAAACCAGCTAAAATGATAGAGGATTGTTCCTGATGGAGTGCTAGAGGGTCCAAACACAGTTTCATAAAAGTCAACTTTGGCACCCCAGGAAGGGTAATCCCGTGAAAGGGTAATAGTGGATATATCATGGTTTGGAAATAAGTAAAAAAGTGAATCGGAGCTACGACTCTTAAAACAAGCTGAAATGATAGAGGAGGGTTCCTGATGGAGTGCTAGAGGGTCCAAGCACAGTTTCGTGAAAGTCAACTTTGGCACCCCAGGAAGGGTAATCAATTGAAATGGTAATAGTGGATACATCATGGTTTGGAAATAGGTAAAAAGGTAAATCGGAGCTACAGATTTTCAAACCAGATGAAATGATAGAGGAGAGTTCCTGATGGAGTGCTAGAGGGTCCAAACACAGTTTCGTGAAAGTCAACTTTGGCACCCCAGGAAGGGTAATTGTGTGAAAGGGTAATAGGGGATACATCATGGTTTGGAAATAGGTAAAAAGGTGAATCGGAGTTACAGATTTTCAAACCGGCTGAAATAATAGAGGAGGGTTCCTGATGGAGTGCTAAAAGGTCAAAACACACTTTTATGAAAGTCAACTTTGGTACCCCAGGAAGGGTAATTCTGGAAAGGGTAATAGTAGATACATCATGGTTTCGAAATAGGTAAAAAATTGAATCGGAGCTGCAGATTTTCAAACCACCTGAAATGATAGAGGAGGGTTCCTGATGGAGTGCTAAAGGGTCCAAACACAGTTTCATGAAAGTCAACTTTGGCACCCCAGGAAGGGTAATCAATTGAAATGGTAATAGTGGATACATCATGGTTTGGAAATAGGTAAAAAGGTGAATCGGAGCTACAAATTTTCAAACCAGCTGAAATGATAGAGGAAGGTTCCTGATGGAGTGCTAGAGGGTCCAAACACAGTTTCATGAAAGTCAACTTTGGCACCCCAGGATTGGTAACACCGTGAAAGAGTGATAGTGGATACATCATGGTTTGGAGTTAGATAAGAAGGTGAATCGGAGCTACAGGTCTTAAAAGCAGCTCAAATGATAGAGGAGGGTTCCTGATGGAGTGCTAGAGGGTCCAAACACAGTTTCATGAAAGTTTTCTTTGGCACCCCAGGATTGGTAATACCGTGAAAGGGTAATAGTGGATACATCATAGTTTGGAAATAAGTAAAAAAGTGAATCGGAGCTACGACTCTTAAAACCAGCTGAAATGATAGAGGAGGGTTCCTGATGGAGTGCTAGAGGTTCCAAACACAGTTTCATGAAAGTCAACTTTGGCAGCCCAGGAAGGGTAATCAATTGAAAGGGTAATAGAGGATACATCATGGTTTGGAAATAGGTAAAAAGGTGAATCGGAGCTACAGATTTTCAAACCAGCTGAAATGATAGAGGAGGGTTCCTGATGGAGTGCTAGAGGGTCCAAACACAGTTTCATGAAAGTCAGCTTTGGCACCCCAGGAAGGGTATTTGTGTGAAAGGGTAATAGGGGATACATCATGGTTTGGAAATAGGTAAAAAGGTGAATCGGAGTTACAGATTCTCAAACCGGCTGAAATAATAGAGGAGGGTTCCTGATGGAGTGCTAAAAGGTCAAAACACACTTTTATGAAAGTCAACTTTGGTACCCCAGGAAGGGTAATTCTGGAAAGGGTAATAGTAGATACATCATGATTTCGAAATAGGTAAAAAACTGAATCGAAGCTGCAGATTGTCAAACCACCTGAAATGATAGAGGAGGGTTCCTGATGGAGTGCTAAAGGGTCCAAACACAGTTTCATGAAAGTCAACTTTGGCACCCCAGGAAGGGTAATTGTGTGAAAGGGTAACAGTTTCATGAAACTGTGTTTGGACCCTCTAGCACTCCATCAGGAACCCTCCTCTATCATTTTAGCTGGTTTGAAAATCTGTAGCTCCGATTCACCTTTTTACCTATTTCCAAACCATGATGTACCCACTATTACCATTTCAATTGATTACCCTTCCTGGGGTGCCAAAGTTGACTTTCATGAAACTGTGTTTGGACCCTCTAGCACTCCATCAGGAACCCTCCTCTATCATTTTAGCTGGTTTGAAAATCTGTAGCTCCGATTCACCTTTTTACCTATTTCCAAACCATGATGTACCCACTATTACCATTTCAATTGATTACCCTTCCTGGGGTGCCAAAGTTGACTTTCACGAAACTGTGTTTGGACCCTCTAGCACTCCATCAGGAACTCTCCTCTATCATTTCAGCTGCATTGAAAATCTGTAGCTCCGATTTACCTTTTTACCTATTTCCAAACCATGATGTATCCCCTATTACCATTTCAATTGATTACTCTTCCTGGGGTGCCAAAGTTGACTTTCACGAAACTGTGTTTGGACCCTCTAGCACTCCATCAGGAACCCTCCTCTATCATTTCAGCTTGTTTTAAGAGCAGTAGCTCCGATTCACTTTTTTACTTATTTCCAAGTCAACTTTGGCACCCCAGGATTAGTAATACCGTGAGAGAGTGATAGTGGATACATCATGGTTTGGAAATAGATAAAAAGGTGAATCGGAGCTACAGCTCTTAAAAGCAGCTCAAATGATAGAGGAGGGTTCCTGATGGAGTGCTAGAGGGTCCAAACACAGTTTCGTGAGAGTCAACTTTGGCACCCCAGGAAGAGTAATCAATTGAAGTGGTAATAGGGGATACATCATGGTTTCGAAACAGGTAAAAAGGTAAATCGGAGCTACAGATTTTCAAACCAGCTTAAATGATAGAGGAGAGTTCCTGATGGAGTGCTAGAGGGTCCAAACACAGTTTCGTGAAAGTCAACTTTGGCACCCCAGCAAGGGTAATCAATTGAAATGGTAATAGTGGATACATCATGGTTTGGAAATAGGTAAAAAGGTGAATCGGAGCTACGACTCTTAAAACCAGCTGAAATGATAGAGGAGGGTTCCTGATGGAGTGCTAGAGGGTCAAAACACAGTTTCGTGAAAGTCAACTTTGGCACCCCAGGAAGGGTAATTGTGTGAAAGGGTAATAGGGGATACATCATGGTTTGGAAATAGGTAAAAAGGTGAATCGGAGTTACAGATTTTCAAACCAGCTGAAATAATAGAGGAGGGTTCCTGATGGAGTGCTAAAAGGTCAAAACACACTTTCATGAAAGTCAACTTTGGCACCCCAGGAAGGGTAATTCTGTGAAAGGGTAACAGTAGTAGCATCATGGTTTGGAAATAGGTAAAAATTGAATCGGAGCTACAGATTTTCAAACCACCTGAAATGATAGAGGAGGGTTCCTGATGGAGTGCTAGAGGGTCCAAACACAGTTTCATGAAAGTCAACTTTGGCACCCCAGGAAGGGATGTGCCGTGAAAGGGTAATAGTGGATACATCATGGTTTGGAAATTGGTGGATATGTAAATCGGAACTACAGATTTTCAAACCAGCTCAAATGATGGAGGAGGGTTCCTGATGGAGTGCTAGAGGATTCAAACACAGTTTCGTGAAAGTCAACTTTGGCACCCAAGGATTGGTAATACCGTGAAAGGGTAATAGTGGATACATCATGGTTTGGAAATAAGTAAAAAAGTGAATCGGAGCTACAGCTCTTAAAACAAGCTGAAATGATAGAGGAGGGTTCCTGATGGAGTGGTAGAGTGTCCAAACACAGTTTCGTGAAAGTCAACTTTGGCACCCCAGGAAGGGTAATCAATTGAAATGGTAGTAGGGGATACATCATGGTTTGGAAATAGGTAAAAAGGTAAATCGGAGCTACGGATTTTCAAACCAGCTCAAATGATAGAGGAGAGTTCCTGATGGAGGGCTAGAGGGTCCAAACACAGTTTTGTGAAAGTCAACTTTGGCACCCCAGGAAGGGTAATCAATTGAAATGGTAACAGTGGATACATCATGGTTTGGAAATAGGTAAAAATTTGAATCTGAGCTACAGATTTTCAAACCAGCTGAAATGATAGAGGAGGGTTCCTGATGGAGTGCTAGAGGGTCAAAACACAGTTTCGTGAAAGTCAACTTTGGCACCCCAGGAAGAGTAATTGTGTGAAAGGGTAATAGGGGATACATCATGGTTTGGAAATAGATAAAAAGGTGAATCGGAGTTACAGATTTTCAAACCAGCTCAAATAATAGAGGAGGGTTCCTGATGGAGTGCTAAAAGGTCAAAACACACTTTCATGAAGGTCAACTTTGCTACCCCAGGAAGGGTTATTCTGTGTAAGGCTAACAGTAGTAGCATCATGGTTTGGAAATAGGTAAAAATTGAATCGGAGCTGCAGATTTTCAAACCACCTGAAATGATAGAGGAGGGTTCCTGATGGAGTGCTAGAGGGTCCAAACACAGTTTCATGAAAGTCAACTTTGGCACCCCAGGATTAGTAATACCGTGAGAGAGTGATAGTGGATACATCATGGTTTGGAAATAGATAAAAAGGTGAATCGGACCTACAGGTCTTAAAACCAGCTCAAATGATAGAGGAGAGTTCCTGATGGAGTGCTAGAGGGTCCAAACACAGTTTCGTGAAAGTCAACTTTGGCACCCTAGGAAGGGTAATTGTGTGAAAGGGTAACAGTGGATACATCATGGTTTGGAAAAAAGCTTAAAGGTGAATCGGAGCTATAGGTTTTTAAAGCAGCTAAAATGATAGAGGATTGTTCCTGATGGAGTGCTAGAGGGTCCAAACACAGTTTCTTGAAAGTCAACTTTGGCACCCCAGGAATGGTAATCCCGTGAAAGGGTAATAGCGGATACATCATGGATTGCAAATAGGTGAAAAAGTGAATCGGAGCTACAGCTCTTAAAACAAGCTGAAATGATAGAGGATTGTTCCTGATGGAGTGCTAGAGGGTCCAAACACAGTTTCGTGAAAGTCAACTTTGGCAGCCCAGGAAGAGTAATCAATTGAAATGGTAATAGGGGATACATCATGGTTTGGAAATAGGTAAAAAGGTAAATCGGAGCTACAGATTTTCAAACCAGTTGAAATGATAGAGGAGAGTTCCTGATGGAGTGCTAGAGGGTCCAAACACAGTTTCGTGAACGTCAACTTTGGCACCCCAGGAAGGGTAATCAATTGAAATGCTAATAGTGGATACATCATGGTTTGGAAATAGGTAAAAAGGTGAATCGGTTCTACAGTTTTTCAAACCAGCTGAAATGATAGAGGAAGGTTCCTGATGGAGTGCTAGAGGGTCCAAACACAGTTTCATGAAAGTCAACTTTGGCACCCCAGGATTAGTAATACCGTGAGAGAGTGATAGTGGATACATCATGGTTTGGAAATTGGTGGAAAGGTAAATCGGAGCTACAGATTTTTAAACCAGCTCAAATGATGGAGGAGGGTTCCTGATGGAGTGCTAGAGGATTCAAACACAGTTTCGTGAAAGTCAACTTTGGCACCCAAGGATTGGTTATACCGTGAAAGGGTAATAGTGGATACATCATGGTTTGGAAATTGGTGGAAAGGTAAATCGGAGCTACAGCTCTTAAAACAAGCTGAAATGATAGAGGAGGGTTCCTGATGGAGTGCTAGAGTGTCCAAACACAGTTTCGTGAAAGTCAACTTTGGCACCCCAGGAAGAGTAATCAATTGAAATGGTAGTAGGGGATACATCATGGTTTGGAAATAGGTAAAAAGGTAAATCGGAGCTACAGATTTTCAAACCAGCTGAAATGATAGAGGAGAGTTCCTGATGGAGGGCTAGAGGGTCCAAACACAGTTTCGTGAAAGTCAACTTTGGCACCCCAGGAAGGGTAATCAATTGAAATGGTAATAGTGGATACATCATGGTTTGGAAATAGGTAAAAATTTGAATCGGAGCTACAGATTTTCAAACCAGCTGAAATGATAGAGGAGGGTTCCTGATGGAGTGCTAGAGGGTCAAAACACAGTTTCGTGAAAGTCAACTTTGGCACCCCAGGAAGGGTAATTGTGTGAAAGGGTAATAGGGGATACATCATGGTTTGGAAATTGGTAAAAAGGTGAATCGGAGTTACAGATTTTCAAACCAGCTGAAATAATAGAGGAGGGTTCCTGATGGAGTGCTAAAAGGTCAAAACCCACTTTTATGAAAGTCAACTTTTCTACCCCAGGAAGGGTAATTCTGTGTAAGGCTAACAGTAGTAGCATCATGGTTTGGAAATAGGTAAAAATTGAATCGGAGCTGCAGATTTTCAAACCACCTGAAATGATAGAGGAGGGTTCCTGATGGAGTGCTAGAGGGTCCAAACACAGTTTCATGAAAGTCAACTTTGGCACCCCAGGATTAGTAATACCGTGAGAGAGTGATAGTGGATACATCATGGTTTGGAAATAGATAAAAAGGTGAATCGGAGTTACAGATTTTCAAACCAGCTCAAATAATAGAGGAGGGTTCCTGATGGAGTGCTAAAAGGTCAAAGCACACTTTCATGAAAGTCAACTTTGCTACCCCAGGAAGGGTTATTCTGTGTAAGGCTAACAGTAGTAGCGTCATGGTTTGGAAATAGGTAAAAATTGAATCGGAGCTGCAGATTTTCAAACCACCTGAAATGATAGAGGAGGGTTCCTGATGGAGTGCTAGAGGGTCCAAACACAGTTTCATGAAAGTCAACTTTGGCACCCCAGGATTAGTAATACCGTGAGAGAGTGATAGTGGATACATCATGGTTTGGAAATAGAGGAAATAGATAAAAAGTTGAATCGGACCTACAGCTCTTAAAACCAGCTCAAATGATAGAGGAGGGTTCCTGATGGAGTGCTAGAGGGTCCAAACACAGTTTCGTGAAAGTCAACTTTGGCACCCTAGGAAGGGTAATTCTGTGAAAGGGTAACAGTGGATACATCATGGTTTGGAAATAGGCTTAAAGGTGAATCGGAGCTATAGGTTTTTAAAGCAGCTAAAATGATAGAGGATTGTTCCTGATGGAGTGCTAGAGGGTCCAAACACTATTTCTTGAAAGTCAACTTTGGCACCCCAGGAATGGCAATCCCGTGAAAGGGTAATAGCGGATACATCATGGATTGCAAATAGGTGAAAAAGTGAATCGGAGCTACAGCTCTTAAAACAAGCTGAAATGATAGAGGATTGTTCCTGATGGAGTGCTAGAGGGTCCAAACACAGTTTCGTGAAAGTCAACTTTGGCAGCCCAGGAAGAGTAATCAATTGAAATGGTAATAGGGGATACATCATGGTTTGGAAATAGGTAAAAAGGTAAATCGGAGCTACAGATTTTCAAACCAGTTGAAATGATAGAGGAGAGTTCCTGATGGAGTGCTAGAGGGTCCAAACACAGTTTCGTGAACGTCAACTTTGGCACCCCAGGAAGGGTAATCAATTGAAATGCTAATAGTGGATACATCATGGTTTGGAAATAGGTAAAAAGGTGAATCGGTTCTACAGTTTTTCAAACCAGCTGAAATGATAGAGGAAGGTTCCTGATGGAGTGCTAGAGGGTCCAAACACAGTTTCATGAAAGTCAACTTTGGCACCCCAGGATTAGTATTACCGTGAGAGAGTGATAGTGGATACATCATGGTTTGGAAATTGGTGGAAAGGTGAATCGGAGCTACAGATTTTTAAACCAGCTCAAATGATGGAGGAGGGTTCCTGATGGAGTGCTAGAGGATTCAAACACAGTTTCGTGAAAGTCAACTTTGGCACCCAAGGATTGGTTATACCGTGAAAGGGTAATAGTGGATACATCATGGTTTGGAAATTGGTGGAAAGGTAAATCGGAGCTACAGCTCTTAAAACAAGCTGAAATGATAGAGGAGGGTTCCTGATGGAGTGCTAGAGTGTCCAAACACAGTTTCGTGAAAGTCAACTTTGGCACCCCAGGAAGGGTAATCAATTGAAATGGTAATAGTGGATACATCATGGTTTGGAAATAGGTAAAAATTTGAATCGGAGCTACAGATTTTCAAACCAGCTGAAATGATAGAGGAGGGTTCCTGATGGAGTGCTAGAGGGTCAAAACACAGTTTCGTGAAAGTCAACTTTGGCACCCCAGGAAGGGTAATTGTGTGAAAGGGTAATAGGGGATACATCATGGTTTGGAAATTGGTAAAAAGGTGAATCGGAGTTACAGATTTTCAAACCAGCTGAAATAATAGAGGAGGGTTCCTGATGGAGTGCTAAAAGGTCAAAACACACTTTCATGAAAGTCAACTTTGCTACCCCAGGAAGGGTTATTCTGTGTAAGGCTAACAGTAGTAGCATCATCGTTTGGAAATAGGTAAAAATTGAATCGGAGCTGCAGATTTTCAAACCACCTGAAATGATAGAGGAGGGTTCCTGATGGAGTGCTAGAGGGTCCAAACACAGTTTCATGAAAGTCAACTTTGGCACCCCAGGATTAGTAATACCGTGAGAGAGTGATAGTGGATACATCATGGTTTGGAAATAGATAAAAAGGTGAATCGGAGTTACAGATTTTCAAACCAGCTCAAATAATAGAGGAGGGTTCCTGATGGAGTGCTAAAAGGTCAAAGCACACTTTCATGAAAGTCAACTTTGCTACCCCAGGAAGGGTTATTCTGTGTAAGGCTAACAGTAGTAGCATCATGGTTTGGAAATAGGTAAAAATTGAATCGGAGCTGCAGATTTTCAAACCACCTGAAATGATAGAGGAGGGTTCCTGATGGAGTGCTAGAGGGTCCAAACACAGTTTCATGAAAGTCAACTTTGGCACCCCAGGATTAGTAATACCGTGAGAGAGTGATAGTGGATACATCATGGTTTGGAAATAGAGGAAATAGATAAAAAGGTGAATCGGACCTACAGCTCTTAAAACCAGCTCAAATGATAGAGGAGGGTTCCTGATGGAGTGCTAGAGGGTCCAAACACAGTTTCGTGAAAGTCAACTTTGGCACCCTAGGAAGGGTAATTCTGTGAAAGGGTAACAGTGGATACATCATGGTTTGGAAATAGGCTTAAAGGTGAATCGGAGCTATAGGTTTTTAAAGCAGCTAAAATGATAGAGGATTGTTCCTGATGGAGTGCTAGAGGGTCCAAACACAGTTTCTTGAAAGTCAACTTTGGCACCCCAGGAATGGCAATCCCGTGAAAGGGTAATAGCGGATACATCATGGATTGCAAATAGGTGAAAAAGTGAATCGGAGCTACAGCTCTTAAAACAAGCTGAAATGATAGAGGATTGTTCCTGATGGAGTGCTAGAGGGTCCAAACACAGTTTCGTGAAAGTCAACTTTGGCAGCCCAGGAAGAGTAATCAATTGAAATGGTAATAGGGGATACATCATGGTTTGGAAATAGGTAAAAAGGTAAATCGGAGCTACAGATTTTCAAACCAGTTGAAATGATAGAGGAGAGTTCCTGATGGAGTGCTAGAGGGTCCAAACACAGTTTCGTGAACGTCAACTTTGGCACCCCAGGAAGGGTAATCAATTGAAATGCTAATAGTGGATACATCATGGTTTGGAAATAGGTAAAAAGGTGAATCGGTTCTACAGTTTTTCAAACCAGCTGAAATGATAGAGGAAGGTTCCTGATGGAGTGCTAGAGGGTCCAAACACAGTTTCATGAAAGTCAACTTTGGCACCCCAGGATTAGTAATACCGTGAGAGAGTGATAGTGGATACATCATGGTTTGGAAGTAGATAAAAAGGTGAATCGGACCTACAGCTCTTAAAACCAGCTCAAATGATAGAGGAGGGTTCCTGATGGAGTGCTAGAGGGTCCAAACACAGTTTCATGAAAGTTTTCTTTGGCACCCCAGGATTGGTAATACCGTGAAAGGGTGATAGTGGATACATCATGGTTTGGAAATAAGTAAAAAAGTGAATCGGAGCTACGACTCTTAAAACCAGCTGAAATGATAGAGGAGGGTTCCTGATGGAGTGCTAGAGCGTCAAAACCCAGTTTCATAAAAGTCAACTTTGGCACCCTAGGAAGGGTAATCCAGTGAAAAGGTAATAGTGGATACATCATGGTTTGGAAATAGGTAAAAAATTGAATCGGAGCTACAGATTTTCAAACCACCTGAAATGATAGAGGAGGGTTCCTGATGGAGTGCTAGAGGGTCCAAACACAGTTTCATGAAAGTCAACTTTGGCACCCCAGGATTGGTAGTACCGTGAGAAAGTGATAGTGGATACATCATGGTTTGGAAATAGATATAAAGGTGAATCGGAGCTACAGCTCTTAAAACCAGCTCAAATGATAGAGGAGGGTTCCTGATGGAGTGCTAGAGGGTCCAAACACAGTTTCATGAAAGTCAACTTTGGCACCCCAGGATTAGTAATACCGTGAGAGAGTGATAGTGGATACATCATGGTTTGGAAATAGATAAAAAGGTGAATCGGAGCTACAGCTCTTAAGACAAGCTCAAATGATAGAGGAGGGTTCCTGATGGAGTGCTAGAGGGTCCAAACACAGTTTCTTGAAAGTCAAATTTGGCACCCCAGGAAGGGTAATCCCGTGAAAGGGTAATAGCGGATACATCATGGATTGCAAATAGGTGAAAAAGTGAATCGGAGCAACAGCTCTTAAAACAAGCTGAAATGATAGAGGATTGTTCCTCATGGAGTGGTAGAGGGTCCAAACACAGTTTCTTCAAAGTCAACTTTTTCAGCCCAGGAAGAGTAATCAATTGAAATGGTAATAGGGGATACATCATGGTTTGGAAATAGGTAAAAAGGTAAATCGGAGCTACAGATTTTCAAACCAGTTGAAATGATAGAGGAGAGTTCCTGATGGAGTGCTAGAGGGTCCAAACACAGTTTCTTCAAAGTCAACTTTTTCAGCCCAGGAAGAGTAATCAATTGAAATGGTAATAGGGGATACATCATGGTTTGGAAATAGGTAAAAAGGTAAATCGGAGCTACAGATTATCAAACCAGTTGAAATGATAGAGGAGAGTTCCTGATGGAGTACTAGAGGGTCCAAACACAGTTTCGTGAAAGTCAACTTTGGCACCCCAGGAAGGGTAATCAATTGAAATGGTAATAGGGGATACATCATGGTTTGGAAATAGGTAAAAAGGTGAATCGGTTCTACAGTTTTTCAAACCAGCTCAAATGATAGAGGAAGCTTCCTGATGGAGTGCTAGAGGGTCCAAACACAGTTTCATGAAAGTCAACTTTGGCACCCCAGGATTGGTAACACCGTGAAAGAGTGATAGTGGATACATCATGGTTTGGAAATAGATAATAAGGTGAATCGGAGCTACAGCTCTTAAAACCAGCTCAAATGATAGAGGAGGGTTCCTGATGGAGTGCTAGAGGGTCCAAACACAGTTTCATGAAAGTTTTCTTTGGCACCCCAGGATTGGTAGTACCGTGAAAGGGTAATAGTGGATACATCATGGTTTGGAAATAAGTAAAAAAGTGAATCGGAGCTACGACTCTTAAAACCAGCTGAAATGATAGAGGAGGGTTCCTGATGGAGTGCTAGAGCGTCAAAACCCAGTTTCATAAAAGTCAACTTTGGCACCCCAGGAAGGGTAATTGTGTGAAAGGGTAATAGGGGATACATCATGGTTTGGAAATAGGTAAAAAGGTGAATCGGAGTTACAGATTTTCAAACCAGCTGAAATAATAGAGGAGGGTTCCTGATGGAGTGCTAAAAGGTCAAAACACACTTTCATGAAAGTCAACTTTGGTACCCCAGGAAGGGTAATTCTGTGAAAGGGTAACAGTAGTAGCATCATGGTTTGGAAATAGGTAAAAATTGAATCGGAGCTACAGATTTTCAAACCACCTGAAATGATAGAGGAGGGTTCCTGATGGAGTGCTAGAGGGTCCAAACACAGTTTCATGAAAGACAACTTTGGCACCCCAGGAAGGGATGTGCCGTGAAAGGGTAATAGTGGATACATCATGGTTTGGAAATAAGTAAAAAAGTGAATCGGAGCTACGACTCTTAAAACCAGCTGAAATGATAGAGGAGGGTTCCTGATGGAGTGCTAGAGCGTCAAAACCCAGTTTCATAAAAGTCAACTTTGGCACCCCAGGAAGGGTAATTGTGTGAAAGGGTAATAGGGGATACATCATGGTTTGGAAATAGGTGGAAAGGTAAATCGGAGCTACAGATTTTCAAACCAGCTCAAATGATGGAGGAGGGTTCCTGATGGAGTGCTAGAGGATTCAAACACAGTTTCGTGAAAGTCAACTTTGGTACCCAAGGATTGGTAATGCCGTGAAAGGGTAATAGTGGATACATCATGGTTTGGAAATAAGTCAAAAAGTGAATCGGAGCTACAGCTCTTAAAACAAGCTGAAATGATAGAGGAGGGTTCCTGATGGAGTGCTAGAGTGTCCAAACACAGTTTCGTGAAAGTCAACTTTGGCACCCCAGGAAGAGTAATCAATTCAAATGGTAGTAGGGGATACATCATGGTTTGGAAATAGGTAGAAAGGTAAATCGGAGCTACAGATTTTCAAACCAGCTCAAATGATAGAGGAGAGTTCCTGATGGAGGGCTAGAGGGTCCAAACACAGTTTCGTGAAAGTCAACTTTGGCACCCCAGGAAGGGTAATCAATTGAAATGGTAATAGTGGATACATCATGGTTTGGAAATAGGTAAAAATTTGAATCGGAGCTACAGATTTTCAAACCAGCTGAAATGATAGAGGAGGGTTCCTGATGGAGTGCTAGTGTGTCAAAACACAGTTTCGTGAAAGTCAACTTTGGCACCCCAGGAAGGGTAATTGTGTGAAAGGGTAATAGGGGATACATCATGGTTTGGAAATAGGTAAAAAGGTGAATCGGAGTTACAGATTTTCAAACCAGCTGAAATAATAGAGGAGGGTTCCTGATGGAGTGCTAAAAGGTCAAAACACACTTTCATGAAAGTCAACTTTGGCACCCCAGGAAGGGTAATTCTGTGTAAGGCTAACAGTAGTAGCATCATGGTTTGGAAATAGGTAAAAATTGAATCGGAGCTGCAGATTTTCAAACCACCTGAAATGATAGAGGAGGGTTCCTGATGGAGTGCTAGAGGGTCCAAACACAGTTTCATGAAAGTCAACTTTGGCACCCCATTATTAGTAATACAGTGAGAGAGTGATAGTGGATACATCATGGTTTGGAAATAGATAAAAAGGTGAATCGGACCTACAGCTCTTAAAACCAGCTCAAATGATAGAGGAGGGTTCCTGATGGAGTGCTAGAGGGTCCAAACACAGTTTCGTGAAAGTCAACTTTGGCACCCCAGGAAGGGTAATTCTGTGAAAGGGTAACAGTGGATACATCATGGTTTGGAAATAGGCTTAAAGGTGAATCGGAGCTATAGGTTTTTAAAGCAGCTAAAATGATAGAGGATTGTTCCTGATGGAGTGCTAGAGGCTCCAAACACAGTTTCTTGAAAGTCAACTTTGGCACCCCAGGAAGGGTAATCCCGTGAAAGGGTAATAGTGGATACATCATGGATTGCAAATAGGTGAAAAAGTGAATCGGAGCTACAGCTCTTAAAACAAGCTGAAATGATAGAGGATTGTTCCTGATGGAGTGCCAGAGGGTCCAAACACAGTTTCGTGAAAGTCAACTTTGGCAGCCCAGGAAGAGTAATCAATTGAAATGGTAATAGGGGATACATCATGGTTTGGAAATAGGTAAAAAGGTGAATCGGAGCTACAGATTTTCAAACCAGCTCAAATGATAGAGGAGAGTTCCTGATGGAGTGCTAGAGGGTCCAAACACAGTTTCGTGAAAGTCAACTTTGGCACCCCAGGAAGGGTAATCAATTGAAATGGTAATAGTGGATACATCATGGTTTGGAAATAGGTAAAAATTTGAATCGGAGCTACAGATTTTCAAACCAGCTGAAATGATAGAGGAGGGTTCCTGATGGAGTGCTAGTGTGTCAAAACACAGTTTCGTGAAAGTCAACTTTGGCACCCCAGGAAGGGTAATTGTGTGAAAGGGTAATAGGGGATACATCATGGTTTGGAAATAGGTAAAAAGGTGAATCGGAGTTACAGATTTTCAAACCAGCTGAAATAATAGAGGAGGGTTCCTGATGGAGTGCTAAAAGGTGAAAACACACTTTCATGAAAGTCAACTTTGGCACCCCAGGAAGGGTAATTCTGTGTAAGGCTAACAGTAGTAGCATCATGGTTTGGAAATAGATAAAAAGGTGAATCGGACCTACAGCTCTTAAAACCAGCTCAAATGATAGAGGAGGGTTCCTGATGGAGTGCTAGAGGGTCCAAACACAGTTTCGTGAAAGTCAACTTTGGCACCCCAGGAAGGGTAATTCTGTGAAAGGGTAACAGTGGATACATCATGGTTTGGAAATAGGCTTAAAGGTGAATCGGAGCTATAGGTTTTTAAAGCAGCTAAAATGATAGAGGATTGTTCCTGATGGAGTGCTAGAGGCTCCAAACACAGTTTCTTGAAAGTCAACTTTGGCACCCCAGGAAGGGTAATCCCGTGAAAGGGTAATAGCGGATACATCATGGATTGCAAATAGGTGAAAAAGTGAAACGGAGCTACAGCTCTTAAAACAAGCTGAAATGATAGAGGATTGTTCCTGATGGAGTGCCAGAGGGTCCAAACACAGTTTCGTGAAAGTCAACTTTGGCAGCCCAGGAAGAGTAATCAATTGAAATGGTAATAGGGGATACATCATGGTTTGGAAATAGGTAAAAAGGTGAATCGGAGCTACAGATTTTCAAACCAGTTGAAATGATAGAGGAGAGTTCCTGATGGAGTGCTAGAGGGTCCAAACACAGTTTCGTGAACGTCAACTTTGGCACCCCAGGAAGGGTAATCAATTGAAATGGTAATAGTGGATACATCATGGTTTGGAAATAGGTAAAAAGGTGAATCGGTTCTACAGTTTTTCAAACCAGCTCAAATGATAGAGGAGGGTTCCTGATGGAGTGCTAGAGGGTCCAAACACAGTTTCATGAAAGTCAACTTTGGCACCCCAGGATTGGTAACACCGTGAAAGAGTGATAGTGGATACATCATGGTTTGGAAATAGATAATAAGGTGAATCGGAGCTACAGCTCTTAAAACCAGCTCAAATGATAGAGGAGGGTTCCTGATGGAGTGCTAGAGGGTCCAAACACAGTTTCGTGAAAGTCAACTTTGGCACCCCAGGAAGGGTAATTCTGTGAAAGGGTAACAGTGGATACATCATGGTTTGGAAATAGGCTTAAAGGTGAATCGGAGCTATAGGTTTTTAAAGCAGCTAAAATGATAGAGGATTGTTCCTGATGGAGTGCTAGAGGCTCCAAACACAGTTTCTTCAAAGTCAACTTTGGCACCCCAGGAAGGGTAATCCCGTGAAAGGGTAATAGCGGATACATCATGGATTGCAAATAGGTGAAAAAGTGAAACGGAGCTACAGCTCTTAAAACAAGCTGAAATGATAGAGGATTGTTCCTGATGGAGTGCCAGAGGGTCCAAACACAGTTTCGTGAAAGTCAACTTTGGCAGCCCAGGAAGAGTAATCAATTGAAATGGTAATAGGGGATACATCATGGTTTGGAAATAGGTAAAAAGGTGAATCGGAGCTACAGATTTTCAAACCAGTTGAAATGATAGAGGAGAGTTCCTGATGGAGTGCTAGAGGGTCCAAACACAGTTTCGTGAACGTCAACTTTGGCACCCCAGGAAGGGTAATCAATTGAAATGGTAATAGTGGATACATCATGGTTTGGAAATAGGTAAAAAGGTGAATCGGTTCTACAGTTTTTCAAACCAGCTCAAATGATAGAGGAAGGTTCCTGATGGAGTGCTAGAGGGTCCAAACACAGTTTCATGAAAGTCAACTTTGGCACCCCAGGATTGGTAACACCGTGAAAGAGTGATAGTGGATACATCATGGTTTGGAAATAGATAATAAGGTGAATCGGAGCTACAGCTCTTAAAACCAGCTCAAATGATAGAGGAGGGTTCCTGATGGAGTGCTAGAGGGTCCAAACACAGTTTCATGAAAGTTTTCTTTGGCACCCCAGGATTGGTAATACCGTGAAAGGGTAATAGTGGATACATCATGGTTTGGAAATAAGTAAAAAAGTGAATCGGAGCTACGACTCTTAAAACCAGCTGAAATGATAGAGGAGGGTTCCTGATGGAGTGCTAGAGCGTCAAAACTCAGTTTCATAAAAGTCAACTTTGGCACCCCAGGAAGGGTAATCCAGTGAAAAGGTAATAGTGGATACATCATGGTTTGGAAATAGGCAAAAAATTGAATCGGAGCTACAGATTTTCAAACCACCTGAAATGATAGAGGAGGGTTCCTGATGGAGTGCTAGAGGGTCCAAACACAGTTTCATAAAAGTCAACTTTGGCACCCCAGGATTGGTAGTACCGTGAGAGAGTGATAGTGGATACATCATGGTTTGGAAATAGATATAAAGGTGAATCGGAGCTACAGCTCTTAAAACCAGCTCAAATGATAGAGGAGGGTTCCTGATGGAGTGCTAGAGGGTCCAAACACAGTTTCATGAAAGTCAACTTTGGCACCCCAGGATTAGTAATACCGTGAGAGAGTGATAGTGGATACATCATGGTTTGGAAATAGATAAAAAGGTGAATCGGACCTACAGCTCTTAAAACCAGCTCAAATGATAGAGGAGGGTTCCTGATGGAGTGGTAGAGGGTCCAAACAGAGTTTCTTGAAAGTCAACTTTGGCACCCCAGGATTGGTAATCCCGTGAAAGGGTAATAGCGGATACATCATGGATTGCAAATAGGTGAAAACGTAAATCGGAGCTACAGCTCTTAAAACAAGCTGAAATGATAGAGGAGGGTTCCTGATGGAGTGCTAGAGGGTCCAAACACAGTTTCGTGAAAGTCAACTTTGGCACCCCAGGAAGGGTAATTGTGTGAAAGGGTAATAGTGGATACATCATGGTTTGGAAATTGGTAAAAAGGTGAATCGGAGCTACAGATTTTCAAACCAGCTGAAATGATAGAGAAGGGTTCCTGATGGAGTGCTAGAGGGTCCAAACACAGTTTCATGAAAGTCAACTTTGGCACCCCAGGAAGGGTAATTCTGTGAAATGGTAATAGCGGATACATCATGGTTTGGAAATATGTAAAAAGGTAAATCGGAGCTACAGATTTTCAAACCAGCTGAAATGATAGAGGAGAGCTCCTGATGGCGTGCTAGAGGGTCCAAACACAGTTCCGTGAAAGTCAGCTTTGGCACCCCAGGAAGGGTAATCAATTGAAATGGAAATAGTGGATACATCATGGTTTGGAAATAGGTAAAAAGGTGAATCGGAGCTACAGATTTTCAAACCAGCTGAAATGATAGAGGAAGGTTTCTAATGGAATGCTAGAGGGTCCAAACACAGTTTCATGAAAGTCAACTTTGGCACCCCAGGATTGGTAACACCGTGAAAGAGTGATAGTGGATACATCATAGTTTGGAAATAGATAAAAAGGTGATTCGGAGCTACAGCTCTTAAAACCAGCTGAAATGATAGAGGAGGGTTCCTGATGGAGTGCTAGAGGGTCCAAACACAGTTGCATGAAAGTCAACTTTGGCACCCCAGGAAGTGTAATTCTGTGAAAGGGTAATAGTAGATACATCATGGTTTGCAAATAGGGATAAATGTGAATCGGAGCTATAGGTTTTAAAATCAGCTCAAATGATAGAGAAGGGTTCCTGATGGAGTGCTAGAGGTTGAAGACAGTTTCATGAAAGTCAACTTTGGCACCCCAGGAAGGGAAATGCCGTGAAAGGGCAGTAGTGGATACATCATGGTTTGGAAATTGGTAAAAAGGTAAATCGGAAATACAGATTTTCAAACCAGCTGAAATGATAGAGGAGGGTTCCTGATGGAGTGCCAGAGGGTCCAAACACAGTTGCATGAAAGTCAACTTTGGCACCCCAGGAAGTGTAATTCTGTGAAAGGGTACTAGTAGACACATCATGGTTTGCAAATAAGCATAAAGGTGAATCGGAGCTATAGGTTTTAAAACCAGCTAAAATGCTAGAGGAGGGTTCGTGATGGAGTGCTAGAGGGTGAAAACAGTTTCGTGAAAGTCAACTTTGGCACTCCAGGAAGAGTAATCAATTGAAATTGTAATAGGGGATACATCATGGTTTGGAAATAGGTAAAAAGGTAAATCGGAGCTACAGATTTTCAAACCAGTTGAAATGATAGAGGAGAGTTCCTGATGGAGTGCTAGAGGGTCCAAAAACAGTTTCGTGAAAGTCAACTTTGGCACCCCAAGAAGGGTAATCAATTGAAATAGTAATAGTGGATGCATCATGGTTTGGAAATAGGTAAAAAGGTGAATCGGAGCTACAGATTTTCAAACCAGCTGAAATGATAGAGGAAGGTTCCTGATGGAGTGCTAGAGGGTCCAAACACAGTTTCATGAAAGTCAACTTTGGCACCCCAGGATTGGTAACACCGTGAAAGAGTGATTGTGGATACATCATGGTTTGGAAATAGATAAAAAGGTGAATCGGACCTACAGCTCGTAAAACCAGCTCAAATGATAGAGGAGGGTTCCTGATGGAGTGCTAGAGGGTCCAAACACAGTTTCATGAAAGTTTTCTTTGGCACCCCAGGATTGGTAATACCGTCAAAGGGTAATAGTGGATACATCATGGTTTGGAAATAAGTAAAACAGTGAATCGGAGCGACGACTCTTGAAACCAGCTGAAATGATAGAGGAGGGTTCCTGATGGAGTGCTAGAGGGTCAAAACCCAGTTTCATAAAAGTCAACTTTGGCACCCCAGGAAGGGTAATACACTGAAAAGGTAATAGTTGATACATCATGGTTTGGAAATAGGTAAAAAATTGAATCGGAGCTACAGATTTTCAAACCACCTGAAATGATAGAGGAGGGTTCCTGATGGAGTGCTAGAGGGTCCAAACACAGTTTCATAAAAGTCAACTTTGGCACCCCAGGATTGGTAATACCGTGAGAGAGTGATAGTGGATACATCATAGTTTGGAAATAGATATAAAAGTGAATCGGAGCTACAGCTCTTAAAACCAGATCAAATGATAGAGGAGGGTTCCTGATGGAGTGCTAGAGGGTCCAAACACAGTTTCATGAAAGTCAACTTTGGCTCCCCAGGAAGGGTAATTCTGTGAAAGGGTAACAGTGGATACATCATGGTTTGGAAATAGGCTTAAAGGTGAATCGGAGCTATAGGTTTTTAAACCAGCTAAAATGATAGAGGATTGTTCCTGATGGAGTGCTAGAGGGTCCAAACAGAGTTTCTTGAAAGTCAACTTTGGCACCACAGGAAGGGTAATCCCGTGAAAGGGTAATAGCGGATACATCATGGTTTGGAAATAGGTAAAAAGGTAAATCGGAGCTACAGATTTTCAAACAAGCTGAAATGATAGAGGAGAAATCCTGATGGACTGCTAGAGGGTCCAAACACAGTTTCGTGAAAGTCAACTTTGGCACCCCAGGAAGGGTAATCAATTCAAATGGAAATAGTGGATACATCATGGTTTGGAAATAGGTAAAAAGGTGAATCGGAGCTACAGATTTTCAAACCAGCTGAAATGATAGAGGAAGGTTTCTAATGGAGTGCTAGAGGGTCCAAACACAGTTTCATGAAAGTCAACTTTGGCACCCCAGGATTGGTAACACCGTGAAAGAGTGATAGTGGATACATCATGGTTTGGAAATAGATAAAAAGGTGAATCGGACCTACAGCTCTTAAAACCAGCTCAAATGATAGAGGAGGGTTCCTGATGGAGTGCTAGAGGGTCCAAACACAGTTTCGTGAAAGTCAACTTTGGCACCCCAGGAAGTGTAATTCTGTGAAAGGGTAAGAGTAGATACATCATGGTTTGCAAATAGGGATAAATGTGAATCGGAGCTATAGGTTTTAAAACCACATGAAATGATAGAGAAGGGTTCCTGATGGAGTGCTAGAGGTTGAAGACAGTTTCATGAAAGTCAACTTTGGCACCCCAGGAAGGGTAATGCCGTGAAAGGGTAGTAGTGGATACATCATGGTTTGGAAATTGGTAAAAAGTTAAATCGGAAATACAGATTTTCAAACCAGCTGAAATGATAGAGGAGGGTTCGTGATGGAGTGCCAGAGGGTACAAACACAGTTGCATGAAAGTCAACTTTGGCACCCCAGGAAGTGTAATTCTGTGAAAGGGTAATAGTAGATACATCATGGTTTGCAAATAAGCATAAAGGTGAATCGGAGCTATAGGTTTTTAAACCAGCTGAAATGCTAGGGGAGGGTTCGTGATGGAGTGCTAGAGGGTCCAAACACAGTTTCATAAAAGTCAACTTTGGCACCCCAGGATTGGTAGTACCGTGAGAAAGTGATAGTGGATACATCATGGTTTGGAAATAGATATAAAGGTGAATCGGAGCTACAGCTCTTAAAACCAGCTCAAATGATAGAGGAGGGTTCCTGATGGAGTGCTAGAGGGTCCAAACACAGTTTCATGAAAGTCAACTTTGGCACCCCAGGATTAGTAATACCGTGAGAGAGTGATAGTGGATACATCATGGTTTGGAAATAGATAAAAAGGTGAATCGGACCTACAGCTCTTAAAACCAGCTCAAATGATAGAGGAGGGTTCCTGATGGAGTGCTAGAGGGTCCAAACACAGTTTCTTGAAAGTCAAATTTGGCACCCCAGGAAGGGTAATCCCGTGAAAGGGTAATAGCGGATACATCATGGATTGCAAATAGGTGAAAAAGTGAATCGGAGCAACAGCTCTTAAAACAAGCTGAAATGATAGAGGATTGTTCCTCATGGAGTGGTAGAGGGTCCAAACACAGTTTCTTGAAAGTCAACTTTTTCAGCCCAGGAAGAGTAATCAATTGAAATGGTAATAGGGGATACATCATGGTTTGGAAATAGGTAGAAAGGTAAATCGGAGCTACAGATTTTCAAACCAGTTGAAATGATAGAGGAGAGTTCCTGATGGAGTGCTAGAGGGTCCAAACACAGTTTCTTCAAAGTCAACTTTTTCAGCCCAGGAAGAGTTATCAATTGAAATGGTAATAGGGGATACATCATGGTTTGGAAATAGGTAAAAAGGTGAATCGGAGCTACAGATCATCAAACCAGTTGAAATGATAGAGGAGAGTTCCTGATGGAGTGCTAGAGGGTCCAAACACAGTTTCGTGAAAGTCAACTTTGGCACCCCAGGAAGGGTAATCAATTGAAATGGTTATAGTGGATACATCATGGTTTGGAAATAGGTAAAAAGGTGAATCGGTTCTACAGTTTTTCAAACCAGCTGAAATGATAGAGGAAGGTTCCTGATGGAGTGCTAGAGGGTCCAAACACAGTTTCATGAAAGTCAACTTTGGCACCCCAGGATTGGTAACACCGTGAAAGAGTGATAGTGGATACATCATGGTTTGGAAATAGATAATAAGGTGAATCGGAGCTACAGCTCTTAAAACCAGCTCAAATCATAGAGGAGGGTTCCTGATGGAGTGCTAGAGGGTCCAAACACAGTTTCATGAAAGTCTTCTTTCGCACCCCAGGATTGGTAATACCGTGAAAGGGTAATAGTGGATACATCATGGTTTGGAAATAAGTAAAAAAGTGAATCGGAGCTACGACTCTTAAAACCAGCTGAAATGATAGAGGAGGGTTCCTGATGGAGTGCTAGAGCGTCAAAACCCAGTTTCATAAAAGTCAACTTTGGCACCCCAGGAAGGGTAATTGTGTGAAAGGGTAATAGGGGATACATCATGGTTTGGAAATAGGTAAAAAGGTGAATCGGAGTTACAGATTTTCAAACCAGCTGAAATAATAGAGGAGGGTTCCTGATGGAGTGCTAAAAGGTCAAAACACACTTTCATGAAAGTCAACTTTGGCACCCCAGGAAGGGTAATTCTGTGAAAGGGTAACAGTAGTAGCATCATGGTTTGGAAATAGGTAAAAATTGAGTCGGAGCTACAGATTTTCAAACCACCTGAAATGATAGAGGAGGGTTCCTGATGGAGTGCTAGAGGGTCCAAACACAGTTTCAAGAAAGTCAACTTTGGCAACCCAGGAAGGGATGTGCCGTGAAAGGGTAATAGTGGATACATCATGGTTTGGAAATGGGTGGAAAGGTAAATCGGAGCTACAGATTTTCAAACCAGCTCAAATGATGGAGGAGGGTTCCTGATAGAGTGCTAGAGGGTCAAGACACAGTTTCGTGAAAGTCAACTTTGGCACCCCAGGAAGTGTAATTCTGTGAAAGGGTAAGAGTAGATACATCATGGTTTGCAAATAGGGATAAATGTGAATCGGAGCTATAGGTTTTAAAACCACATGAAATGATAGAGAAGGGTTCCTGATGGAGTGCTAGAGGTTGAAGACAGTTTCATGAAAGTCAACTTTGGCACCCCAGGAAGGGTAATGCCGTGAAAGGGTAGTAGTGGATACATCATGGTTTGGAAATTGGTAAAAAGTTAAATCGGAAATACAGATTTTCAAACCAGCTGAAATGATAGAGGAGGGTTCGTGATGGAGTGCCAGAGGGTACAAACACAGTTGCATGAAAGTCAACTTTGGCACCCCAGGAAGTGTAATTCTGTGAAAGGGTAATAGTAGATACATCATGGTTTGCAAATAAGCATAAAGGTGAATCGGAGCTATAGGTTTTTAAACCAGCTGAAATGCTAGGGGAGGGTTCGTGATGGAGTGCTAGAGGGTCCAAACACAGTTTCATAAAAGTCAACTTTGGCACCCCAGGATTGGTAGTACCGTGAGAAAGTGATAGTGGATACATCATGGTTTGGAAATAGATATAAAGGTGAATCGGAGCTACAGCTCTTAAAACCAGCTCAAATGATAGAGGAGGGTTCCTGATGGAGTGCTAGAGGGTCCAAACACAGTTTCATGAAAGTCAACTTTGGCACCCCAGGATTAGTAATACCGTGAGAGAGTGATAGTGGATACATCATGGTTTGGAAATAGATAAAAAGGTGAATCGGACCTACAGCTCTTAAAACCAGCTCAAATGATAGAGGAGGGTTCCTGATGGAGTGCTAGAGGGTCCAAACACAGTTTCTTGAAAGTCAAATTTGGCACCCCAGGAAGGGTAATCCCGTGAAAGGGTAATAGCGGATACATCATGGATTGCAAATAGGTGAAAAAGTGAATCGGAGCAACAGCTCTTAAAACAAGCTGAAATGATAGAGGATTGTTCCTCATGGAGTGGTAGAGGGTCCAAACACAGTTTCTTGAAAGTCAACTTTTTCAGCCCAGGAAGAGTAATCAATTGAAATGGTAATAGGGGATACATCATGGTTTGGAAATAGGTAGAAAGGTAAATCGGAGCTACAGATTTTCAAACCAGTTGAAATGATAGAGGAGAGTTCCTGATGGAGTGCTAGAGGGTCCAAACACAGTTTCTTCAAAGTCAACTTTTTCAGCCCAGGAAGAGTTATCAATTGAAATGGTAATAGGGGATACATCATGGTTTGGAAATAGGTAAAAAGGTGAATCGGAGCTACAGATCATCAAACCAGTTGAAATGATAGAGGAGAGTTCCTGATGGAGTGCTAGAGGGTCCAAACACAGTTTCGTGAAAGTCAACTTTGGCACCCCAGGAAGGGTAATCAATTGAAATGGTTATAGTGGATACATCATGGTTTGGAAATAGGTAAAAAGGTGAATCGGTTCTACAGTTTTTCAAACCAGCTGAAATGATAGAGGAAGGTTCCTGATGGAGTGCTAGAGGGTCCAAACACAGTTTCATGAAAGTCAACTTTGGCACCCCAGGATTGGTAACACCGTGAAAGAGTGATAGTGGATACATCATGGTTTGGAAATAGATAATAAGGTGAATCGGAGCTACAGCTCTTAAAACCAGCTCAAATCATAGAGGAGGGTTCCTGATGGAGTGCTAGAGGGTCCAAACACAGTTTCATGAAAGTCTTCTTTCGCACCCCAGGATTGGTAATACCGTGAAAGGGTAATAGTGGATACATCATGGTTTGGAAATAAGTAAAAAAGTGAATCGGAGCTACGACTCTTAAAACCAGCTGAAATGATAGAGGAGGGTTCCTGATGGAGTGCTAGAGCGTCAAAACCCAGTTTCATAAAAGTCAACTTTGGCACCCCAGGAAGGGTAATTGTGTGAAAGGGTAATAGGGGATACATCATGGTTTGGAAATAGGTAAAAAGGTGAATCGGAGTTACAGATTTTCAAACCAGCTGAAATAATAGAGGAGGGTTCCTGATGGAGTGCTAAAAGGTCAAAACACACTTTCATGAAAGTCAACTTTGGCACCCCAGGAAGGGTAATTCTGTGAAAGGGTAACAGTAGTAGCATCATGGTTTGGAAATACGTAAAAATTGAGTCGGAGCTACAGATTTTCAAACCACCTGAAATGATAGAGGAGGGTTCCTGATGGAGTGCTAGAGGGTCCAAACACAGTTTCAAGAAAGTCAACTTTGGCAACCCAGGAAGGGATGTGCCGTGAAAGGGTAATAGTGGATACATCATGGTTTGGAAATGGGTGGAAAGGTAAATCGGAGCTACAGATTTTCAAACCAGCTCAAATGATGGAGGAGGGTTCCTGATAGAGTGCTAGAGGATTCAAACACAGTTTCGTGAAAGTCAACTTTGGTACCCAAGGATTGGTAATGCCGTGAAAGGGTAATAGTGGATACATCATGGTTTGGAAATAAGTCAAAAAGTGAATCGGAGCTACAGCTCTTAAAACAAGCTGAAATGATAGAGGAGGGTTCCTGATGGAGTGCTAGAGTGTCCAAACACACTTTCGTGAAAGTCAACTTTGGCACCCCAGGAAGAGTAATCAATTGAAATGGTAGTAGGGGATACATCATGGTTTGGAAATAGGTAAAAAGGTAAATCGGAGCTACAGATTTTCAAACCAGCTCAAATGATAGAGGAGAGTTCCTGATGGAGGGCTAGAGGGTCCAAACACAGTTTCGTGAAAGTCAACTTTGGCACCCCAGGAAGGGTAATCAATTGAAATGGTAATAGTGGATACATCATGGTTTGGAAATAGGTAAAAATTTGAATCGGAGCTACAGATTTTCAAACCAGCTGAAATGATAGAGGAGGGTTCCTGATGGAGTGCTAGTGTGTCAAAACACAGTTTCGTGAAAGTCAACTTTGGCACTCCAGGAAGGGTAATTGTGTGAAAGGGTAATAGGGGATACATCATGGTTTGGAAATAGGTAAAAAGGTGAATCGGAGTTACAGATTTTCAAACCAGCTGAAATAATAGAGGAGGGTTCCTGATGGAGTGCTAAAAGGTCAAAACACACTTTCATGAAAGTCAACTTTGGCACCTCAGGAAGGGTAATTCTGTGTAAGGCTAACAGTAGTAGCATCATGGTTTGGAAATAGGTAAAAATTGAATCGGAGCTGCAGATTTTCAAACCACCTGAAATGATAGAGGAGGGTTCCTGATGGAGTGCTAGAGGGTCCAAACACAGTTTCATGAAAGTCAACTTTGGCACCCCATTATTAGTAATACAGTGAGAGAGTGATAGTGGATACATCATGGTTTGGAAATAGATAAAAAGGTGAATCGGACCTACACCTCTTAAAACCAGCTCAAATGATAGAGGAGGGTTCCTGATGGAGTGCTAGAGGGTCCAAACACAGTTTCGTGAAAGTCAACTTTGGCACCCCAGGAAGGGTAATTCTGTGAAAGGGTAACAGTGGATACATCATGGTTTGGAAATAGGCTTAAAGGTGAATCGGAGCTATAGGTTTTTAAAGCAGCTAAAATGATAGAGGATTGTTCCTGATGGAGTGCTAGAGGCTCCAAACACAGTTTCTTGAAAGTCAACTTTGGCACCCCAGGAAGGGTAATCCCGTGAAAGGGTAATAGCGGATACATCATGGATTGCAAATAGGTGAAAAAGTGAATCGGAGCTACATCTCTTAAAACAAGCTGAAATGATAGAGGATTGTTCCTGATGGAGTGCCAGAGGGTCCAAACACAGTTTCGTGAAAGTCAACTTTTTCAGCCCAGGAAGAGTAATCAATTGAAATGGTAATAGGGGATACATCATGGTTTGGAAATAGGTAAAAAGGTAAATCGGAGCTACAGATTTTCAAACCTGTTGAAATGATAGAGGAGAGTTCCTGATGGAGTGCTAGAGGGTCCAAACACAGTTTCGTGAAAGTCAACTTTGGCACCCAAGGAAGGGTAATCAATTGAAATGGTAATAGTGGATACATCATGGTTTGGAAATAGGTAAAAATTTGAATCGGAGCTACAGATTTTCAAACCAGCTGAAATGATAGAGGAGGGTTCCTGATGGAGTGCTAGTGTGTCAAAACACAGTTTCGTGAAAGTCAACTTTGGCACCCCAGGAAGGGTAATTGTGTGAAAGGGTAATAGGGGATACATCATGGTTTGGAAATAGGTAAAAAGGTGAATCGGAGTTACAGATTTTCAAACCAGCTGAAATAATAGAGGAGGGTTCCTGATGGAGTGCTAAAAGGTCAAAACACACTTTCATGAAAGTCAACTTTGGCACCCCAGGAAGGGTAATTCTGTGTAAGGCTAACAGTAGTAGCATCATGGTTTGGAAATAGGTAAAAATTGAATCGGAGCTACAGATTTTCAAACCACCTGAAATGATAGAGGAGGGTTCCTGATGGAGTGGTAGAGGGTCCAAACACAGTTTCATGAAAGTCAACTTTGGCACCCCAGGAAGGGTAATGCCGTGAAAGGGTAGTAGTGGATACATCATGGTTTGGAAATTGGTAAAAAGGTAAATCGGAAATACAGATTTTCAAACCAGCTGAAATGATAGAGGAGGGTTCCTGATGGAGTGCCAGAGGGTACAAGCACAGTTGCATGAAAGTCAACTTTGGCACGCCAGGAAGTGTAATTCTGTGAAAGGGTAATAGTAGATACATCATGGTTTGCAAATAAGCATAAAGGTGAATCGGAGCTATAGGTTTTAAAACCAGCTGAAATGCTAGGGGAGGGTTCGTGATGGAGTGCTAGAGGGTGAAAACAGTTTCATGAAAGTCAACTTTGGCACCCCAGGAAGGGTAATCCCGTGAAAGTGTTTTAATGGATACATCATGGTTTGGAAATTGGTAAAAAGGTAAATCGGAAATACAGATTTTCAAACCAGCTGAAATGATAGAGGAGGGTTCCTGATGGAGTGCTAGAGGGTCCAAACACAGTTTCATGAAAGTCAACTTTGGCACCCCATTATTAGTAATACAGTGAGAGAGTGATAGTGGATACATCATGGTTTGGAAATAGATAAAAAGGTGAATCGGACCTACAGCTCTTAAAACCAGCTCAAATGATAGAGGAGGGTTCCTGATGGAGTGCTAGAGGGTCCAAACACAGTTTCGTGAAAGTCAACTTTGGCACCCCAGGAAGGGTAATTCTGTGAAAGGTTAACAGTGGATACATCATGGTTTGGAAATAGGCTTAAAGGTGAATCGGAGCTATAGGTTTTTAAAGCAGCTAAAATGATAGAGGATTGTTCCTGATGGAGTGCTAGAGGCTCCAAACACAGTTTCTTGAAAGTCAACTTTGGCACCCCAGGAAGGGTAATCCCGTGAAAGGGTAATAGCGGATACATCATGGATTGCAAATAGGTGAAAAAGTGAATCGGAGCTACAGCTCTTAAAACAAGCTGAAATGATAGAGGATTGTTCCTGATGGAGTGCCAGAGGGTCCAAACACAGTTTCATAAAAGTCAAATTTGGCACCCCAGGATTGGTAGTACCGTGAGAGAGTGATAGTGGATACATCATGGTTTGGAAATACATATAAAGGTGAATCGGAGCTACAGCTCTTAAAACCAGCTCAAATGATAGAGGAGGGTTCCTGATGGAGTGCTAGAGGGTCCAAACACAGTTTCATGAAAGTCAACTTTGGCACCCCAGGATTAGTAATACCGTGAGAGAGTGATAGTGGATACATCATGGTTTGGAAATAGATAAAAAGGTGAATCGGACCTACAGCTCTTAAAACCAGCTCAAATGATAGAGGAGGGTTCCTGATGGAGTGCTAGAGGGTCCAAACAGAGTTTCTTGAAAGTCAACTTTGGCACCCCAGGAAGGGTAATCCCGTGAAAGGGTAATAGTGGATACATCATGGATTGCAAATAGGTGAAAACGTGAATCGGAGCTACAGCTCTTAAAACAAGCTGAAATGATAGAGGAGGGTTCCTGATGGAGTGCTAGAGGGTCCAAACACAGTTTCGTGAAAGTCAACTTTGGCACCCCAGGAAGGGTAATTGTGTGAAAGGGTAATAGTGGATACATCATGGTTTGGAAATTGGTAAAAAGGTGAATCGGAGCTACAGATTTTCAAACCAGCTGAAATGATAGAGAAGGGTTCCTGATGGAGTGCTAGAGGGTCAAAACACAGTTTCATGAAAGTCAACTTTGGCACCCCAGGAAGGGTAATTCTGTGAAATGGTGATAGCGGATACATCATGGTTTGGAAATAGGTAAAAAGGTTAATCGGAGCTACAGATTTTCAAACCTGCTCAAATGATAGAGGAGAGCTCCTGATGGCGTGCTAGAGGGTCCAAACACAGTTCCGTGAAAGTCAACTTTGGCACCCCAGGAAGGGTAATCAATTGAAATGGAAATAGTGGATACATCATGGTTTGGAAATAGGTGAAAAGGTGAATCGGAGCTACAGATTTTCAAACCAGATGAAATGATAGAGGAAGGTTTCTAATGGAATGCTAGAGGGTCCAAACACAGTTTCATGAAAGTCAACTTTGGCACCCCAGGATTGGTAACACCGTGAAAGAGTGATAGTGGATACATCATAGTTTGGAAATAGATAAAAAGGTGAATCGGAGCTACAGCTCTTAAAATCAGCTCAAATGATAGAGGAGGGTTCCTGATGGAGTGCTAGAGGGTCCAAACACAGTTGTATGAAAGTCAACTTTGGCACCCCAGGAAGTGTAATTCTGTGAAAGGGTAATAGTAGATACATCATGGTTTGCAAATAGGGATAAATGTGAATCGGAGCTATAGGTTTTAAAATCAGCTCAAATGATAGAGAAGGGTTCCTGATGGAGTGCTAGAGGTTGAAGACAGTTTCATGAAAGTCAACTTTGGCACCCCAGGAAGGGAAATGCCGTGAAAGGGCAGTAGTGGATACATCATGGTTTGGAAATTGGTAAAAAGGTAAATCGGAAATACAGATTTTCAAACCAGCTGAAATGATAGAGGAGGGTTCCTGATGGAGTGCCAGAGGGTCCAAACACAGTTGCATGAAAGTCAACTTTGGCACCCCAGGAAGTGTAATTCTGTGAAAGGGTAATAGTAGACACATCATGGTTTGCAAATAAGCATAAAGGTGAATCGGAGCTATAGGTTTTAAAACCAGCTAAAATGCTAGAGGAGGGTTCGTGATGGAGTGCTAGAGGGTGAAAACAGTTTCGTGAAAGTCAACTTTGGCACTCCAGGAAGAGTAATCAATTGAAATTGTAATAGGGGATACATCATGGTTTGGAAATAGGTAAAAAGGTAAATCGGAGCTACAGATTTTCAAACCAGTTGAAATGATAGAGGAGGGTTCCTGATGGAGTGCCAGAGGGTCCAAACACAGTTGCATGAAAGTCAACTTTGGCACCCCAGGAAGTGTAATTCTGTGAAACGGTAATAGTAGACACATCATGGTTTGCAAATAAGCATAAAGGTGAATCGGAGCTATAGGTTTTAAAACCAGCTAAAATGCTAGAGGAGGGTTCCTGATGGAGTGCTAGAGGGTCCAAACACAGTTTCATGAAAGTTTTCTTTGGCACCCCAGGATTGGTAATACCGTGAAAGGGTAATAGTGGATACATCATGGTTTGGAAATAAGTAAAAAAGTGAGTCGGAGCTACGACTCTTAAAACCAGCTGAAATGATAGAGGAGGGTTCCTGATGGAGTGCTAGAGGGTCAAAACCCAGTTTCATAAAAGTCAACTTTGGCACCCCAGGAAGGGTAATCCAGTGAAAAGGTAATAGTGGATACATCATGGTTTGGAAATAGGTAAAAAATTTAATCGGAGCTACAGATTTTCAAACCACCTGAAATGATAGAGGAGGGTTCCTGATGGAGTGCTAGAGGGTCCAAACACAGTTTCATAAAAGTCAACTTTGGCACCCCAGGATTGGTAATACCGTGAGAGAGTGATAGTGGATACATCATGGTTTGGAAATAGATATAAAAGTGAATCGGAGCTACAGCTCTTAAAACCAGATCAAATGATAGAGGAGGGTTCCTGATGGAGTGCTAGAGGGTCCAAACACAGTTTCATGAAAGTCAACTTTGGCTCCCCAGGAAGGGTAATTCTGTGAAAGGGTAACAGTGGATACATCATGGTTTGGAAATAGGCTTAAAGGTGAATCGGAGCTATAGGTTTTTAAACCAGCTAAAATGATAGAGGATTGTTCCTGATGGAGTGCTAGAGGGTCCAAACAGAGTTTCTTGAAAGTCAACTTTGGCACCACAGGAAGGGTAATCCCGTGAAAGGGTAATAGCGGATACATCATGGTTTGGAAATAGGTAAAAAGGTAAATCGGAGCTACAGATTTTCAAACAAGCTGAAATGATAGAGGAGAAATTCTGATGGAGTGCTAGAGGGTCCAAACACAGTTTCGTGAAAGTCAACTTTGGCACCCCAGGAAGGGTAATCAATTCAAATGGAAATAGTGGATACATCATGGTTTGGAAATAGGTAAAAAGGTGAATCGGAGCTACAGATTTTCAAACCAGCTGAAATGATAGAGGAAGGTTTCTAATGGAGTGCTAGAGGGTCCAAACACAGTTTCATGAAAGTCAACTTTGGCACCCCAGGATTGGTAACACCGTGAAAGAGTGATAGTGGATACATCATGGTTTGGAAATAGATAAAAAGGTGAATCGGAGCTACAGCTCTTAAAACCAGCTCAAATGATAGAGGAGGGTTCCTGATGGAGTGCTAGAGGGTCCAAACACAGTTTCGTGAAAGTCAACTTTGGCACCCCAGGAAGTGTAATTCTGTGAAAGGGTAAGAGTAGATACATCATGGTTTGCAAATAGGGATAAATGTGAATCGGAGCTATAGGTTTTAAAACCACCTGAAATGATAGAGAAGGGTTCCTGATGGAGTGCTAGAGGTTGAAGACAGTTTCATGAAAGTCAACTTTGGCACCCCAGGAAGGGTAATGCCGTGAAAGGGTAGTAGTGGATACATCATGGTTTGGAAATTGGTAAAAAGGTAAATCGGAAATACAGATTTTCAAACCAGCTGAAATGATAGAGGAGGGTTCCTGATGGAGTGCCAGAGGGTACAAGCACAGTTGCATGAAAGTCAACTTTGGCACGCCAGGAAGTGTAATTCTGTGAAAGGGTAATAGTAGATACATCATGGTTTGCAAATAAGCATAAAGGTGAATCGGAGCTATAGGTTTTAAAACCAGCTGAAATGCTAGGGGAGGGTTCGTGATGGAGTGCTAGAGGGTGAAAACAGTTTCATGAAAGTCAACTTTGGCACCCCAGGAAGGGTAATCCCGTGAAAGTGTTTTAATGGATACATCATGGTTTGGAAATTGGTAAAAAGGTAAATCGGAAATACAGATTTTCAAACCAGCTGAAATGATAGAGGAGGGTTCCTGATGGAGTGCTAGAGGGTCAAAACACAGTTTCGTGAAAGTCAACTTTGGCACCCCAGGAAGGGTAGTCCCAAAAAAAAGGGTAATAGTGGATATATCATGGTTTGGAAATAGGTATAAAAGCAAATCGGAGCTACGGCTCTTAAAACCAGCTGAAATGATAGAGGAGGATTCATGATGGAGTGCTAGAGGGTCCAAACACAGTTTCGTGAAAGTCAACTTTGGTGTATGTTGTGGTGTACTCATGTATGCCGTTGGCGGTGCACCATGCAATGGTGGATGTTATGGTGTACTCATGTATGCCGGTTGTGGTGCACCATGCATTGGTGGATGTTGTGGTGTACTCATGTATGTCAGTGCCGGTGTGCCATGCATTGGTGGATGTGATGGTTATGTCTCATGTATGCCTCTGACGGTGCACCATGCATTGGTGGATGTTGTGGTGTAGTAATGTATATCAGTAATGGGGTACCATTTATTGGTGGATGGGATGGTTTTGTCTCTTGTATGAGACTGGAGGTGCGCCATGCATTGGTGGATGTGATGGTGGTGTACTCATGTATGTCGGTGGAGGTGCCCCATGTCGGTGGGGGTGTGTCATCCATTGGTGGATGTGATGGTTTTCTCTCATGTATGCATGTGGTGGTGCTCCATGCATTGGTGGATGTTATGGTGTACTCATGTATGCCGGTGGTGCACCATGCATTGGTGGATGTTGTGGTGTACTCATGTATGTCGGTGGAGGTGCCCCATGTCGGTGGGGGTGTGTCATCCATTGGTGGATGTGATGGTTTTCTCTCATGTATGCATGTGGTGGTGCTCCATGCATTGGTGGATGTTATGGTGTACTCATGTATGCCGGTGGTGCACCATGCATTGGTGGATGTTGTGGTGTACTCATGTATGTCAGTGCCGGTGTGCCATGCATTGGTGGATGTGATGGTTTTGTCTCATGTATGCCTGTGGAGGTGCACCATGCATTGGTGGATGTTGTGGTGTAGTCATGTATATGAGTGGTTGGGTACCATTCATTGATGGATGTGATGGTTTTGTCTCTTGTATGAGACTGGAGGTGCGCCATGCATTGGTGGATGTGATGGTGGTGTACTCATGTATGTCGGTGGAGGTGCCCCATGTCGGTGGGGGTGTGTCATCCATTGGTGGATGTAATGGTTTTCTCTCATGTATGCATGTGGTGGTGCTCCATGCATTGGTGGATGTTATGGTGTACTCATGTATGCCGTTGGCGGTGAGCCATGCATTGGTGGATGTTATGGTGTACTCATGTATGCCGGTTGTGCACCATGCATTGGTGGATGTTGTGGTGTACTCATGTATGTCAGTGCCGGTGTGCCATGCATTGGTGGATGTGATGGTTATGTCTTATGTATGCCTGTGGAGGTGCACCATGCATTGGTGGATGTTGTGGTGTAGTAATGTATATCAGTAATGGGGTACCATTTATTGGTGGATGTGATGGTTGTGTCTCTTGTATGAGACTGGAGGTGCGCCATGCATTGGTGGATGTGATGGTGGTGTACTCATGTATGTCGGTGGAGGTGCCCCATGTCGGTGGGGGTGTGTAATCCATTGGTGGATGTGATGGTTTTCTTTCATGTATGCATGTGGTGGTGCTCCATGCATTGGTGGATGTGATGGTGTACTCATGTATGCCGTTGGCGGTGTGCCATGCATTGGTGGATGTTATGGTGTACTCATGTATGCCGGTGGTGCACCATGCATTGGTGGATGTTGTGGTGTACTCATGTATGTCAGTGCCGGTGTGCCATGCAGTGGTGGATGTGATGGTTATGTCTCATGTATGCCTGTGGAGGTGCACCATGCATTGGTGGATGTTGTGGTGTAGTCATATATATGAGTGGTTGGGTACCATTCATTGGTGGATGTGATGGTTTTGTCTCTTGTATGAGACTGGAGGTGCGCCATGCATTGGTGGATGTGATGGTGGTGTACTCATGTATGTCGGTGGAGGTGCGCCATGTCGGTGGGGGTGTGTCATCCATTGGTGGATGTGATGGTTTTCTCTCATGTATGCATGTGGTGGTGCTCCATGCATTGGTGGATGTGATGGTGTACTCATGTATGCCGTTGGCGGTGCGCCATGCATTGGTGGATGTTATGGTGTACTCATGTATGCCTGTGGAGGTGCACCATGCATTGGTGGATGTTGTGGTGTAGTCATGTATATCCGTAATGGGGTACCATTCATTGGTGGATGTTATGGTTGTGTCTCTTGTATGAGGCTGGAAGTGCACCATGCATTGGTGGATGTGATGGTGGTGTACTCATGTATGCCGTTGGTGGTGTGCCATGCATTGGTAGATGTTGTGGTGTGCTCATGGATGCCGGTGGTGGTGCACCATGGATTGGTGGATGTTGTGGTGTAGTGGTGTACGTCAGTGGTGGTGTGCCATTCATTGGTGGATGTGATGGTTTTTTCTCTTGTATGAGGCTGGCGGTGCACCATGCATTGGTGGATGTTGTGGTGAACTCATGTATGCCGTTGGTGGTGCCCTATGCATTGGTGCATTTTGTGGTGTACTGATGTATGAAGGTGGCAGTGCGCAATGGATAGGTTGATGTTATGGTGTACTCATGTATGCCGGTGGTGGTGCGCCATGGATTGGTGGATGTTGTGGTGTAGTCATGTATATCAGTGGTGGGGTACCATTCATTGGTGGATGTGATGGTTATGTCTCTTGTATGAGGCTGGAGGTGCGCCATGCATTGGTGGATGTGATGGTTTTCTCTCATGTATGCATGTGGTGGTGCTCCATGCATTGGTGGATGTTATGGTGTACTCATGTATGCCGGTGGCGGTGCACCATGCATTGGTGGATGTTGTGGTGTACTCATGTATACCAGTGGCGGTGTGCCATGCATTGGTGGATGTTATGGTGTACTCATGTATGCCGGTGGTGGTGCACCATGCATTGGTGGATGTTGTGGTGTACTCATGTATGTCAGTGCCGGTGTGCCATGCATTGGTGGATGTGATGGTTATGTTTCATGTATGCCTCTGGCGGTGCACCATGCATTGGTGGATGTTGTGGTGTAGTCATGTATATCAGTGGTGGAGTACCATTCATTGGTTGATGTGATGGTTATGTCTCTTGTATGAGGCTGGAGGTGTGTCATGCATTGGTGGATGTGATGGTGGTGTACTCATGTATGTCGGTGGAGGTGCCCCATGTCGGTGGGGGTGTGCCATGCATTGGTGGATGTTGTGGTGTACTCATGTATACCAGCGGCGGTGTGCCATGCATTGGTGTACTCATGTATGCCGGTGGTGGTGCACCATGCATTGGTGGATGTTGTGGTGTACTCATGTATGTCAGTGCCGGTGTGCCATGCATTGGTGGATGTGATGGTTATGTTTCATGTATGCCTCTGGCGGTGCACCATGCATTGGTGGATGTTGTGGTGTAGTCATGTATATCAGTGGTGGGGTACCATTTATTGGTGGATGTGATGGTTATGTCTCTTGTATGAGGCTGGAGGTGTGTCATGCATTGGTGGATGTGATGGTGGTGTACTCATGTATGTCGGTGGAGGTGCCCCATGTCGGTGTGGGTGTGCCATGCATTGGTGGATGTGATGGTTATGTCTCTTGTATGAGGCTGGCTGTGCCCCATGCATTGATGGATGTTGTGGTGTACTCATGTATGCCTGTGGCGGTGCGCCATGGATTGGTGGATGTTATGGTGTACTCATGTATGTCAGTGCCGGTGTACCATGCATTGGTGGATGTGATGGTTATGTCTCTTGTATGAGGCTGGCGGTGCCCCATGCATTGGTGGATGTTGTGGTGAACTCATGTATGCCGTTGGTAGTGCCCCATGCATAGGTTGATGTTGTGGTGTACTCATGTATGTCGGTGGTGGTGCGCCATGCATTGGTGGATGTTTTGGTGTCCCATGTAATGCCGGTGGTGGTGCACCATGTATTGGTAAATGTTATGGTGGTGTCTCATTTACATGTATTGTGGTGTACGATGTTGAGATGATCGTTTTTACTTTAAACAAAACGTAAACCAGTCTTAGTGAAATTAATGTTTCGAATCCACGTCATTTTATCTTGCAACTGAAAATTTAAGTCTTAGAATTTTATTCAACTTAGGATAAAAGTTGTTTAACAAACGATTATAGATTCAAATCGTTATTACCAGTTTGTATTTCAAGGAGGTAAGCGCAGCAGTTAGAACAGTGAAACAAGTGCACGTGCGGTACGTGATGAGCGTTAACTTAGACCAACCCAATTTCTCGACGTTTTATTTAATGTGCACCCCAAACCCCCTGTAATACAAACAAAGAAAGTGATTTGAAATTACGATCGTTTGTTTAACAACTTTCATCTTAAGTTGAATAAAATTCTCACAATTAAATGTTCAATTGGCAAGGTATAAAATTATAAGAAATTTGCCATCGTAATTTCATTTAATTCGATTTACGTTTTTGTTTAAAGAGACATTCATCGGTACGCTTTCGCGGCAAACGGACTGTAATCACGAATAACACGAGTGAGTCACGAAAGCGATGAGCAGTGATAAGCACATCACAATTTACAACATTCCCACCCACGGACGACAGTTTGTTTTAATTCAGTTACATTGAATGTTCCATACCCCTATATCACTTTGGGTTTAACTTGTAATTTTAAATTTACAATGGGTTATACCTGTATTGTATTAGCCGTTGATTATGTTTTAGCTATATTGTCTTACATAAATAAATCTGTAATTAATAAAAGAAAAGTTTGTTTCGTTTTGTTTCAGTAATGAATATTATCAGGTCTTACTTGGCTCACGCTAAATAAGAAAACATGCCTCTGTGCAAACACTTGTGATTGAGGTGCTGTCAGTAGCTCTAATCCTTTGTTTCGGGTTCGGCGACTGGGATTAGGTTACGTAAGCGAGCGACCCGAAGCGAGCGACTGAAGCCCGCTTGGAGTTTGAGCACCCACCTATAGTGATGTGAAATATTCGTCGTGGGGACAGAAAGTCTTGAAATCCTGTAGAGGTAGGACGACTTCAAGGATTCTTCGGAAGGGCGACAGAGGACCATACAGGTAGGTGTTTCCATATCTATTTGGAAGAAAATATGCATCTTCATGGATATTTGTTTAATATACAGTGCACACTCATTCTCTCATAGTACACAGCCATTTAGGTATAGATGGGAAAGGTTGACACTGGTTTCTGCATGTAAACGGAGTGGTAGTGTAGCCTAGTTGTTCAAGTGTTGGCACGTCATGTTCAGTACCATTGTTCGAGTCCTCACTTAAATATTATGTCCCACGCCCACTTATGGGGCAAGTCGTAGGAATATTCCCCAAAGCGGCAGAAAACCACACTTACTCGCTGTTGTTAATCCAATCTACAAACGCGAGAAATGTGATTACTAATGCTTATGCATGACTCATTTCTTTCAGACGCAGGAACCCTGGCACACTCTGGATTTGGTGTTGTGTCACTCTAAACCCTTCCACCTGGACTTTAGTACACTGACTTTCCGAGGGTCCGATGGGATGAGCTTTTGTCTCATGGTGGCTCCATTGTGCGTCTGCTCTCCGCGTAGCCCCCTGCCGAGCGCACATGGAGTAGGTTCGGTGCTAGGGCCTGACTGTACAGTCAGGATGGTTGTTACAGCAACCCAGCTAGTTTAGGGTTGGCACACTCTGTGGCCCCAGTCTTTTCAGCACCCCCAGTAGACCCAATGCTGACTGCACTTGACTGGTAGATTAGGGGTTAGTGTAGGTAGGGCCCCCTTCGTGCATGCCCTGTACGATGCTATCTATAGATAGTATAACTTAGTGTTAACCCACCATTCCGTCCTTCAATAGGTAGTTCGAGGCAAAGCAAGTCCCGGATGGTCACTTTGAAAGTCAGTGTACTGGCCACCTGCTGGTAAAGCATTCACTATTTCAGTTTAAAACTTCAATTAAATTTTGTTTTTCACGTCCCGACATATTTGCTTTGCATTTAAATGTAAGGGGATCGTCGAATAACCGAATGGTTAAAGCGTTCGCTCATGACGCTCCAAACAACCCTATTTCGATTTCCCATATCTGAATGATGTGTGAAGCATCTATTTGTAGATACTCACCGTGATATAGCTAGTATATTGCTGAACGCGGTGTAAAAAGTACACTCATGCAGTCATAATCTGTGTGACAAGCATAAATTATGTAAAGTGTTCTTTGCCTTTTTAAGTAGAACCGTTGCTTACGCATGCAACTGTTCCTTTCAAACAATCTTTTGAATAAACCATAACATGCAATGCATCCTTGTTTATCATGACGTCTACTGCAAAATTACAACTTGAGTTTCATGTTTGAGATTTTACGTGTAAGCATATAAGTTGCATTTATGCACACAGTAAGTGCCAGCGATGTAAACTATATTCTCTTTACTGTTATGAGCAGGGATGCCATCTACCTGGGGGCGGAAATGGACCCTGAAGTCCCCCAGAGGCAGGACGACTGCCGAGAAGATATTCCGTGGACAGAAGTGGATCAAGGTCTCTTCTGGCGGCAGGACAACGACCACAAAGCCGTCAGACTACCAGGAAGGCAAGTTCTCCAAACTATCTTTTGAAGACAACATACAATATATTCTTGTTGACAATGACGTCACGAGCAAGTTACAACTTGTGTTTCAGGTTACAGCGTTTTCCTGACCAAAAAGCATATGCTTTTAATATTTATTATCCATGTAGTAAGTATCAGTGATATGAAACATTAACCTATTCGCTATCGTTACTATTAGGAACGTGGATACCATCGTCCTGGGGGCGGAAATGGACCCTGAAGTCCCCCAGAGGCAGGACGACTGCCAAGAAGATATTCCATGGATAGACGTGGACCATGGATTCTTCGGAAGGGTGACAGAGGACCAGACAGGCAGGTGTTTTCAACTCATTTTGGAAGAAAATATTTGCTTCATATATAGTGCACACTAATTCTCTCATACTATACAGCCATTTAGGAGTGAGTGAGTTTAGTTTTACGCCGCACTCAGCAATATTCAGCTATAAGGTGACGGTCTGTAAATAATCGAGTCTGGACAAGACAATCCAGTGATCAACAACACGAGCATCGATCTGCTCAAATGGGAACCGATGACATGTTTCAACCAAGAAGTCAGCGAGTCTGACCACCCGATCCCGTTAGTCGCCTCTTACGACCAGCATAGTCACAGCCATTTAGGTATAGATGGGAAAGGTTGATACTGGTTTCTGCATGTAAACGGAGTGGTAGTGTAGCCGAGTTGTTCAAGTGTTGGCACGTCATGTTCAGTACCATTGTTCGAGTCCTCACTTAAATACTATGCCCCACGCCCACTTATGAGGCTCGTCGTTGCAAAATTGCCCAGAGCGGCAGAAAACCACACTTACTCGCTGTTGTTAATACAATCTACATCCGAGAGAAATGTGATTACTGATGCTTATGCATGACTCATTTCTTTCAGACGCAGGAACCCTGGCACACTCTGGATTTGGTGTTGTGTCACTCTAAACCCTTCCACCTGGACTTTAGTACACTGACTTTCCGAGGGTCCGATGGGATGAGCTTTTGTCTCATGGTGGCTCCATTGTGCGTCTGCTCTCCGCGTAGCCCCCTGCCGAGCGCACATGGAGTAGGTTCGGTGCTAGGGCCTGACTGTACAGTCAGGATGGTTGTTACAGCAACCCAGCTAGTTTAGGGTTGGCACACTCTGTGGCCCCAGTCTTTTCAGCACCCCCAGTAGACCCAATGCTGACTGTACTTGACTGGTAGATTAGGGGTTAGTGTAGATAGGGCCCCCTTCGTGCATGCCCTGTACGATGCTATCTATAGATAGTATAACTTAGTGTTAACCCACCATTCCGTCCTTCAATAGGTAGTTCGAGGCAAAGCAAGTCCCGGATGGTCACTTTGAAAGTCAGTGTACTGGCCACCTGCTGGTAAAGCATTCACTATTTCAGTTTAAAACTTCAATTAAATTTTGTTTTTCACGTCCCGACATATTTGCTTTGCATTTAAATGTAAGGGGATCGTCGAATAACCGAATGGTTAAAGCGTTCGCTCATGACGCTCCAAACAACCCTATTTCGATTTCCCATATCTGAATGATGTGTGAAGCATCTATTTGTAGTTACTCACCGTGATATAGCTAGTATATTGCTGAACGCGGTGTAAAAAGTACACTCATGCAGTCATAATCTGTGTGACAAGCATAAATTATGTAAAGAGTTCTTTGCCTTTTTAAGTAGAACCGTTGCTTACGCATGCAACTGTTCCTTTCAAACAATCTTTTGAATAAACCATAACATGCAATGCATCCTTGTTTATCATGACGTCTACTGCAAAATTACAACTTGAGTTTCATGTTTGAGATTTTACGTGTAAGCATATAAGTTGCATTTATGCACACAGTAAGTGCCAGCGATGTAAACTATATTCTCTTTACTGTTATGAGCAGGGATGCCATCTACCTGGGGGCGGAAATGGACCCTGAAGTCCCCCAGAGGCAGGACGACTGCCGAGAAGATATTCCGTGGACAGAAGTGGATCAAGGTCTCTTCTGGCGGCAGGACAACGACCACAAAGCCGTCAGACTACCAGGAAGGCAAGTTCTCCAAACTATCTTTTGAAGACAACATACAATATATTCTTGTTGACAATGACGTCACGAGCAAGTTACAACTTGTGTTTCAGGTTACAGCGTTTTCCTGACCAAAAAGCATATGCTTTTAATATTTATTATCCATGTAGTAAGTATCAGTGATATGAAACATTAACCTATTCGTTATCGTTACTATTAGGAACGTGGATACCATCGTCCTGGGGGCGGAAATGGACCCTGAAGTCCCCCAGAGGCAGGACGACTGCCAAGAAGATATTCCATGGATAGACGTGGACCATGGATTCTTCGGAAGGGTGACAGAGGACCAGACAGGCAGGTGTTTTCAACTCATTTTGGAAGAAAATATTTGCTTCATATATAGTGCACACTAATTCTCTCATACTATACAGCCATTTAGGAGTGAGTGAGTTTAGTTTTACGCCGCACTCAGCAATATTCAGCTATAAGGTGACGGTCTGTAAATAATCGAGTCTGGACAAGACAATCCAGTGATCAACAACACGAGCATCGATCTGCTCAAATGGGAACCGATGACATGTTTCAACCAAGAAGTCAGCGAGTCTGACCACCCGATCCCGTTAGTCGCCTCTTACGACCAGGATAGTCACAGCCATTTAGGTATATATGGGAAAGGTTGATACTGGTTTCTGCATGTAAACGGAGTGGTAGTGTAGCCTAGTTGTTCAAGTGTTGGCACGTCATGTTCAGTACCATTGTTCGAGTCCTCACTTAAATACTATGCCCCACGCCCACTTATGAGGCTCGTCGTTGCAAAATTGCCCAAAGCGGCAGAAAACCACACTTACTCGCTGTTGTTAATACAATCTACATCCGAGAGAAATGTGATTACTGATGCTTATGCATGACTCATTTCTTTCAGACGCAGGAACCCTGGCACACTCTGGATTTGGTGTTGTGTCACTCTAAACCCTTCCACCTGGACTTTAGTACACAGACTTTCCGAGGGTCCGATGGGATGAGCTTTTGTCTCATGGTGGCTCCATTGTGCGTCTGCTCTCCGCGTAGCCCCCTGCCGAGCGCACATGGAGTAGGTTCGGTGCTAGGGCCTGACTGTACAGTCAGGATGGTTGTTACAGCAACCCAGCTAGTTTAGGGTTGGCACACTCTGTGGCCCCAGTCTTTTCAGCACCCCCAGTAGACCCAATGCTGACTGCACTTGACTGGTAGATTAGGGGTTAGTGTAGATAGGGCCCCCTTCGTGCATGCCCTGTACGATGCTATTTATAGATAGTATAACTTAGTGTTAACCCACCATTCCGTCCTTCAATAGGTAGTTCGAGGCAAAGCAAGTCCCGGATGGTCACTTTGAAAGTCAGTGTACTGGCCTTGCCACCTGCTGGTAAAGCATTCACTATTTCAGTTTAAAACTTCAATTAAATTTTGTTTTTCACGTCCCGACATATTTGCTTTGCATTTAAATGTAAGGGGATCGTCGAATAACCGAATGGTTAAAGCGTTCGCTCATGACGCTCCAAACAAACCTATTTCGATTTTCAAGATCTGAATGATGTGTGGAGCCGATATTTGTTGTTTCTCCCCGTGATATAGCTGCTATGCTGGTAAGACGACACTCATGCAGTCTTAATATGTGCTGGAAGTATAAATTATGATACATAATACTGTTTACTTTTATTAACAGAGGCCACTGTGTTCTTCCAAACGATCTTTTAAAGAAAACATAAAGTGCCTCCTTGTGTACAATGACGTCTACTGCTAAGTCACAACTTGATTTTTGTGTTTGAGATATGTTCTCGTGGAATCATATGTTTTGCATTTATGCACACAGTACACATGATGTAAAATATGTTTACCTTTATTATCAGGAGCGTGGATGCCATCTACCTGGGGGCGGAAATGGACCCTGAAGTCCCCCAGAGGCAGGACGACTGCCGAGAAGATATTCCGTGGACAGAAGTGGATCAAGGTCTCTTCAGGAGCAGCATGTGGATGTTTTACTGTTCGGACATTTTGTGACAATGTACTCTGCGTGTCTACTACTGTAAACCCTCCAGTAGATTAGGTAGCGTTGCATACGTTGAGGGAACACGGTTCCAGAGTTTTTTTTCTCAAAAATGTTTTTTATCTCTGGTTTTACGTGTCGGGCTTCAGTTACCTTTGACCTTGTTCAAATCTCAAATTTGATCAAGATCAATTTAGACACACAATCTGCGACAACAACGTTGGTGTTTATGTTCGAGGATTTGGTACTGTTCCATGTTGGGAATGATGACATTAATAAAACATAATCCGCACAGCTGGTCCAATTGTACTTGTTTGTTTTGCTGTTTTGTTTGTGAAACTTGTGAACTCGAGAAGAATTGTTTTTGTCCATGGAAATCGGATGTACACGACTTTATCGCCTTGTAGGAGTGCTTGTTTTTAGCCATACACTGCCATGCACTGCTAAACACCGCCAACACAGAAACACATCCCGAAACAAGTCCAACGTTAAAACAATAGATCAATACACGGGGGTATTCTAATGTCTACAAACCAGAACTTACAATACAAAAGCCTATCAACATTACTAGATCACATCGCACAGACCTTTAGTTCAATGTATTTACTAAACAATCCAGTGGTGTCTGTAGATGAGACAAGACATTAAATGAAAAGCTTCCACCAACATCCAACAGTCTAGAATATTACATTGCGCAAGTAAACAACCAAGGGCATGTTTGCCAATCATATTCCTTTACCAGTTGACCATGGTTAGAGCATTTGTGATGGTCAGCGTATCCCTATTCTGGTGTTCTGATGTCGAGAGATGCTGCTCTCCATGGATTGGTTGAACTGACACAGAGTAAATGCAGTAAAGTCAGTATGCCATCAGAGAGAGATCTATATCAAAGCAGATAAACTGAACAAATTGTAAGCTTCTGAATGTATCAAAAGTGATTAACAGTTATCTGACAGACCATTTGAATAGCTACTACGAGAGCTTAGAGGCAGTTATCGATCGTGAAGCATAGTTTTCTAATACTTTGGATACTGCTATTTCATCAAATAGTTAAGGAATGTATAGCTTTTATTAACCATAACATTGAAGTTTGTTTTTTTTCTAAACTGAGTTAAACATGTGACACCAAATGAATTGTTTGTTAGTTCTCTGCTCTGTATAGGCACTAAAACTACAATGGTGGCCATCTTGGCAGCCATTTTTGAATTCTGGGTAATATCAAGTTGTTCCATGTAGAAGTAAACAGGAAACAAAATCTCGTCTCAAAGAGTAAGCTGTGAAACATTATAATATCACGACATGACCATACAAAATCACCTGTTTTGTGCCCGAGTCACCACTCTAGAAGATACAAGTGTCAAAAAAACATAAAAAGTATCAACATTGGCCGTAAATGGACACATTCGGTGTTAATTTTTGTGTAAATGTAACTGCCGAGAAGACAATTCAAAATGGCGGTCATTTTCATTATTTTCAAAAGCAAATATATGTCACAAAACATATACACCCTTTAGCAATACACAAAAGTCATAATGACAGTTATCAGATTGATATTAGTAAAACTATCCATGATTAACTTTGAGATGTTGTCGGCCAGCAAACCAAATGTCATGAAAATGCTCACAGACCTCCACCACATAAAATGGCCTGTGAAAACCTGAGTATTAAAGGCCTTTTCATGAGCCAAAGACATCATACTAACTGAAGATAGTGTCAAACAAAGTCAGTACTGGGGAGACTACGACATCAGATTTTTCAGCTGCCTCCTCCTGTACTACTTCAATACCCTTGGATACAGCAAAGGGGTTCACCTTTTACGGTGTCTTGTCAGGAGTCTCGATCACAAGGAAAAGAGGCCAATACTCAATCGATGCAGAAGGTCTGTATCAGTAGGGTCAATTTCAAGTGGACATTTTTGGCTTTTGGGCGGAATTTCATAGGTGTAAGCCATGGTTAGTGTAATATGGTTCATCATCCGAGCCACCCACCCACCACGGAGTATCACAAGGACAATGCTAAAAGCATGTGGGTCTCCAACTTACAGCACCAAGGATACCCGGATGATCTACTCCAACAGAATAATTAATATTAATATTTCTACCAGATTGGCCCATGAGCCATATTAACTACGAGGTCGAAAATATCGGGGTTCATATTTTTCATACGACGACCTAGGGGAAAATATTACTTTCGCATGGTGAGGTGATGTCGAGAGCAATGCAAGGACGCCACGTCTCCTCTATAACGTTGCGTTCTAAATGAGGCCATTGTGGAAAACCAGCCCATATTTGAAAGTTGAGTTTGATAATAGATAGGCACACGCGTGCCTAAATATCTGTATATCCTTAGCTTCCGTTCGGGAAATACTAAGACAGCTAGCTTGTGCCGGTTAGGGCAACCTTTAACTTTACTAGGCTAAAGGGGCTGTCAAGCCTCGATTTGGGGAATTAGCTATTGGGAGCGAACCTTGAAACAAGAAAGGAGAGAGCTGTGAGTTCCTTGGGTTTATTCAAGCAAGTGTCTGATGACATTCACAATACCAATTAACACATAATAATGACATACAAATAATAGACATAACAATCAATATCCTAATACACTTTCAGTATAAGTCAAGTATACAGAGTATGTATAGTAACTGCTTACAGAAACACAATATAAATAATACAACATAACCTAATCTTGCGGGTAAAGTGATACCTACTGTAACGATTTATGACTTTTTAGGGGTGTAGCGCCTAATACTCTAACTACGGTAATGGGTCCACGATAATTACGGTATGTAGTGCCTAGACTGGACATACGCCATTTAACTCCGGTATTGCAAGACGCACTCTAACTACAACGTTAGCAAATGTTTTCTCAATACAATACGGTACGTGACATAACTAAGTAATATATGTAACTACAGGGGAGAAGGTACAGTTTTAGCTAGAGTGATGCTAATTTGTTTTATCATGAATTATTTGGGTGACTACGCTAAATATTTCCCGACTGATGTTGCTGTGGGCAACGAGCGGTTTCGATATATACGGAGTTTATCAATAACGTGGAATACCTGTTATACTGTAATGCTATACTTAAAGATGTCGGAATGTACATTTTTGTGCTTTACAAACAAGACAATAACACAGCTAAATGGCAATGTTAACTTTCTAGGATGGCTCTGATAAAATACGGCACTGGATAGGAACAGAATGAAGGCTGAAGTTACATGCTGAACTATGCGGGTTTGAAAGTATAATTTCGTGAAATAGGAAGAGAAGACAATGCCATTTTCGAATGATTACGGTATTTAAATTCACGTATAAACTGTTCTGTACCGTATACAAGAGCACGTGGAACTGAACGTTTCAAATCATAAGTGAAATACTTATTTATGTTTATGAGACATCAAAATACAAATGTTGACTGTTGTAACCTGTTCTGTGAACGCGTATTTGATGCAAATCTACTCGAATATTATTTGATCCACGGAATCTCTTAAAATACGGAATAACTGCCCTACATATAAATTCATCATTGCTCGAAATAATTGTATAAACTCTCGGAACTGATTTTGCGACTAAACTACAAGCATCTAGGCTACTGAACACGAATCTAACCTGTATGTACAGATCTAACACGCAAATTGAATAAAACTGGACAAAGACTAGGGATATACATGTACAGCTGTGTGTCGAAAGATAGAAAAGAAATATTCGTTTGTACATGAAAAACATAAAACTTGAGGAGCCCACGACGCAATGTGCATAATTAAATACTTCTGGGTAGTGGCTAAGGATTAATGTAAAACCAGCACTTGCACTGAAGAGTGCTTCAATATCGTAGGAGCGCTTCAATATACTCTAGCACAATATAAATAATACAACATAACCTAATCTTGCGGGTAAAGTGATACCTACTGTAACGATTTATGACTTTTTAGGGGTGTAGCGCCTAATACTCTAACTACGGTAATGGGTCCACGATAATTACGGTATGTAGTGCCTAGACTGGACATACGCCATTTAACTCCGGTATTGCAAGACGCACTCTAACTACAACGTTAGCAAATGTTTTCTCAATACAATACGGTACGTGACATAACTAAGTAATATATGTAACTACAGGGGAGAAGGTACAGTTTTAGCTAGAGTGATGCTAATTTGTTTTATCATGAATTATTTGGGTGACTACGCTAAATATTTCCCGACTGATGTTGCTGTGGGCAACGAGCGGTTTCGATATATACGGAGTTTATCAATAACGTGGAATACCTGTTATACTGTAATGCTATACTTAAAGATGTCGGAATGTACATTTTTGTGCTTTACAAACAAGACAATAACACAGCTAAATGGCAATGTTAACTTTCTAGGATGGCTCTGATAAAATACGGCACTGGATAGGAACAGAATGAAGGCTGAAGTTACATGCTGAACTATGCGGGTTTGAAAGTATAATTTCGTGAAATAGGAAGAGAAGACAATGCCATTTTCGAATGATTACGGTATTTAAATTCACGTATAAACTGTTCTGTACCGTATACAAGAGCACGTGGAACTGAACGTTTCAAATCATAAGTGAAATACTTATTTATGTTTATGAGACATCAAAATACAAATGTTGACTGTTGTAACCTGTTCTGTGAACGCGTATTTGATGCAAATCTACTCGAATATTATTTGATCCACGGAATCTCTTAAAATACGGAATAACTGCCCTACATATAAATTCATCATTGCTCGAAATAATTGTATAAACTCTCGGAACTGATTTTGCGACTAAACTACAAGCATCTAGGCTACTGAACACGAATCTAACCTGTATGTACAGATCTAACACGCAAATTGAATAAAACTGGACAAAGACTAGGGATATACATGTACAGCTGTGTGTCGAAAGATAGAAAAGAAATATTCGTTTGTACATGAAAAACATAAAACTTGAGGAGCCCACGACGCAATGTGCATAATTAAATACTTCTGGGTAGTGGCTAAGGATTAATGTAAAACCAGCACTTGCACTGAAGAGTGCTTCAATATCGTAGGAGCGCTTCAATATACTCTAGCCTTTTAAGACGATAATTACAAAGAAATAGCAAGTTAGACATAAACAAGAATGAGGTTTAAATGTTTCTTACCTTGAAACAAGAAAGGAGAGAGCTGTGAGTTCCTTGGGTTTATTCAAGCAAGTGTGCCTGAGATGGAAGAACCCAGGATTTTATAACCCACAGCTCTACCCGTTTGTCGTTATCAAGTTTCTCCGATGTTGGAGCTTTCCATATGCGTTATCTACCCTATGCTGACAAGGTTTACTATACGAGGTAGGTGGTAAGGAGATGATTACCTAACAAGACTTGATTTTCTTTATGGTATAGGCATGGCTGGTTTGTGTCAGCTGCTAATCCAAATATCTGTCAGTACGTGGTCATGGCATTTACGACAAGACAAAGAGGGTGGTACGATGGTAAAGTTGATTTTCGATTACGGCCTAGTTGGTGGTATAGATGCTCCTGCTGAGATGGGCCTACCTATCTGCGCTTGACCATGGGATGTAGCCGAGAAGAAAGGCCAGTGCCGACACAGCTCACTAATTTCATCTGTGATTAATTAGTTAAGGCTGGCTGTTGTCATAGACTAAATCATTTCAATAAGTTTCCTTAAAACTTCATTTATTCAAACAATCTATTTGTTTCAATATAAGTCCAAAGTGCACCGAAATTCTATCCCCTTTGTCTATGTAATGTATTCGGCAAACATTCGGTGTATCCCCTCTTATCATAAACCCCCCTCCGGGCAGGACCCTTAATTCTCAAACGCTATCAATACATGTCAGTTAACACCTCCCTACGTCGGCGAATCTTACGTATGTACATGTGCATGGGCCAGTGACCTTGCACAATGTGGCGTAATGGCCCTGTGTATAAAAACCTGACCGATATGGTCAGTCGACAGACCAACCGGCGGGACCATCCAGCGAGACCAACCAGCAAGACCAACCATGGAGACTAGATCATCGACAGAAGTGGACGGATTGTGCGTCTAGTCGGGGTGTCGGCCAAGGCCGTCGCCCCACCTACGACTACGTCGACGATGAAGAATCGCCGTCGGACTTCTGAATGTGTGTAAGTGACAGAGCGGGTCTCCACATCGGGATCATTGGCCATTCAGTCCTGATGTGCGTTCTGTCACATGTCTACCACTGAATTTTGTCTACCGTGACTCTTGTCCACCATCCTAAACTACCACCCGAGAGCGACCACGAAGAGCGTCCGTCGTGGTCGCTCTCGGGTGGTAGTTTAGGATGGTGGACAAGAGACAGGGAGGACATGAGTCGGTGTTAGAGTTGAAGACAGCAGCAGCCATGTTTTATTACTGTTTGGTCGAAGGATGGTCAAAATGGTAAAATACAGTGGTAAACATGTGACAGAACGCACATCAGGACTGAATGGCCAATGATCCCGATGTGGAGACCCGCTCTGTCACTTACACACATTCAGAAGTCCGACGGCGATTCTTCATCGTCGACGTAGTCGTAGGTGGGGCGACGGCCTTGGCCGACACCCCGACTAGACGCACAATCCGTCCACTTCTGTCGATGATCTAGTCTCCATGATTGGTCTTGCTGGTTGGTCTCGCTGGATGATCTCGCTGGATGGTCTCGCCGGTTGGTCTGTCGACTGACCATATCAGTCAGGTTTTTATACACAGGGCCATTACGTCACATTGTGCAAGATCACTGGCCCATGCACATGTACATACGTAAGATTCGCCGACGTAGGGAGGTGTTAATTGACATGTATTGATAGCGTTTGAGAATTAAGGGTCCTGCCCGGAGGGGGGTTTATGATAAGAGGGGATACACCGAATGTTTGCTGAATACATTACATAGACAAAGGGGATAGAATTTCGGTGCAATTTGGACTTATATTGAAACAAATAGATTGTTTGAATAAATGAAGTTTTAAGGAAACTTATTGAAATGCTTTAGTCTATGACAATACCAACATTCCAAATTGTGTTGTAAACATAGTTTCACATTAATTAGCAACAGTCTTATCAATAATAAACGTATTGCATCGTGCTTACGTCAACTTTCAGGGTGTACTGCACTCTGTAGACAGGTGTATGTTGGCATACCAGAAAGGGTAATCCCGTGAATGGGTAATAGTGGATACATCATGGTTTGGAAATAGGTAAAAAGGTAAATCGGAGCTACAGATTTTCAAACCAGCAGGAATGATAGAGGAGGGTTCCTGATGGAGTGCTAGAGGGTCCAAACACAGATTCGTGAAAGTCAACTTTGGCACCCCAAGAAGGGTAATCCCGTGAAAGGGTAAAAGTGGATACATCATGGTTTGGAAATTGGCAAAAAGGTGAATCGGAGCTACAGATTTTCAAACCAGCTGAAATGATAGAGGAGAGTTCCTGCTGGAGTGCTAGAGGGTGAAGACAGTTTCATGAAAGTCAACTTTGGCACTCCAGGAAGGGAAATGCCGTGAAAGGGTAATAGTGGATACATCATGGTTTGGAAATTGGTAAAAAGGTAAATCGGAGCTACAGATTTTCAAACCAGCTGAAATAATGGAGGAGGGTTTCTGATGGAGTGCTAGAGGGTCCAAACACAGTTTCGTGAAAGTCAACTTTGGCACCCCAGGAAGGGTAATCAATTGAAAGGGTAATAGGGGACACATCATGGTTTGGAAATAGGTAAAAAGGTGAATCGGAGCTACAGATTTTCAAACCAGCTGAAATGATAGAGGAGGGTTCCTGATGGAGTGCTAGAGGGTCAAAACACAGTTTCATGAAAGTCAACTTTGGCAGCCCAGGAAGGGTATTTGTTTCAAAGGGTAATAGTGGATACATCATGGTTTGAAAATTGGTACAAAGGTGAATCGGAGCTAGAGATTGCAAAACCAGCTGAAATGATAGAGGAGGGTTCCTGATGGAGTGCTAGAGGGTCAAAACACAGTTTCATGAAAGTCAACTTTGGCACCCCAGGAAGGGTAATCACGTGAAAGGGTAATAGGGGATACATCATGGTGTGGAAATAGGTAAAAAGGTGAATCTGGGCTACAGCTCTTCAAACCAGCTGAAATGATAGAGGAGGTTACCTGATGGAATGGTAGAGGGTCCAAACACAGTTTCGTGAAAGTCAAATTTGGCACAACAGGAAGGGTAATCCCGTGAAAGTGCAATAGTGGATACATCATGGTTTGGAAATAGGTAAAAAGGTGAATCGGAGCTACAGATTTTCAAACCAGCTGAAATGATAGAGGAGGGTTCCTGATGGAGTGCTAGAGGGTCCAAACACAGTTTCGTGAAAGTCAACTTTGGCAGCCCAGGAAGGGTAATCAATTCAAATGGAAATAGGGGATACATCATGGTTTGGAAATAGGTAAAAAGGTGAACCGGAGCTATAGGTTTTCGAACCAACTGAAATGATAGAGGAGGGTTCCTGATGGAATTCTAGTGGGTCCAAACACAGTTTCGTGAAAGTCAACTTTGGCACCCCAGGAAGGGTAATTCTGTGAAAGGGTAATAGGGAATACATCATGGTTTGGAAATAGGTAAAAAGGTGAATCGGAGCTACAGATTTTCAAACCAGCTGAAATGATAGAGGAGGGTTTCTGATGGCATTCTAGAGGGTCCAAACACAGTTTCGTGAAAGTCAACTTTGGCAACCCAGGAAGGGAAATGCCGTGAAAGGGTAATAGTGGATACAGCATGGTTTGGAAATTGGTAAAAAGGTAAATCGGAGCCACAGATTTTCAAAGCAGCTGAAATAATGGAGGAGGGTTCCTGATGGAGTGCTAGAGGGTCCAAACACAGTTTCATGAAAGTCAACTTTGGCACCCCAGGAAGGGTAATCACGTGAAAGGGTAATAGGGGATACATCATGGTGTGGAAATAGGTAAAAAGGTGAATCTGGGCTACAGATTTTCAAACCAGCTGAAATGATAGAGGAGGGCTCCTGATGGAGTGCTAGAGGGTCCAAACACAGTTTCGTGAAAGTCAACTTTGGCACCCTAGGAAGGGTAATCAATTGAAATGGCAATAGGGGATACATCATGGTTTGGAAATAGGCAAAAAGGTGAATCGGAGCTACAGATTTTCAAACCAGCTGAAATGATAGAGGAGAGTTCCTGCTGGAGTGCTAGATGGTGAAGACAGTTTCATGAAAGTCAACTTTGGCACCCCAGGAAGGGAAATGCCGTGAAAGGGTAATAGTGGATACATCATGGTTTGGAAATTGGTAAAAAGGTAAATCGGAGCTACAGATTTCCAAACCAGCTGAAATAATGGAGGAGGGTTCCTGATGGAGTGCTAGAGGGTCCAAACACAGTTTCGTGAAAGTCAACTTTGGCACCCCAGGAAGGGTAATCAATTGAAAGGGTAATAGGGGACACATCATGGTTTGGAAATAGGTAAAAAGGTGAATCGGAGCTACAGATTTTCAAACCAGCTGAAATGATAGAGGAGGGTTCCTGATGGAGTGCTAGAGGGTCAAAACACAGTTTCATGAAAGTCAACTTTGGCAGCCCAGGAAGGGTATTTGTTTCAAAGGGTAATAGTGGATACATCATGGTTTGAAAATTGGTACGAAGGTGAATCGGAGCTATAGATTGCAAAACCAGCTGAAATGATAGAGGAGGGTTCCTGATGGAGTGCTAGAGGGTCAAAACACAGTTTCATGAAAGTCAACTTTGGCACCCCAGGAAGGGTAATCACGTGAAAGGGTAATAGGGGATACATCATGGTGTGGAAATAGGTAAAAAGGTGAATCTGGGCTACAGCTCTTAAAACCAGCTGAAATGATAGAGGAGGTTACCTGATGGAATGGTAGAGGGTCCAAACACAGTTTCGTGAAAGTCAACTTTGGCACCCAAGGAAGGGTAATCAATTGAAAGGGTAATAGGGGACACATCATGGTTTGGAAATAGGTAAAAAGGTGAATCGGAGCTACAGATTTTCAAACCAGCTGAAATGATAGAGGAGGGTTCCTGATGGAGTGCTAGAGGGTCAAAACACAGTTTCATGAAAGTCAACTTTGGCAGCCCAGGAAGGGTATTTGTTTCAAAGGGTAATAGTGGATACATCATGGTTTGAAAATTGGTACAAAGGTGAATCGGAGCTATAGATTGCAAAACCAGCTGAAATGATAGAGGAGGGTTCCTGATGGAGTGCTAGAGGGTCAAAACACAGTTTCATGAAAGTCAACTTTGGCACCCCAGGAAGGGTAATCACGTGAAAGGGTAATAGGGGATACATCATGGTTTGGAAATAGGTAAAAAGGTGAATCTGGGCTACAGCTCTTAAAACCAGCTGAAATGATAGAGGAGGTTACCTGATGGAATGGTAGAGGGTCCAAACACAGTTTCGTGAAAGTCAAATTTGGCAGCCCAGGAAGGGTAATCCCGTGAAAGTGTAATAGTGGATACATCATGGTTTGGAAATAGGTAAAAAGGTGAATCGGAGCTATAGGTTTTCGAACCAACTGAAATGATAGAGGAGGCTTTCTGATGGAATTATAGTGGGTCCAAACACAGTTTCGTGAAAGTCAACTTTGGCACCCCAGGAAGGGTAATTCTGTGAAAGGGTAATAGGGGATACATCATGGTTTGGAAATAGGTAAAAAGGTGAATCGGAGCTACAGATTTTCAAACCAGCTGAAATGATAGAGGAGGGTTTCTGATGGAATTCTAGAGGGTCCAAACACAGTTTCGTGAAAGTCAACTTTGGCACCCCAGGAAGGGTAATCAATTGGAAGGGTAATAGGGGATACATCATGGTTTGGAAATAGGTAAAAAGGTGAATCGGAGCTACAGATTTTCAAACCAACTGAAATGATAGAGGAGGGTTCCTGATGGAGTGCTAGAGGGTCAAAACACAGTTTCATGAAAGTCAACTTTGGCACCCCAGGAAGGGTATTTGTTTGAAACGGTGATAGTGGATACATCATGGTTTGAAAATAGGTACAAAGGTGAATCGGAGCTATAGGTTTCAAAACCAGCTGAAATGATAGAGGAGGGTTCCTGATGGAGTGCTAAAGGGTCAAAACACAGTTTCATGAAAGTCAACTTTGGCACCCAAGGAAGGGTAATCTCGTGAAAGGGTAAAAGGGGATACATCATGGATTGGAAATAGGCAAACAAGTGAATATGGGCTACAGCTCTTAAAACCAGCTGAAATGATAGAGGATGGTACCTGATGGAATGGTAGAGGGTCCAAACACAGTTTCGTGAAAGTCAACTTTGGCACCCCAGGAAGGGTAATCCCGTGAAAGTGTAATAGTGGATACATCATGGTTTGGAAATAGGTAAAAAGGTGAATCGGAGCTACAGATTTTCAAACCAGCTGAAATGATAGAGGAGGGTTCCTGATTGAGTGCTAGAGGGTGAAGACAGTTTCATGAAAGTCAACTTTGGCACCCCAGGAAGGGAAATGCCATGAAAGGGTAGTAGTGGATACATCATGGTTTGGAAATTGGTAAAAAGGTAAATCGGAGCTACAGATTTTCAAACCAGCTGAAATGATGGAGGAGGGTTCCTGATGGAGTGCTAGAGGGTCCAAACACAGTTTCGTGAAAGTCAACTTTGGCAGCCCAGGAAGGGTTTTTCTTTGAATCGGTGATAGTGGATACATCATGGTTTGAAAATAGGTACAAAGGTGAATCGGAGTTATATTTTTCAAAACCAGCTGAAATGATAGAGGAGGGTTCCCGATGGAGTGCTAAAGGGTCAAAACACAGTTTCATGAAAGTCAACTTTGGCACCCCAGGAAGGGTATTTGTTTCAAAGGGTGATAGTGGATACATCATGGTTTGAAAATTGGTACAAAGGTGAATCGGAGATATAGATTTCAAAACCAGCTGAAATGATAGAGGAGGGTTCCTGATGGAGTGCTAGAGGGTCAAAACACAGTTTCATGAAAGTCAACTTTGGCACCCCAGGAAGGGTAATCACGTGAAAGGGTAATAGGGGATACATCATGGTGTGGAAATAGGTAAAAAGGTGAATCTGGGCTACAGCTCTTAAAACCAGCTGAAATGATAGAGGAGGTTACCTGATGGAATGGTAGAGGGTCCAAACACAGTTTCGTGAAAGTCAAATTTGGCAGCCCAGGAAGGGTAATCCCGTGAAAGTGTAATAGTGGATACATCATGGTTTGGAAATAGGTAAAAAGGTGAATCGGAGCTATAGGTTTTCGAACCAACTGAAATGATAGAGGAGGCTTTCTGATGGAATTATAGTGGGTCCAAACACAGTTTCGTGAAAGTCAACTTTGGCACCCCAGGAAGGGTAATTCTGTGAAAGGGTAATAGGGGATACATCATGGTTTGGAAATAGGTAAAAAGGTGAATCGGAGCTACAGATTTTCAAACCAGCTGAAATGATAGAGGAGGGTTTCTGATGGAATTCTAGAGGGTCCAAACACAGTTTCGTGAAAGTCAACTTTGGCACCCCAGGAAGGGTAATCAATTGGAAGGGTAATAGGGGATACATCATGGTTTGGAAATAGGTAAAAAGGTGAATCGGAGCTACAGATTTTCAAACCAACTGAAATGATAGAGGAGGGTTCCTGATGGAGTGCTAGAGGGTCAAAACACAGTTTCATGAAAGTCAACTTTGGCACCCCAGGAAGGGTATTTGTTTGAAACGGTGATAGTGGATACATCATGGTTTGAAAATAGGTACAAAGGTGAATCGGAGCTATAGGTTTCAAAACCAGCTGAAATGATAGAGGAGGGTTCCTGATGGAGTGCTAAAGGGTCAAAACACAGTTTCATGAAAGTCAACTTTGGCACCCAAGGAAGGGTAATCTCGTGAAAGGGTAAAAGGGGATACATCATGGATTGGAAATAGGCAAACAAGTGAATATGGGCTACAGCTCTTAAAACCAGCTGAAATGATAGAGGATGGTACCTGATGGAATGGTAGAGGGTCCAAACACAGTTTCGTGAAAGTCAACTTTGGCACCCCAGGAAGGGTAATCCCGTGAAAGTGTAATAGTGGATACATCATGGTTTGGAAATAGGTAAAAAGGTGAATCGGAGCTACAGATTTTCAAACCAGCTGAAATGATAGAGGAGGGTTCCTGATTGAGTGCTAGAGGGTGAAGACAGTTTCATGAAAGTCAACTTTGGCACCCCAGGAAGGGAAATGCCATGAAAGGGTAGTAGTGGATACATCATGGTTTGGAAATTGGTAAAAAGGTAAATCGGAGCTACAGATTTTCAAACCAGCTGAAATGATGGAGGAGGGTTCCTGATGGAGTGCTAGAGGGTCCAAACACAGTTTCGTGAAAGTCAACTTTGGCACCCCAGGAAGGGTAATCAATTGAAAGGGTAATAGGGGATACATCATGGTTTGGAAATAGGTAAAAAGGTGAATCGAAGCTACAGATTTTCAAACCAGCTGAAATGATAGAGGAGGGTTCCTGATGGAGTGCTAGAGGGTCCAAACACAGTTTCATGAAAGTCAACTTTGGCAGCCCAGGAAGGGTTTTTCTTTGAATCGGTGATAGTGGATACATCATGGTTTGAAAATAGGTACAAAGGTGAATCGGAGTTATATTTTTCAAAACCAGCTGAAATGATAGAGGAGGGTTCCCGATGGAGTGCTAAAGGGTCAAAACACAGTTTCATGAAAGTCAACTTTGGCACCCCAGGAAGGGTGTTTGTTTCAAAGGGTGATAGTGGATACATCATGGTTTGAAAATTGGTACAAAGGTGAATCGGAGATATAGATTTCAAAACCAGCTGAAATGATAGAGGAGGGTTCCTGATGGAGTGCTAGAGGGTCCAAACACAGTTTCATGAAAGTCAACTTTGGCACCCCAGGAAGGGTAATCACGTGAAAGGGTAATAGGGGATACATCATGGTGTGGAAATAGGTAAAAAGGTGAATCTGGGCTACAGCTCTTAAAACCAGCTGAAATGATAGAGGAGGTTACCTGATGGAATGGTAGAGGGTCCAAACACAGTTTCGTGAAAGTCAAATTTGGCAGCCCAGGAAGGGTAATCCCGTGAAAGTGTAATAGTGGATACATCATGGTTTGGAAATAGGTAAAAAGGTGAATCGGAGCTATAGGTTTTCGAACCAACTGAAATGATAGAGGAGGCTTTCTGATGGAATTATAGTGGGTCCAAACACAGTTTCGTGAAAGTCAACTTTGGCACCCCAGGAAGGGTAATTCTGTGAAAGGGTAATAGGGGATACATCATGGTTTGGAAATAGGTAAAAAGGTGAATCGGAGCTACAGATTTTCAAACCAGCTGAAATGATAGAGGAGGGTTTCTGATGGAATTCTAGAGGGTCCAAACACAGTTTCGTGAAAGTCAACTTTGGCACCCCAGGAAGGGTAATCAATTGGAAGGGTAATAGGGGATACATCATGGTTTGGAAATAGGTAAAAAGGTGAATCGGAGCTACAGATTTTCAAACCAACTGAAATGATAGAGGAGGGTTCCTGATGGAGTGCTAGAGGGTCAAAACACAGTTTCATGAAAGTCAACTTTGGCACCCCAGGAAGGGTATTTGTTTGAAACGGTGATAGTGGATACATCATGGTTTGGAAATAGGTAAAAAGGTGAATCGGAGCTACAGATTTTCAAACCAGCTGAAATGATAGAGGAGGGTTCCTGATGGAGTGCTAAAGGGTCAAAACACAGTTTCATGAAAGTCAACTTTGGCACCCCAGGAAGGGTGTTTGTTTCAAAGGGTGATAGTGGATACATCATGGTTTGAAAATTGGTACAAAGGTGAATCGGAGATATAGATTTCAAAACCAGCTGAAATGATAGAGGAGGGTTCCTGATGGAGTGCTAGAGGGTCCAAACACAGTTTCGTGAAAGTCAACTTTGGCACCCCAGGAAGGGTAATCCCGTGAAAGTGTAATAGTGGATACATCATGGTTTGGAAATACGCATAAAGGTGAATCGGAGCTACAGATTTTCAAACCAGCTGAAATGATAGAGGAGGGCTCCTGATGGAGTGCTAGAGGGTCCAAACACAGTTTCGTGAAAGTCAACTTTGGCAGCCCAGGAAGGGTAATCAATTGAAATGGCAATAGGGGATACATCATGGTTTGGAAATAGGTAAAAAGGTGAACCGGAGCTATAGGTTTTCGAACCAACTGAAATGATAGAGGAGGGTGTCTGATGGAATTCTAGAGGGTCCAAACACAGTTTCGTGAAAGTCAACTTTGGCACCCCAGGAAGGGTAATTCTGTGAAAGGGTAATAGGGGATACATCATGGTTTGGAAATAGGTAAAAAGGTGAATCGGAGCTACAGATTTTCAAACCAGCTGAAATGATAGAGGAGGGTTCCTGATTGAGTGCTAGAGGGTGAAGAGAGTTTCATGAAAGTCAACTTTGGCACCCCAGGAAGGGAAATGCCATGAAAGGGTAATAGTGGATACATCATGGTTTGGAAATTAGTTAAAAAGTAAATCGGAGCTACAGATTTTCAAACCAGCTGAAATAATGGAGGAAGGTTCCTGATGGAGTGCTAGAGGGTGAAAACAGTTTCATGAAAGTCAACTTTGGCACCCCAGGAAGGGTAATCCCGTGAAAGGATAATGGGGGATTCATCATAGTTTGGAAATAGGTGAAAAAGTGAATCCGAGATACGGCTCTTAAAACCAGCTGAAATGATAGAGGAGGGTTCCTGATGGAGTGCTAGAGGGTCCAAACACAGTTTCATGAAAGTCAACTTTGGCACCCCAGGACGGGTAATTCTGTGAAAAGGTAATAGTGGATACATCATGGTTAGCAAATAGGCATAAAGGTGAATCGGAGCTATAGGTTTTAAAGCCACCTGAAATGATAGAGGAGGGATCCTGATGGAGTGCTAGAGGGTGAAAACAGTTTCATGAAAGTCAACTTTGGCACCCCAGGAAGAAAAATTCCGTGAAAGGGTAATAGTGGATACATGATGGTTTGGAAATTAGGAAAAAGTTAAATCGGAGCTACAGATTTTCAAACCAGCTGAAATGAGAGAGGAAGGCTCCTGATGGACTGCTAGAGGGTGAAAACACAGTTTCATGAAAGTCAACTTTGACACCCCAGGAAGGGTAATTCCGTGAAAGGGTAATGGTGGATATATCATGGTTTGGAAATAAGCATAAAGGTTAATCGGAGCTATAGGTTTTAAAACCAGCTGAAATGATAGAGTAGGTTTTTCTGGTGGAGTGCTAGAGGGTCCAAACACAGTTTCGCGAAAGTCAACTTTGGCACCCCAGGAAGGGTAATCCCGTGAAAGAGTATTAGTGGATACATCATGGTTTGGAAATAGGTAAAAAGGTGAATCGGATCTACAGATTTTCAAACCAGCTGAAATAATAGAGGAAGGTTCCTGATGGAGTGCTAGAGGGTGAAAACAGTTTCATGAAAGTCAACTTTGGCACCCCAGGAAGGGTAATCCCGTGAAAGGATAATGGGGGATTCATCATAGTTTGGAAATAGGTGAAAAAGTGAATCCGAGATACGGCTCTTAAAACCAGCTGAAATGATAGAGGAGGGTTCCTGATGGAGTGCTAGAGGGTCCAAACACAGTTTCATGAAAGTCAACTTTGGCACCCCAGGACGGGTAATTCTGTGAAAAGGTAATAGTGGATACATCATGGTTAGCAAATAGGCATAAAGGTGAATCGGAGCTATAGGTTTTAAAGCCACCTGAAATGATAGAGGAGGGATCCTGATGGAGTGCTAGAGGGTGAAAACAGTTTCATGAAAGTCAACTTTGGCACCCCAGGAAGAAAAATTCCGTGAAAGGGTAATAGTGGATACATGATGGTTTGGAAATTAGGAAAAAGTTAAATCGGAGCTACAGATTTTCAAACCAGCTGAAATGAGAGAGGAAGGCTCCTGATGGACTGCTAGAGGGTGAAAACACAGTTTCATGAAAGTCAACTTTGACACCCCAGGAAGGGTAATTCCGTGAAAGGGTAATGGTGGATATATCATGGTTTGGAAATAAGCATAAAGGTTAATCGGAGCTATAGGTTTTAAAACCAGCTGAAATGATAGAGGAGGTTTTCCTGGTGGAGTGCTAGATTGTCCAAACACCGTTTCGCGAAAGTCAACTTTGGCACCCCAGGAAGGGTAATCCCGTGAAAGAGTATTAGTGGATACATCATGGTTTGGAAATAGGTAAAAAGGTGAATCGGAGCTACAGGTTTTCAAACCACCTGAAATGATACAGGAGGGTTCCTGATGGAGTACTAGAGAGTGAAAACACAGTTTCATGAAAGTCAACTTTGACACCACAGGAAGGGTAGTTCTGTGAAAGGGTGATAGTGGATACATCAAGGTTAGCAAATACGCATAAAGATGATTCGGAGCTAGAGGTTTTGAAACCAGCTCAAATGATAGAGGAGGGTTCCTGATGGAGTGCTAGACGGTGAAAACAGTTTCATGAAAGTCAACTTTGGCACCCCAGGAAGGGTAATGCCGTGAAATTGTAATGGTGGATACATCATAGTTTGGAAATAAGCAGAAAGGTTGATCGGAGCTACAGATTTTCAAACCAGCTGAAATGATAGAGGAGGTCTCCTGATGGAGTGCTAGAGGGTGAAAACACAGTTTCATGAAAGTCAACTTTGACACGCCAGGAAGGGTAATTCCGTGAAAGGGTAATAGTGGATACATCATGGTTTGGAAATAAGCATAAAGGTTAATCGGAGCTATAGGTTTTAAAACCAGCTGAAATGATAGAGGAGGTTTTTCTGGTGGCGTGCTAGAGGGTCCAAACACAGTTTCGCGAAAGTCAACTTTGGCACCCCAGGAAGGGTAATCCCGTGAAAGAGTATTAGTGGATACATCATGGTTTGGAAATAGGTAAAAAGGTGAATCGGATCTACAGATTTTCAAACCAGCTGAAATAATAGAGGAAGGTTCCTGATGGAGTGCTAGAGGGTGAAAACAGTTTCATGAAAGTCAACTTTGGCACCCCAGGAAGGGTAATCCCGTGAAAGGATAATGGGGGATTCATCATAGTTTGGAAATAGGTAAAAAAGTGAATCGGAGCTACGGCTCTTAAAACCAGCTGAAATGATAGAGGAGGGTTCCTGATGGAGTGCTAGAGGGTCCAAACACAGTTTCGTGAAAGTCAACTTTGGCACCCCAGGAAGAGTAATCAATTGAAATGGTAATATGGGATACATCATGGTTTGGAAACACGTAAAAAATTGATTCGGAGCTACAGATTTTCAAACCACCTGAAATGATAGAGGAGGGTTCCTGATGGAGTGCTAGAGGGTCCAAACACAGTTTCATGAAAGTCAACTTTGGCACCCCACAATTGGTAACACCGTGAAAGAGTGATAGTGGATACATCATGGTTTGGAAATAGATAAAAAGGTGAATCGGAGCTACAGCTCTTAAAACCAGCTCAAATAATAGAGGAGGGTTCCTGATGGAGTGCTAGAGGGTACAAACACAGTTTCATGAAAGTTTTCTTTGGCACCCCATGATTGGTAATACCGTGAAAGGGTAATAGTGGATACATCATGGTTTGGAAATAAGTAAAAAAGTGAATCCAAGCTACGACTCTTAAAACCAGCTGAAATGATAGAGGAGGGTTCCTGATGGAGTGCTAGAGGGTCAAAACCCAGTTTCATGAAAGTCAACTTTGGCAGCCCAGGAATTGTAATCCAGTGAAAAGATAATAGTGGATACATCATGGTTTGGAAACACGTAAAAAATTGAATCGGAGCTACAGATTTTCAAACCACCTGAAATGATAGAGGAGGGTTCCTGATGGAGTGCTAGAGGGTCAAAACACAGTTTCATGAAAGTCAACTTTGGCACCCTAGGATTGGTGATACCGTGAGAGAGTGATAGTGGATACATCATGGTTTGAAAAAAGATGAAAAGGTGAATCGGAGCTATAGGTTTTTAAACCAGCTAAAATGATAGAGGATTGTTCCTGATGGAGTGCTAGAGGGTCCAAACACAGTTTCTTGAAAGTCAACTTTGGCACCCCAGGAAGGGTAGTCCCGTGAAAGGGTAATAGTGGATACATCATGGATTGCAAATAGGTGAATACGTGAATCGGATTTACAGCTCTTAAAACAAGCTGAAATGATAGAGGAGGGTTCCTGATGGAGTGCTAGAGGGTCCAAACACAGTTTCGTGAAAGCCAACTTTGGCGCCACAGGAAGAGTAATCAATTGAAATGGTAATAGGGAATACATCATGGTTTGGAAATAGGTAAAAAGGTAAATCGGAGCTACAGATTTTCAGACCAGCTGAAATGATAGAGGAGAGTTCCTGATGGAGTGCTAGAGGGTCCAAACACAGTTTTGTGAAAGTCAACTTTGGCACCCCAGGAAGAAAAATTCCGTGAAAGGGTAATAGTGGATACATGATGGTTTGGAAATTAGGAAAAAGTTAAATCGGAGCTACAGATTTTCAAACCAGCTGAAATGAGAGAGGAAGGCTCCTGATGGACTGCTAGAGGGTGAAAACACAGTTTCATGAAAGTCAACTTTGACACCCCAGGAAGGGTAATTCCGTGAAAGGGTAATGGTGGATATATCATGGTTTGGAAATAAGCATAAAGGTTAATCGGAGCTATAGGTTTTAAAACCAGCTGAAATGATAGAGGAGGTTTTCCTGGTGGAGTGCTAGATTGTCCAAACACCGTTTCGCGAAAGTCAACTTTGGCACCCCAGGAAGGGTAATCCCGTGAAAGAGTATTAGTGGATACATCATGGTTTGGAAATAGGTTAAAAGGTGAATCGGAGCTACAGGTTTTCAAACCACCTGAAATGATACAGGAGGGTTCCTGATGGAGTACTAGAGAGTGAAAACACAGTTTCATGAAAGTCAACTTTGACACCACAGGAAGGGTAGTTCTGTGAAAGGGTGATAGTGGATACATCAAGGTTAGCAAATACGCATAAAGATGATTCGGAGCTAGAGGTTTTGAAACCAGCTCAAATGATAGAGGAGGGTTCCTGATGGAGTGCTAGACGGTGAAAACAGTTTCATGAAAGTCAACTTTGGCACCCCAGGAAGGGTAATGCCGTGAAATTGTAATGGTGGATACATCATAGTTTGGAAATAAGCAGAAAGGTTGATCGGAGCTACAGATTTTCAAACCAGCTGAAATGATAGAGGAGGTCTCCTGATGGAGTGCTAGAGGGTGAAAACACAGTTTCATGAAAGTCAACTTTGACACGCCAGGAAGGGTAATTCCGTGAAAGGGTAATAGTGGATACATCATGGTTTGGAAATAAGCATAAAGGTTAATCGGAGCTATAGGTTTTAAAACCAGCTGAAATGATAGAGGAGGTTTTTCTGGTGGCGTGCTAGAGGGTCCAAACACAGTTTCGCGAAAGTCAACTTTGGCACCCCAGGAAGGGTAATCCCGTGAAAGAGTATTAGTGGATACATCATGGTTTGGAAATAGGTAAAAAGGTGAATCGGATCTACAGATTTTCAAACCAGCTGAAATAATAGAGGAAGGTTCCTGATGGAGTGCTAGAGGGTGAAAACAGTTTGATGAAAGTCAACTTTGGCACCCCAGGAAGGGTAATCCCGTGAAAGGATAATGGGGGATTCATCATAGTTTGGAAATAGGTAAAAAAGTGAATCCGAGCTACGGCTCTTAAAACCAGCTGAAATGATAGAGGAGGGTTCCTGATGGAGTGCTAGAGGGTCCAAACACAGTTTCGTGAAAGTCAACTTTGGCACCCCAGGAAGAGTAATCAATTGAAATGGTAATATGGGATACATCATGGTTTGGAAACACGTAAAAAATTGAATCGGAGCTACAGATTTTCAAACCACCTGAAATGATAGAGGAGGGTTCCTGATGGAGTGCTAGAGGGTCCAAACACAGTTTCATGAAAGTCAACTTTGGCACCCCACAATTGGTAACACCGTGAAAGAGTGATAGTGGATACATCATGGTTTGGAAATAGATAAAAAGGTGAATCGGAGCTACAGCTCTTAAAACCAGCTCAAATAATAGAGGAGGGTTCCTGATGGAGTGCTAGAGGGTCCAAACACAGTTTCATGAAAGTTTTCTTTGGCACCCCATGATTGGTAATACCGTGAAAGGGTAATAGTGGATACATCATGGTTTGGAAATAAGTAAAAAAGTGAATCCGAGCTACGGCTCTTAAAACCAGCTGAAATGATAGAGGAGGGTTCCTGATGGAGTGCTAGAGGGTCCAAACACAGTTTCGTGAAAGTCAACTTTGGCACCCCAGGAAGAGTAATCAATTGAAATGGTAATATGGGATACATCATGGTTTGGAAACACGTAAAAAATTGAATCGGAGCTACAGATTTTCAAACCACCTGAAATGATAGAGGAGGGTTCCTGATGGAGTGCTAGAGGGTCCAAACACAGTTTCATGAAAGTCAACTTTGGCACCCCAGGATTGGTGATACCGTGAGAGAGTGATAGTGGATACATCATGGTTTGAAAAAAGATGAAAAGGTGAATCGGAGCTATAGGTTTTTAAACCAGCTAAAATGATAGAGGATTGTTCCTGATGGAGTGCTAGAGGGTCCAAACACAGTTTCTTGAAAGTCAACTTTGGCACCCCAGGAAGGGTAGTCCCGTGAAAGGGTAATAGTGGATACATCATGGATTGCAAATAGGTGAATACGTGAATCGGATTTACAGCTCTTAAAACAAGCTGAAATGATAGAGGAGGGTTCCTGATGGAGTGCTAGAGGGTCCAAACACAGTTTCGTGAAAGCCAACTTTGGCGCCCCAGGAAGAGTAATCAATTGAAATGGTAATAGGGAATACATCATGGTTTGGAAATAGGTAAAAAGGTAAATCGGAGCTACAGATTTTCAGACCAGCTGAAATGATAGAGGAGGGTTCCTGATGGAGTGCTAGAGGGTCCAAACACAGTTTCGTGAAAGTCAACTTTGGCACCCCAGGAAGGGTAATCAATTGAAATGGTAATAGTGGATACATCATGGTTTGGAAATAGGTAAAAAGGTGAATCGGATCTACAGGTTTTCAAACCAGCTGAAATGATAGAGGAGGGTTCCTGATGGAGTGCTAGAGGGTGAAAACAGTTTGATGAAAGTCAAAATTGGCACCCCAGGAAGGGTAATCCCGTGATAAGATAATGGGGGATACATCATGGTTTGGAAATAGGTAAAAAATTGAATCGGAGCTACGGCTCTTAAAACAAGCTCAAATGATCGAGGAGGGTTCCTGATGGAGTGCTAGAGGGTCCAAACACAGTTTCGTGAAAGTCAACTCTGGCACCCCAGGAAGAGTAATCAATTGAAATGGTAATAGGGGATACATCATGGTTTGGAAATAGGTAAAAAATTGAATCGGAGCTACAGATTTTCAAACCACCTCAAATGATAGAGGAGGGTTCCTGATGGAGTGCTAGAGGGTCCAAACACAGTTTCATGAAAGTCAACTTTAAAACCCAACAATTGGTAACACCGTGAAAGAGTGATAGTGGATACATCATGGTTTGGAAATAGATGAAAAGGTGAATCGGAGCTACAGCTCTTAAAACCAGCTCAAATGATAGAGGAGGGTTCCTGATGGAGTGCTAGAGGGTCCAAACACAGTTTCATGAAAGTTTTCTTTGGCACCCCAGGATTGGTAATACCGTGAAAGGGTAATAGTGGATACATCATGGTTTGGAAATAAGTAAAAAAGTGAATCCAAGCTACGACTCTTAAAACCAGCTGAAATGATAGAGGAGGGTTCCTGATGGAGTGCTAGTGGGTCAAAACCCAGTTTCATGAAAGTCAACTTTGGCACCCCAGGAATTGTAATCCAGTGAAAAGATGATAGTGGATACATCATGGTTTGGAAATACGTAAAAAATTGAATCGGAGCTACAGATTTTCAAACCACCTGAAATGATAGAGGAAGGCTCCTGATGGACTGCTAGAGGGTGAAAACACAGTTTCATGAAAGTCAACTTTGACACCCCAGGAAGGGTAATTCCGTGAAAGGGTAATGGTGGATATATCATGGTTTGGAAATAAGCATAAAGGTTAATCGGAGCTATAGGTTTTAAAACCAGCTGAAATGATAGAGGAGGTTTTCCTGGTGGAGTGCTAGATTGTCCAAACACCGTTTCGCGAAAGTCAACTTTGGCACCCCAGGAAGGGTAATCCCGTGAAAGAGTATTAGTGGATACATCATGGTTTGGAAATAGGTTAAAAGGTGAATCGGAGCTACAGGTTTTCAAACCACCTGAAATGATACAGGAGGGTTCCTGATGGAGTACTAGAGAGTGAAAACACAGTTTCATGAAAGTCAACTTTGACACCACAGGAAGGGTAGTTCTGTGAAAGGGTGATAGTGGATACATCAAGGTTAGCAAATACGCATAAAGATGATTCGGAGCTAGAGGTTTTGAAACCAGCTCAAATGATAGAGGAGGGTTCCTGATGGAGTGCTAGACGGTGAAAACAGTTTCATGAAAGTCAACTTTGGCACCCCAGGAAGGGTAATGCCGTGAAATTGTAATGGTGGATACATCATAGTTTGGAAATAAGCAGAAAGGTTGATCGGAGCTACAGATTTTCAAACCAGCTGAAATGATAGAGGAGGTCTCCTGATGGAGTGCTAGAGGGTGAAAACACAGTTTCATGAAAGTCAACTTTGACACGCCAGGAAGGGTAATTCCGTGAAAGGGTAATAGTGGATACATCATGGTTTGGAAATAAGCATAAAGGTTAATCGGAGCTATAGGTTTTAAAACCAGCTGAAATGATAGAGGAGGTTTTTCTGGTGGCGTGCTAGAGGGTCCAAACACAGTTTCGCGAAAGTCAACTTTGGCACCCCAGGAAGGGTAATCCCGTGAAAGAGTATTAGTGGATACATCATGGTTTGGAAATAGGTAAAAAGGTGAATCGGATCTACAGATTTTCAAACCAGCTGAAATAATAGAGGAAGGTTCCTGATGGAGTGCTAGAGGGTGAAAACAGTTTGATGAAAGTCAACTTTGGCACCCCAGGAAGGGTAATCCCGTGAAAGGATAATGGGGGATTCATCATAGTTTGGAAATAGGTAAAAAAGTGAATCCGAGCTACGGCTCTTAAAACCAGCTGAAATGATAGAGGAGGGTTCCTGATGGAGTGCTAGAGGGTCCAAACACAGTTTCGTGAAAGTCAACTTTGGCACCCCAGGAAGAGTAATCAATTGAAATGGTAATATGGGATACATCATGGTTTGGAAACACGTAAAAAATTGAATCGGAGCTACAGATTTTCAAACCACCTGAAATGATAGAGGAGGGTTCCTGATGGAGTGCTAGAGGGTCCAAACACAGTTTCATGAAAGTCAACTTTGGCACCCCACAATTGGTAACACCGTGAAAGAGTGATAGTGGATACATCATGGTTTGGAAATAGATAAAAAGGTGAATCGGAGCTACAGCTCTTAAAACCAGCTCAAATAATAGAGGAGGGTTCCTGATGGAGTGCTAGAGGGTCCAAACACAGTTTCATGAAAGTTTTCTTTGGCACCCCATGATTGGTAATACCGTGAAAGGGTAATAGTGGATACATCATGGTTTGGAAATAAGTAAAAAAGTGAATCCAAGCTACGACTCTTAAAACCAGCTGAAATGATAGAGGAGGGTTCCTGATGGAGTGCTAGAGGGTCAAAACCCAGTTTCATGAAAGTCAACTTTGGCAGCCCAGGAATTGTAATCCAGTGAAAAGATAATAGTGGATACATCATGGTTTGGAAACACGTAAAAAATTGAATCGGAGCTACAGATTTTCAAACCACCTGAAATGATAGAGGAGGGTTCCTGATGGAGTGCTAGAGGGTCCAAACACAGTTTCATGAAAGTCAACTTTGGCACCCCAGGATTGGTGATACCGTGAGAGAGTGATAGTGGATACATCATGGTTTGAAAAAAGATGAAAAGGTGAATCGGAGCTATAGGTTTTTAAACCAGCTAAAATGATAGAGGATTGTTCCTGATGGAGTGCTAGAGGGTCCAAACACAGTTTCTTGAAAGTCAACTTTGGCACCCCAGGAAGGGTAGTCCCGTGAAAGGGTAATAGTGGATACATCATGGATTGCAAATAGGTGAATACGTGAATCGGATTTACAGCTCTTAAAACAAGCTGAAATGATAGAGGAGGGTTCCTGATGGAGTGCTAGAGGGTCCAAACACAGTTTCGTGAAAGCCAACTTTGGCGCCCCAGGAAGAGTAATCAATTGAAATGGTAATAGGGAATACATCATGGTTTGGAAATAGGTAAAAAGGTAAATCGGAGCTACAGATTTTCAGACCAGCTGAAATGATAGAGGAGGGTTCCTGATGGAGTGCTAGAGGGTCCAAACACAGTTTCGTGAAAGTCAACTTTGGCACCCCAGGAAGGGTAATCAATTGAAATGGTAATAGTGGATACATCATGGTTTGGAAATAGGTAAAAAGGTGAATCGGATCTACAGGTTTTCAAACCAGCTGAAATGATAGAGGAGGGTTCCTGATGGAGTGCTAGAGGGTGAAAACAGTTTGATGAAAGTCAAAATTGGCACCCCAGGAAGGGTAATCCCGTGATAAGATAATGGGGGATACATCATGGTTTGGAAATAGGTAAAAAATTGAATCGGAGCTACGGCTCTTAAAACAAGCTCAAATGATCGAGGAGGGTTCCTGATGGAGTGCTAGAGGGTCCAAACACAGTTTCGTGAAAGTCAACTCTGGCACCCCAGGAAGAGTAATCAATTGAAATGGTAATAGGGGATACATCATGGTTTGGAAATAGGTAAAAAATTGAATCGGAGCTACAGATTTTCAAACCACCTCAAATGATAGAGGAGGGTTCCTGATGGAGTGCTAGAGGGTCCAAACACAGTTTCATGAAAGTCAACTTTAAAACCCAACAATTGGTAACACCGTGAAAGAGTGATAGTGGATACATCATGGTTTGGAAATAGATGAAAAGGTGAATCGGAGCTACAGCTCTTAAAACCAGCTCAAATGATAGAGGAGGGTTCCTGATGGAGTGCTAGAGGGTCCAAACACAGTTTCATGAAAGTTTTCTTTGGCACCCCAGGATTGGTAATACCGTGAAAGGGTAATAGTGGATACATCATGGTTTGGAAATAAGTAAAAAAGTGAATCCAAGCTACGACTCTTAAAACCAGCTGAAATGATAGAGGAGGGTTCCTGATGGAGTGCTAGTGGGTCAAAACCCAGTTTCATGAAAGTCAACTTTGGCAGCCCAGGAATTGTAATCCAGTGAAAAGATGATAGTGGATACATCATGGTTTGGAAATACGTAAAAAATTGAATCGGAGCTACAGATTTTCAAACCACCTGAAATGATAGAGGAGGGTTACTGATAGAGTGCTAGAGGGTCCAAACACAGTTTCATGAAAGTCAACTTTGGCACCCCAGGATTGGTGATACCGTGAGAGAGTGATAGTGGATAGATCATGGATTGAAAATAGATAAAAAGGTGAATCGGAGCTACAGCTCTTCAAACCAGCTAAAATGATAGAGGATTGTTCCTGATGGAGTGCTAGAGGGTCCAAACACAGTTTCATGAAAGTCAACTTTGGCACCCCAGGAAGGGTAATCCCGTGAAAGGGTAATAGCGGATACATCATGGATTGCAAATAGGTGAATACGTGAATCGGATTTACAGCTCTTAAAACAAGCTGAAATGATAGAGGAGAGTTCCTGATGGAGTGCTAGAGGGTCCAAAAACAGTTTCGTGAAAGTCAACTTTGGCACCCCACGAAGGGTAATCCCGAGAAAGTGTAATAGCGGATACATCATGGTTTGGAAATAGGTAAAAAGGTGAATCGAAGCTACAGATTTTCAAACCAGCTGAAATGATAGAGGAGGGTTCCTGATGGAGTGCTAGAGGGTCCAAACACAGTTTCGTGAAAGTCAATTTTGGCACCCCATGAAGGGTAATCAATTGAAATGGCAATTGATGATACATCATGGTTTGGAAATAGGTAAAAAGGTGAATCGGAACTATAGGTTTTCGAACCAACTGAAATGATAGAAGAGGGTTCCTGATGGAGTGCTAGAGGGTCCAAACACAGTTTCGTGAAAGTCAACTTTGGCACCCCAGGAAGGGTAACCCTGTGAAAGGGTAATAGGGGATACATCATGGTTTGGAAATAGGTATAAAGGTGAATCGGAGCTACAGATTTTCTAACCAGCTGAAATGAAAGAGGTGGGTTCCTGATTGAGTGCTAGAGGGTCCAAACACAGTTTCGTGAAAGTCAACTTTGGCACCCCAGGAAGAAAAATTCCGTGAAAGGGTAATAGTGGATACATGATGGTTTGGAAATTAGGAAAAAGTTAAATCGGAGCTACAGATTTTCAAACCAGCTGAAATGAGAGAGGAAGGCTCCTGATGGACTGCTAGAGGGTGAAAACACAGTTTCATGAAAGTCAACTTTGACACCCCAGGAAGGGTAATTCCGTGAAAGGGTAATGGTGGATATATCATGGTTTGGAAATAAGCATAAAGGTTAATCGGAGCTATAGGTTTTAAAACCAGCTGAAATGATAGAGGAGGTTTTCCTGGTGGAGTGCTAGATTGTCCAAACACCGTTTCGCGAAAGTCAACTTTGGCACCCCAGGAAGGGTAATCCCGTGAAAGAGTATTAGTGGATACATCATGGCTTGGAAATAGGTAAAAAGGTGAATCGGAGCTACAGGTTTTCAAACCACCTGAAATGATACAGGAGGGTTCCTGATGGAGTACTAGAGAGTGAAAACACAGTTTCATGAAAGTCAACTTTGACACCACAGGAAGGGTAGTTCTGTGAAAGGGTGATAGTGGATACATCAAGGTTAGCAAATACGCATAAAGATGATTCGGAGCTAGAGGTTTTGAAACCAGCTCAAATGATAGAGGAGGGTTCCTGATGGAGTGCTAGACGGTGAAAACAGTTTCATGAAAGTCAACTTTGGCACCCCAGGAAGGGTAATGCCGTGAAATTGTAATGGTGGATACATCATAGTTTGGAAATAAGCAGAAAGGTTGATCGGAGCTACAGATTTTCAAACCAGCTGAAATGATAGAGGAGGTCTCCTGATGGAGTGCTAGAGGGTGAAAACACAGTTTCATGAAAGTCAACTTTGACACGCCAGGAAGGGTAATTCCGTGAAAGGGTAATAGTGGATACATCATGGTTTGGAAATAAGCATAAAGGTTAATCGGAGCTATAGGTTTTAAAACCAGCTGAAATGATAGAGGAGGTTTTTCTGGTGGCGTGCTAGAGGGTCCAAACACAGTTTCGCGAAAGTCAACTTTGGCACCCCAGGAAGGGTAATCCCGTGAAAGAGTATTAGTGGATACATCATGGTTTGGAAATAGGTAAAAAGGTGAATCGGATCTACAGATTTTCAAACCAGCTGAAATAATAGAGGAAGGTTCCTGATGGAGTGCTAGAGGGTGAAAACAGTTTCATGAAAGTCAACTTTGGCACCCCAGGAAGGGTAATCCCGTGAAAGGATAATGGGGGATTCATCATAGTTTGGAAATAGGTAAAAAAGTGAATCGGAGCTACGGCTCTTAAAACCAGCTGAAATGATAGAGGAGGGTTCCTGATGGAGTGCTAGAGGGTCCAAACACAGTTTCGTGAAAGTCAACTTTGGCACCCCAGGAAGAGTAATCAATTGAAATGGTAATATGGGATACATCATGGTTTGGAAACACGTAAAAAATTGAATCGGAGCTACAGATTTTCAAACCACCTGAAATGATAGAGGAGGGTTCCTGATGGAGTGCTAGAGGGTCCAAACACAGTTTCATGAAAGTCAACTTTGGCACCCCACAATTGGTAACACCGTGAAAGAGTGATAGTGGATACATCATGGTTTGGAAATAGATAAAAAGGTGAATCGGAGCTACAGCTCTTAAAACCAGCTCAAATAATAGAGGAGGGTTCCTGATGGAGTGCTAGAGGGTCCAAACACAGTTTCATGAAAGTTTTCTTTGGCACCTCATGATTGGTAATACCGTGAAAGGGTAATAGTGGATACATCATGGTTTGGAAATAAGTAAAAAAGTGAATCCAAGCTACGACTCTTAAAACCAGCTGAAATGATAGAGGAGGGTTCCTGATGGAGTGCTAGAGGGTCAAAACCCAGTTTCATGAAAGTCAACTTTGGCAGCCCAGGAATTGTAATCCAGTGAAAAGATAATAGCGGATACATCATGGTTTGGAAACACGTAAAAAATTGAATCGGAGCTACAGATTTTCAAACCACCTGAAATGATAGAGGAGGGTTCCTGATGGAGTGCTAGAGGGTCAAAACACAGTTTCATGAAAGTCAACTTTGGCACCCTAGGATTGGTGATACCGTGAGAGAGTGATAGTGGATACATCATGGTTTGAAAAAAGATGAAAAGGTGAATCGGAGCTATAGGTTTTTAAACCAGCTAAAATGATAGAGGATTGTTCCTGATGGAGTGCTAGAGGGTCCAAACACAGTTTCTTGAAAGTCAACTTTGGCACCCCAGGAAGGGTAGTCCCGTGAAAGGGTAATAGTGGATACATCATGGATTGCAAATAGGTGAATACGTGAATCGGATTTACAGCTCTTAAAACAAGCTGAAATGATAGAGGAGGGTTCCTGATGGAGTGCTAGAGGGTCCAAACACAGTTTCGTGAAAGCCAACTTTGGCGCCCCAGGAAGAGTAATCAATTGAAATGGTAATAGGGAATACATCATGGTTTGGAAATAGGTAAAAAGGTAAATCGGAGCTACAGATTTTCAGACCAGCTGAAATGATAGAGGAGAGTTCCTGATGGAGTGCTAGAGGGTCCAAACACAGTTTCGTGAAAGTCAACTTTGGCACCCCAGGAAGAAAAATTCCGTGAAAGGGTAATAGTGGATACATGATGGTTTGGAAATTAGGAAAAAGTTAAATCGGAGCTACAGATTTTCAAACCAGCTGAAATGAGAGAGGAAGGCTCCTGATGGACTGCTAGAGGGTGAAAACACAGTTTCATGAAAGTCAACTTTGACACCCCAGGAAGGGTAATTCCGTGAAAGGGTAATGGTGGATATATCATGGTTTGGAAATAAGCATAAAGGTTAATCGGAGCTATAGGTTTTAAAACCAGCTGAAATGATAGAGGAGGTTTTCCTGGTGGAGTGCTAGATTGTCCAAACACCGTTTCGCGAAAGTCAACTTTGGCACCCCAGGAAGGGTAATCCCGTGAAAGAGTATTAGTGGATACATCATGGCTTGCAAATAGGTAAAAAGGTGAATCGGAGCTACAGGTTTTCAAACCACCTGAAATGATACAGGAGGGTTCCTAATGGAGTACTAGAGAGTGAAAACACAGTTTCATGAAAGTCAACTTTGACACCACAGGAAGGGTAGTTCTGTGAAAGGGTGATAGTGGATACATCAAGGTTAGCAAATACGCATAAAGATGATTCGGAGCTAGAGGTTTTGAAACCAGCTCAAATGATAGAGGAGGGTTCCTGATGGAGTGCTAGACGGTGAAAACAGTTTCATGAAAGTCAACTTTGGCACCCCAGGAAGGGTAATGCCGTGAAATTGTAATGGTGGATACATCATAGTTTGGAAATAAGCAGAAAGGTTGATCGGAGCTACAGATTTTCAAACCAGCTGAAATGATAGAGGAGGTCTCCTGATGGAGTGCTAGAGGGTGAAAACACAGTTTCATGAAAGTCAACTTTGACACGCCAGGAAGGGTAATTCCGTGAAAGGGTAATAGTGGATACATCATGGTTTGGAAATAAGCATAAAGGTTAATCGGAGCTATAGGTTTTAAAACCAGCTGAAATGATAGAGGAGGTTTTTCTGGTGGCGTGCTAGAGGGTCCAAACACAGTTTCGCGAAAGTCAACTTTGGCACCCCAGGAAGGGTAATCCCGTGAAAGAGTATTAGTGGATACATCATGGTTTGGAAATAGGTAAAAAGGTGAATCGGATCTACAGATTTTCAAACCAGCTGAAATAATAGAGGAAGGTTCCTGATGGAGTGCTAGAGGGTGAAAACAGTTTGATGAAAGTCAACTTTGGCACCCCAGGAAGGGTAATCCCGTGAAAGGATAATGGGGGATTCATCATAGTTTGGAAATAGGTAAAAAAGTGAATCCGAGCTACGGCTCTTAAAACCAGCTGAAATGATAGAGGAGGGTTCCTGATGGAGTGCTAGAGGGTCCAAACACAGTTTCGTGAAAGTCAACTTTGGCACCCCAGGAAGAGTAATCAATTGAAATGGTAATATGGGATACATCATGGTTTGGAAACACGTAAAAAATTGAATCGGAGCTACAGATTTTCAAACCACCTGAAATGATAGAGGAGGGTTCCTGATGGAGTGCTAGAGGGTCCAAACACAGTTTCATGAAAGTCAACTTTGGCACCCCACAATTGGTAACACCGTGAAAGAGTGATAGTGGATACATCATGGTTTGGAAATAGATAAAAAGGTGAATCGGAGCTACAGCTCTTAAAACCAGCTCAAATAATAGAGGAGGGTTCCTGATGGAGTGCTAGAGGGTCCAAACACAGTTTCATGAAAGTTTTCTTTGGCACCCCATGATTGGTAATACCGTGAAAGGGTAATAGTGGATACATCATGGTTTGGAAATAAGAAAAAAAGTGAATCCAAGCTACGACTCTTAAAACCAGCTGAAATGATAGAGGAGGGTTCCTGATGGAGTGCTAGAGGGTCAAAACCCAGTTTCATGAAAGTCAACTTTGGCAGCCCAGGAATTGTAATCCAGTGAAAAGATAATAGTGGATACATCATGGTTTGGAAACACGTAAAAAATTTAATCGGAGCTACAGATTTTCAAACCACCTGAAATGATAGAGGAGGGTTCCTGATGGAGTGCTAGAGGGTCCAAACACAGTTTCATGAAAGTCAACTTTGGCACCCCAGGATTGGTGATACCGTGAGAGAGTGATAGTGGATACATCATGGTTTGAAAAAAGATGAAAAGGTGAATCGGAGCTATAGGTTTTTAAACCAGCTAAAATGATAGAGGATTGTTCCTGATGGAGTGCTAGAGGGTCCAAACACAGTTTCTTGAAAGTCAACTTTGGCACCCCAGGAAGGGTAGTCCCGTGAAAGGGTAATAGTGGATACATCATGGATTGCAAATAGGTGAATACGTGAATCGGATTTACAGCTCTTAAAACAAGCTGAAATGATAGAGGAGGGTTCCTGATGGAGTGCTAGAGGGTCCAAACACAGTTTCGTGAAAGCCAACTTTGGCGCCCCAGGAAGAGTAATCAATTGAAATGGTAATAGGGAATACATCATGGTTTGGAAATAGGTAAAAAGGTAAATCGGAGCTACAGATTTTCAGACCAGCTGAAATGATAGAGGAGAGTTCCTGATGGAGTGCTAGAGGGTCCAAACACAGTTTCGTGAAAGTCAACTTTGGCACCCCAGGAAGGGTAATCAATTGAAATGGTAATAGTGGATACATCATGGTTTGGAAATAGGTAAAAAGGTGAATCGGATCTACAGGTTTTCAAACCAGCTGAAATGATAGAGGAGGGTTCCTGATGGAGTGCTAGAGGGTGAAAACAGTTTGATGAAAGTCAACTTTGGCACCCCAGGAAGGGTAATCCCGTGAAAGGATAATGGGGGATTCATCATAGTTTGGAAATAGGTAAAAAAGTGAATCGGAGCTACGGCTCTTAAAACCAGCTGAAATGATAGAGGAGGGTTCCTGATGGAGTGCTAGAGGGTCCAAACACAGTTTCGTGAAAGTCAACTTTGGCACCCCAGGAAGAGTAATCAATTGAAATGGTAATATGGGATACATCATGGTTTGGAAACACGTAAAAAATTGAATCGGAGCTACAGATTTTCAAACCACCTGAAATGATAGAGGAGGGTTCCTGATGGAGTGCTAGAGGGTCCAAACACAGTTTCATGAAAGTCAACTTTGGCACCCCACAATTGGTAACACCGTGAAAGAGTGATAGTGGATACATCATGGTTTGGAAATAGATAAAAAGGTGAATCGGAGCTACAGCTCTTAAAACCAGCTCAAATAATAGAGGAGGGTTCCTGATGGAGTGCTAGAGGGTCCAAACACAGTTTCATGAAAGTTTTCTTTGGCACCCCATGATTGGTAATACCGTGAAAGGGTAATAGTGGATACATCATGGTTTGGAAATAAGTAAAAAAGTGAATCCAAGCTACGACTCTTAAAACCAGCTGAAATGATAGAGGAGGGTTCCTGATGGAGTGCTAGAGGGTCAAAACCCAGTTTCATGAAAGTCAACTTTGGCAGCCCAGGAATTGTAATCCAGTGAAAAGATAATAGTGGATACATCATGGTTTGGAAACACGTAAAAAATTGAATCGGAGCTACAGATTTTCAAACCACCTGAAATGATAGAGGAGGGTTCCTGATGGAGTGCTAGAGGGTCCAAACACAGTTTCATGAAAGTCAACTTTGGCACCCCAGGATTGGTGATACCGTGAGAGAGTGATAGTGGATACATCATGGTTTGAAAAAAGATGAAAAGGTGAATCGGAGCTATAGGTTTTTAAACCAGCTAAAATGATAGAGGATTGTTCCTGATGGAGTGCTAGAGGGTCCAAACACAGTTTCTTGAAAGTCAACTTTGGCACCCCAGGAAGGGTAGTCCCGTGAAAGGGTGATAGTGGATACATCATGGATTGCAAATAGGTGAATACGTGAATCGGATTTACAGCTCTTAAAACAAGCTGAAATGATAGAGGAGGGTTCCTGATGGAGTGCTAGAGGGTCCAAACACAGTTTCGTGAAAGCCAACTTTGGCGCCCCAGGAAGAGTAATCAATTGAAATGGTAATAGGGAATACATCATGGTTTGGAAATAGGTAAAAAGGTAAATCGGAGCTACAGATTTTCAGACCAGCTGAAATGATAGAGGAGAGTTCCTGATGGAGTGCTAGAGGGTCCAAACACAGTTTCGTGAAAGTCAACTTTGGCACCCCAGGAAGGGTAATCAATTGAAATGGTAATAGTGGATACATCATGGTTTGGAAATAGGTAAAAAGGTGAATCGGATCTACAGGTTTTCAAACCAGCTGAAATGATAGAGGAGGGTTCCTGATGGAGTGCTAGAGGGTGAAAACAGTTTGATGAAAGTCAAAATTGGCACCCCAGGAAGGGTAATCCCGTGATAAGATAATGGGGGATACATCATGGTTTGGAAATAGGTAAAAAATTGAATCGGAGCTACGGCTCTTAAAACAAGCTCAAATGATCGAGGAGGGTTCCTGATGGAGTG